>NC_092141.1:12826277-13135652 GCF_043159975.1 Macaca nemestrina
GAATTTTCCAGCTAGAATGCCTCACGTATACTATTCTGCACAGACAATTGAAGAGAATGCAGGAGCCAAATTCCCTTGTTATGGCTACTTCTAGCCTCTAACTGGTTCTGATTTGGGAGCTTTTCTCCTCTTCTCTTCCTTTCTACTCTCTGCCCATCTGGGCTACCCACTCCTATGGGCTTGAGGTCCAATCAACCAGACACAAAGCTTCAATTCTGGTTGTCAGCCACACCAGTTTCTCGTATTTTCTGTCTTTGATTCCTCTTAGTGTTCTTCCTTCTCTGTAATTTCTTCTGTGGCTTATTAACTGAAATGTTGTCAACTTCATCCCAGCTTCAGGTGACTTGGAAACTGTAACAGGACAACAGGTGATCCGTCCTGCTTGTCCAGGACAGTCCAGGATTGCACCTGTTGTCCCAGGTTACTAATTAATCGAACCCCCTTTTACTTTCAAAAATGTCCGGGTTTGGACGGCAAATGATACAATCACACTGTCCAGATCCAGCCTCTGGAGTTCTACTTTCATCTGTTTTATATTGAGCAATGATCTCCCTTATAAGATTTTAATTTGAGTGTAACATTTTGATATGTTTGAACAACACAAAATGAAAAATCAATCTCGCCAGAAAGGGCAGAACATTCATAAAAACAGCCAACTGGTCAACTCGTTGTTTTGCCAGGCAGAGCAAAACATTTATAAAAAACAGTCAACCGGTTTGAGGAGAAAATTCACTGAAAGCAATATAGCTAGAAGTCTAACATCTTAATGAAGAACAGTGAGATCCAGATTTTATTGCTTTGGGTACAAGATGCCCAAAACACAAGTTTGTACCTTATGAGCAAATTGGTGAATTGTATTTAGAAAAAAAAAGGAAAAAAATATGAAGGTGAGTCACCAAGCAAATGGGTCCTCAAAATGAATATCTACAATTCTACCTTAGGAGAAGCTTTTGGAGACAAGACTGGCAAATAAGTGGGCAGTATGCATGACCCCATAGAAAGTCCTGGGGCTGTGGGATCCATCAGACTGGAATTAGAATAGTGACTTTTCTTCCAATGGTGTCACTGCGGACAAATGGCTTCATGTCTCTGAACATTATTTTCATGACTTACGCTTTCATAAAAACTTCAATTAACCATTGGTTTTCAAACTATGCTCTGCAGAGCCCAGGATTTTTAGCAGAGTTGCCCTGTGCACCCTTGGGAGCAATACTTTTATTCGTTTTATCTCAAGCAATGATCTCCCTTGTAAGATTAAAATTTGAGCTTAAGATTTTGATATGTTTGAACAAAAGATTTTGATGCAAAAATGAAATGTGAGCATTTATGGTTTAGGTAGTCTCTGAGCTCCCTCCAATTCTGGTATATGTCATTCTAAGGCCTTAGAAAATGTCAGCAGTTGGAGAACTACAGATAGTGACGGACAAAAGATTCCTCTGATGTCTGCAAAGCCCTAAAGTAACTTGCTAATAAGTGCAGACCAAGAGGGCCTTAGGCCGTGTGCTCTGGTCTATTAGAGAGGCTGATGGGGACCACCGTGTGTCTGAGGAAAGTGCCAATACAGACATACAGAGCTGCGGCTGTGAGGTGTCTTTGCTGGAAAAGCGCATTCTGGGACTCTGAAAAGTGTTCCCGGAGATGTTCTCTATCACTCACAAAGAACCGGAGATTCTAAACAGGTCCAAAGCTGATTCTAGATTTTGGCAGAAGGCCTGGTGTCTGAAAATCATTGCCAGTATGTCCAAAATTCTTTAAAAATTCTAATAATAATGAAGTCTGGAGCGTTCTAGCACTTGAGGGGGTAGGGTAGCATGTATAAAGTTAAAGAGATAAACACTCTCCTAGGGTAAAAATTAAAATTCAAAAGAATCAAGTAAGATACTTTCACGAGGGCAAAGGCAGATCAGGAAATCACGCTCCTTTCCTGTATTTCAGGTATCAAGAGAGAAAAACAGATAGTGGAAAGCGTGTGGCAGAAGGACTTGCTTTCACTGGCCTTGAGGAAAAGTCAAATTTTGAGCCAGAAGAAAAAGGGCTAGCCCCACTGAGAAGTCTATGTCCTGGCCTCTTGTGTGGTCAGGTGTACTGCTGGTAGTCAAAAATATGAACTCGGGGGCCATATTTTCTTCTCTTTATAAAAGCACCCGATAAGTTAGGGCTTAAGATTGAACTGCAATGAAAATTATTTTTGCTCTCCTTTTTTATCTGAAAAATTTTTAAAGGGATTTTCCACAGTTTATATACTGTTTATCTCATATCTGGGACACTTTTAAATTTTGGTTAGATTTGGAGTAAGTTTGATTATAGTCTTTCCTATAGTCTTTTCTTGATCCTTAAAGAATGATTCATTTGATTGCGGTTTCTTATTTCATTGAACTTTTAATCATGCCACAATACTATTTTTAGGAGTCTCTATGGATTTCTACTGCCTGAGAAGATAAAGCCCCAAGTCTTCACATTAAAGGCTTTCATAATCTCAGACTGCTTTTCTTTCTAGTCTTTATGATCCAGAAGCACCAGGTTAGCCATTAGTTGCCAAGCACATTCTTTACCTTCTTCTTAGTGTCCATTCATCTACCCTCCTGCCACCATATCTCCTCTTTCATGAAGCTTTCCCAGCACAGGAGCCCCAGGTGGAATGAATCACTTCTGTTCCCAGAATCCTCTGCTCTCATGATGGCCATTGTGGATCCTGCTGTTCCTATGTATATAACCCCCTTGCTATGTAGGCTGTAAGGGGCTTGAGGACAGGGAATGTGCCTATTCCTTTTTATAACTGGCATTTAACACAGAGCCTGGCACATGACAGATGTCCAACAGATCATTTCAGAAGAAAATATTTTTTAATTAATGAATTTTTCATTGCATCTAAAAATTAGGGGACCGAATAGTCCTTTAAATGGTGGATGCTTCTTTGGTCTGTTTTAACTTTATAAACTTACTTAAGTGGTTGTAAAATGAAGAGTGCTGTAAATCTGTTAAGACTACATCGTTTCAGTTAAGGATGACTGATTAAGCACATGTTTTTAATCCCACTCCCCTTCCACATGTCCATAGAACTGCCATTCCCCCACACAGAAAAACCAGCAAAAATATCTGCATTAGTGTTGCAAAATCGGGAAGGGCATTATCCCACATGAAAACAACTTGGAGGAATTTCTGCTGAATATAGTGCAGAGCCAAGAAGTCGGATGAAATCCGCCCATAGTTGAAGATATGCACAGTAGCCCCACCTGAGCTGTCAATGGAAAAGCACCCCTGAGGTGAGCTCCTGGAAATCTCCTTGAATCCAGGCCTTGGCGCACCATCTCTAAAGGCTGCTAAAATGTTGTGGATATAACTGGAAAAGTTGAGTCCGGTTGACAAAGTTGATAAAACCTTTAAGAGATGATTCAAATGAACAAAATGCCTGAAAAACAAATGATGAGACAATCAGGGAAATGTGAACCCAGACTGGATGTTTAATTATTTCAATTATTGTGAAATTTCTTGTGGAATAACGGGACATGAGACTTTGGTTACACTTTGTTTGTTTAGTTTTTACTATTTTACTTTAAGTTCTGGGATGCACGTACAGAACGTGCGAGTTTGTTACATAGGTATATGTGTGCCGTGGTAGTTTGCTGCCCCTATCGACCTGTCCTCTAAGTTCCCTCCCCTCGCTCCCCCACCTCCCAACCAGACTGGTGTGTGTTGTTCCCCTCTCTGTGTCCATGCGTTCTCATTGTTCAACTCCCACTTATGGGTGAGAACATGCGGTGTTTGATTTTCTGTTCCTGTGTTAGTTTGCTGAGGATGTTGGCTTTCAGTTTCATCCACGTCCCTGCAAAGGGCATGATCTCCTTCCTTTTTATAGCTGTGTAGTATTCCATGGTGTTATGTACCACCTTTTCTTTATCCAGTCTATCATTGACGGGCATTTGGGTTGGTTTCATGGCTTTGCTATTGTAAATAGTGCTGCAATAAACATACGTGTGCATGTGTCTTTATAGTAGAATAATTTATATTCTTTTGGGTATATACCCAGTAATGGTATTGCAGGGTCAAATGATATTTCTGGTTCTAGATCCTTGAGGAATCACCATACTGTCTTCCATAGTGGTTGAACTAAGTTACATTCCCACCAACAATGTAAAAGCGTTCCTGTTTCTCCACAGCCTCGACAGTACCTATTGTTTCTTGACGCTTTAATAATTGCCGTTCTGACGGACGTGAGATGGTATCTTATTGTGGTTTTGATTTGCATTTCTCTAATGATCAGTGATGTTGAGCTTTTTCTCATATGTTTGTTGGCTGTGTGAATGTCTTCTTTTGAGAAGTGTCTGTTCATATCCTTTGCCCACTTTTTAATGGGGTTGTTTTTTCTTGTAGATTTGTTTAAGTTCCTTGTAGATTCTGGATATTAGACCTTTGTCAGATGGGTAGATTGCAAAAATTTTCTCCCATTCTGTAGGTTGCCTGTTCACTATAATGATGGTTTCTTTTGCTGTGCAGAAGCTCTTTAGCTTAATTAGATTCCATTTATCAATTTTGACTTCTGTTGCAGTTGCTTTTGGCATTTTCATCATGAAGCCTTTGCCCACAACTATGTCCTCAAAGTTTATCAAGGTTTTCTTCTAGAGTTTTTATGGTTTGGGGTTTTACATTTAAGTCTTTAATCCATCTTGAGTTAATTTTTGACTATGGTGTAAGGAAGGGGTTCACAAGCATGGTGGTGCTGAAATCCTGCATAGTGTTCCTAAGTACAAGAAGGCTATGTGTGCCTTACAGAGAAAACGCATGTGTTCAGTAAGCTTCATTCCGGCATTAGTTATAGTGCTGTTGGCGGTAAATTCAATGTCAATGAATCAACAACATAAATAAGGTGTCTTTAAACAGAAACATGCATTAAACAAGTTTATGTATTAATCAGTTGACAAAAATGTTGTGGCCAGAGGCTCTCAGGAACCTAATCCCGTATTTTCCCTAGGAGCAGTGATTCAGTATTCACTAATTCAGTGTTCACAGTGACTTTAAAAAACATAACTGCCATGAATTACAAGAATTAACTATAATCAGAGATGAAATATGTGTCTGAAATTTGCTTCAAAGTAATCCAGGGGACTGGAAGTAGAAATATACATTGAACAGACTGCCCATTTGCAAACTGTTGAAGGTGTTTGATGAGTACATGAGTGTTCATTATACTGTTCTCTCATCTTTTGTATATATTTGAAATTTCCAATAACAAAAGTTTTAATTTTTAAAAGAGAGAGACAGAACGGCATAGCAGAAATACAAGTTTGGATCTTCTTCAGGCATTAAAAAATCATTTAGTGTAGTATATAAAGAAATATAATTATTTAGAAGTAGAATGAATTAAATTTCATGTTAAGTATAAATGATCCAGTGCCATGTAAAGTCAGTATATACAAACCCCCCAAAGCAAAAGACAGTGTATGAGTGTGGGCTCTATAAATTTTAGGTAATATAGAAACTTACATGTCATTTTTAGAAAGTGAAAAGAAAAAGGCAAGAGACATCTAAATAAAAGCCTACATTCTGCCATTTAACTATAATAAAGCTCAGTTTCTAACTTTCAGGCTTGTCTATCCCATTAATAAATCTGCTTCAGGCTCCTGGGACAGTTCTGCCTGCCTCTGCCCCCTCCTCACTGGGAGAGTTCGTAACAGGTCAAGTCCAAGGGCTAATGCCCCACTTCATCACTACTTGTTTCCACTGCAATGCCTCAACTTGCTCTCCAGCTCTCTGACACTTATTCAACAGTTCAGTTTGCCAAACTAAAGCCTCTGTGTCCTTCCCTCCTCCCCCATCTCCTACCACAGTGTTTTCCAAATCCATTCTGAGGGGTGCTGCAGCTCCGGAGAGACTCCCCAGGAGCACAAAGGGCAGAGAAGCTAGAGTCCTGGGTGCTACTGCAGCATGGAGGGCTCTGCTTTTATCTGTTTCATATTTTGAGTTTTGCAAAAGATTTTGCAAGAGGAAAAAATGTTCTGTTTTTTAGGGAAAAAAAAATGGAACAAGCCAGACTTCTGAGACATTTTTTATGATGGGAGCACATGGAGCTCAGGGTGTGTGTGTGTGTGTGTGTGTGTGTGTGTGTGTGTGTGTGTCCCAGCTGTTCCTGGTGAATCCTGGCTTACACCAGGTGAATGACTCAGACTTACTCTACATCTTTCATTCTGTTTTCTTAACGAAAAAAAGAAAAAGGCTCTTTTGCAGCCCAAATCAACATAGGTTCCTCTGAAATGCTTAGCAGTGGCTAGATTTGCATAAAGCTGTGTGTTGCTTTGGGATCTTTAGCTTGAGAAAGATTTGGAGAACTCTGAGAGATTTTAAATCATCATTGTCATTATCATTTTTTGAGAGCCTTTTGTATGCTGGTCATCATGCTAGTTACTTTGCATTTATAATTTTATTTAAGGCTCTCGATAAACTTACAAAGTAGTTGGTGGCATCCGCGGGCATCAGCATTCTAGCACAGACAAGTGACTGACACTCATATCTCATTAGCATAAGCCACGGAAGCTCATAAAAGCGAAATGCAGGAAATGACGAGTAGAGCCTGTCCCTGGAAGGACCAGAATCCAGAGCTCCAATGCCAACAGAATGCCCCTGCCTTCTCTCCTCTCAGCCTTTATGTTTACCTAACATTTGTACAGCTGGGAAGATGGTCACTTTATATGCTTTTTGTGAAAACTTTATATAGTCACTTTATATGCTTTCTGTGAAAATAGAGACCTTGTTTGTTTATTTGTTTTATTTTCCTAAGGTCTTTTTTTTTTTTACAGCAGTGTTAGGATAACAGCAAAAATAAGTGAAAGGTAGAGAGATTTCCTCTCTCTCTCTCTCTCTCTCTATATATATATATATGGATATATATATGGGGATATATATATGGATATATAGGGATATATATGGATATATATATGGGGATATATATGGATATATATGTGGGGATATATATGGATATATATGGGGATATATATATGGAGATATATATATGGGGATATATATGGAGATATATATATGGGATATATATATGGAGATATATATATGGGGATATACATATATGGAGATATATATATGGGGATATATATATGGGGATACATATATGGGGATATATATGGGGATACATATATGGGGATATATATATGGGGATACATATATATGGGGATATATATGGAGATATATATATGGGGATGTATATGGGGATACATATATGGGGATATATATATGGGGATATATATGGATATATATGGGGATATATATGGAGATATATATATGGGGTTACATATATATGGATATATATGGGATATATATATGGAGCTATATATATGGGGTTATATATATGGATATATATGGGGATATATATGGAGATATATATATATGGGGTTATATATATGGGTATATATGGGGATATACATATGGAGATATATATGGGGATATACATATGGAGATATATATGGATATATATATGGGGATATATATGGAGATATATATATGGAGATATATATATGGGGATATATATGGAGAGATATATATATGGGGATATATATATGGAGATATATATATATATATATATATGCCTTCTCCTCGGCTTCACATGTATAGCCTCCCTCATCATCAACATTTCCCACCAGACTGGTACATTTGTTGTAATTAATGAACCTACATTGACACATCATTATCACACAGAATCCTTAGTTTAGATTAGGGTTCACTCCTGGTATTGCATGTTTTATGTACAATGACATGGATCCATCATTAAAGTATCAACAGAATAGTTTCACTGCCCTAAGATCTCTGTGATCTGACTATTCATCCCTTCTTCACCCTAACCCCAGGAAACCACTCATCGTTTTGCGGTTTTCGTAGTTCCAGCTTATCCAGAATGTCTTATGGTTGGAAATGTAGTGTGCAGCCTTTTTAGATTGGCTTCTTTCTCTTTGCAACATGCGTTCAAGGCTCTTCCATGGCTTTTCATTGCTTGATAGCTCATTCCTTTTTCATGCTGAATAATATTCTATTGTCTAGATGTACTGATGTATTTATTCATCTACTGAAGGACATCTTGGTTGCTTCTAAGCTTTGGCAGTTATGAATAAAGCTGCTGTAAACATCTGTGTGCAGGTTTTTGTGTGGACCTTAAGTTTTCAAGCCCAAGGAGTGAAACTTCTGGATTGTATGGTGAGACCTTGCTTTTTCACTGCATTATTTCCAGCAGCTAGAACAATGTCTTGCACATGGAAGATACTCAAAATATACCTGTTGAATGAAGGGATGGAATGAAACCATGGTTGGAATTTTGCAAGTCCCATCACTCTATGCTCATACCAAAGAGACTGTGGCACATCCTGTTGTATAGTATATCATTGTGAGCATTGAGTATATCATTGTGGGAACTGAGTAGATCATTGTGAGCATTGAGCAAATGTATCACCGTACCCTAGCCTGTCTCCAGCCAGCCTTCCGCATGGCCTCCACTAATGGATTATTGTATCTTACTTCTTACTTTTACCTAAGTTATTCCAAATAAGGGTTTTTTTGTTTTTTGTTTTTTGTTTTTTTGGCATGATGTGTGTGACTCTAGAGATAAAACAAGACCAGAACATTGTCTTTTCATGAAACACAGGGGCAGGTATGCATACACAGCAACCTTTGACTCTGGGTGACCACGGACATTTACTTAGGGGCAATTCCTCTCAGCTACAACCCACCAAATAATTTCACTGTGCTTCTATAATTTTAATTTGAAAAAGAAGCATCCTCCCAAGAGTTGAGTCCTGAAGAGTGTCAAGCGCTCAGCCTCAGATATCCTATATATTAAATGAAAGATTTGGAACAATGGCTCAAGGAATCATCTGGCTTATTCTAAACATCCAATCACCTGTCTCTCACCCACACCTAGGCCTAGCTCCTATTCATATTTTTTTACTATTTGGGACCAAATCTAATGTATTTTCCTCCCCTTGGAGTTCTGAGAAGGTGCTGTGTTTCTTCTACATAAATCACACAAAGACATTCCAATATTAGTACTTAAAAGATGTAAGGCTCTAACAGGACTTCTAGAGAAACAAACAGATAATACAGAAATAATGCATAATATTTATATTGTATAATATAGAATCTATTAAAATATATAATGTTAGGTAATAAAAAGGCGAAGTATAGAGCAATGCTATCCCATGGAAAATTTCAATTTCCAGCAGTTACATTAAAAGTAAAAAGAAAGCAATAAAATTAATTTAATAGTATATTTTATATAACCAAATATACCCAAAATATATTTATTTCATCATGTAATAAATGTAAACATTAACGAGATGTTTTGCATTTTCCCTACCTAATCTTCCAAATCCATTAAAAATCTTTGAAATTCAAATGTATTTTACACTTACAACCTATCTCAGTTTGGAAGCTAAATGTTCCACAGTTAAAGAGAAATGTAGTTCCATCAAACAATCGAGTTGTTTTAACAGAGCAATATTTCACACTCCTTCAGTTTTCAAATTTAAATTGGCTACAGTTAAGTGCAACTAGGAATTCCGTTCCTCACTTGCAGTGGTCACATATCAAGGGCTCAATACTGGACCGCAAAGTACAGTATAGGAAGTTATGTTGAAGGGAGAGGCTGTTTGAGATAAAGAAGTCAGAGAGATCTTGTGTGAAGATGACACTCGAGCAGAGACGTGAATGGAATGAGAGAGGGAGGCTGCCAAGATGTGAGGAAAGAGTATTCCCGGAAAGGAGAAATAAAAAGAGCAAAGGTCCTGGAAATGGGATCGTAAACATCCAAACACACGTATAACCTTCAAAGCTGTGACCTTGTGGGCTGGGGAGGTGGCGTCTATCTGCTTCTTCTAAGGATGGTACAAAATCTTTTTGGTATCTGGGACACAAAGTTCCTAAAATATGCACTACTTCTCCTTTATGTTGTTCGTTGGAGCAAAACATGAGATTCCTCTTTGTTATTAAAAAAAAAATAATAAGTAAAAGGAGCTTAAGGCTCTGAGTGTGGACCCAGGATTATCCAGCTGTGTCCCTCCAGCTAGGTGATACGCACCACTAAAGAGAAACAACAAGAACACAACTTGTAGATATAACGCCACCTGGCAGACCGATGTCGCTTGCCATTGCCCTGGAGAAGGGCTCACGGTGGCCATCTGCATTTAGCTAATCTCAGTGTTATTTTCTCTCGGCAGTTTTCTGGACAGCTGACACCTTCGACAGAGATATGAGAAGTAGGCTCCCAAACAGCACTGTCCAGAGTCCACTCAGAGAATCCGAGCAAATGGATGAAAGCGTCCTTATCTTCGCTTTTTCTTAGGCAAGTTAGACAGAGGTGTGTACGCTGCTGAATAATCTCAGTCAGGGACAGAAAGTCTAGAAGAGCCAAATGGCCAAGAGCTGAAAGCTCTCTCAAGTGGGCTCTCCCCTCCAGAGAGCAGGAAGGACACGGAGTATAGGGGACAAGGTCAGGGGAAGAACGCTCCCAACTCCGTGCGTATGGAAATCCCTGCCATACCCACACTCTGACATCTGCATATGAAAAGCAAAATGCCAAGGGTGTGCCCAGTATGGCTGAAATAAGAAGAAAGAAGGGTTTAAAATAACCAAAATAGATTTGATTAGAGTGACTGGTTGGATTCTTTCTATTAAATTATCTTAATGATTTGCATTAGTTAAAAGTCGTAAAGCAAACAAAGCTTGTGCTTTTTCATTTAGGGTTAGCCCTGTTTAGTCTTTCAGTTCCTCTGATCCCTACAGAATTCCCAATGGGCGTTGGAAAGGAAAAATCCAGAGGTGGTTTGCTGAGGCCTGACTCCAACATGTCTCCGGAATTAAAGCCCCATAAAGATACTGTTGAGCCTTTAAAAAGAAAGAAAGAAATATTGTCGTTTATGACAACATGGATGGATCTGAAGGACATTTGACTGAGTGAAATAAGCAAGTCACAAAGAGACAAACAGCACATGATCTCACTTCTATATGGAATCTAAAAAAGTCAAATTCATAAAAGTTAGAGATGTTACCAAGAGCTGGGAAGGCCGGAGTGGGAAGCTGTTGATCGAAGGATGTAAAATTTCAGTTAGGAAGAAGTTCAAGAGTTCTATTGTACAACACAGTGACTATAGTTAATAACAATATATTGTATTTTTGAAAATCCCTGGGAGAATAGACTTTCAGTGTTCTCACCACAAAAAAATAGTAAGTAGCTGAGGCAATACATATGCTAATAAACTCCGTGTAACCATTTCACAACGTATGCAGATTTCAAAACATCATGTGTACGCCATAATAATGTGCCATTTTTATTTGTCAATTTTTTTAAAACAAAAAGCCCTATGAGGTTGAGTATACTCCTACTTGTTTACCAGGAAACTCCACACTCAGAAAGTATTTATTGAATGAATGGCCAGCAGCATGTTGTAAGTCACAGCCCAAACAAATGTGTAGAAGAGGAACCATGTGCCCAGGGAGAAGCAGAGGCTTTTAGAAAATGAGCCCTCAACAAAAATTAGCCAGGCATGGTGGTGGGTGCCTGTAATCCCAGCCACTCGGGAGGCTGAAGCAGGAGAATCACTTGAACCTGAGAGGTGGAGGTTACAGTGAACTGAGATTACATCACTGCACTCCAGGCTGGGTGACAGAGCAAAACCCTGTCTCAAAAAAAAAAAAAAAAAGAAAACGAAAGAAAAAAAAAAGAAGAAAAGAAAGAAAAGAAAAGAAAGAAAAAAGAAAAGAAAAGAAAGAGAAAAGAAAGAGAAAAGAACAAAAAAAGAAAAGAAAAGAAAGAAAAAAAAGAAAGAGGAAAGAAAAGAAAGAGAAAAGAAAAAGAAAAAAGAAAGAGAAAGAAAAGAAAGAAAAAAGAAAAGAAAGAGAAAAGAAAAGAAAGAAAAAAGAAAAGAAAGAGAAAAGAAAGAAAAAAGAAAAGAAAGAGAAAAGAAAGAAAAAAGAAAAGAAAAGGAAAGATAGAGAAAAGAAAAGAAAGAAAAAAGAAAAGAAAAGGAGTCCCCAAAGGCATTTCTGGAGTCTGCTGAGGAAGGAGGTTCCAGACAGCTGCTTTGAAGTTTATCCAATGCCTATGGATTTTTAAGTCAAGGGACAAAAGGGACTGGGGGCACAGTAACACCTGCCCTCACAGGTTCAGGATGCTTTTAACTAGCATATGTGTTTGCCCTGCCATTTGGGAGCTAAAACAAGTCAGGCAATGGACCCAGCCTCATGCCCTCACTGACCATCCAACAGTAAAGATGAGCGCCCGGCACCCTGCATGGGGATATGCAGCTGACAGATACGGGGGAGGGGCAGGGAGCGCGCCTCCTCACTGCCCTTGGGAGAGATCTGGGAGAGAGAGGAGAAGCAAATGCTCTTTCTTGACCCTCCAGTCAGATAGCATCTTTCCATCCTCTGGCCTCGCACACTACCATCTAAAGTGTCATCAGGTGGAAAGCACAGCAGATGTCCTCTGCCCTTCCAGGAGGCAGCACTCAGCTCAGTCTGACAAAGAGCTCCCTTGCTGTCAGTGCTACACACAGGACAGGCTGCTTCTCGAAGCCAGGTCCCTGTCCCAGCCTGAAGGACCATGTCTGCAATGTGATAGAGGAAAAATCTCGACTTGGAGGAGTCTTGAACCCGATGATCTACCTTTCTAATAACAGGGAGCTGGCATCTATGGCCAACACCAACTGGCCTGCCCCAGCAATGGACGTGGGTACATCATACTCCACTCCAACCTCTGGACTCCAAAGCCTGGCATTCCTTTGTCCCCTGGCTGTGGGACAGCCTATAATTTATCATGCAAACTTAGACACTTTTTTTTTTTTTTTGAGACAGAGTCTTGCTCTGTCACCCAGGCTGGAGCTCAGTGGCGCCATCTCGGCTCTCACTGCAACCTCTGTGTCCCAGGTCCAAGTGATTCTCTTGCCTCAGTGTCTAAAGTAGCTGGGACTACAGGCGCACCCCACCACACTTGGCTAATTTTTGTATTTTTAGTAGAGACGAGGTTTTGCCATGTTGGCCAGGCTGGTCTCGAACTCCTGACCTCAAGTGATCTGCCCACCTCGGCCTCCCAAAGTGCTGGGATTACAGGCATAAGCCACTGCACCCAGCCTTAGGACACTTTCTCAAGTGAAAGAGGACAGTAATAATAATAATAGCAGTGGTACAACAGGGCAGATAAGGAGGTACAGTCACCATGACTAGACTCTCAGCAAAAGTGCCCAGACTTATGGTGGGATCTATAACTCTAAACCACAACATTTATTTTATTCATATTTTTATTTTTAGAGACAGGGTCTTGTTCTGCTGCCTTGGCTGTAGTGCAGTGGTACGATCACAGCTCACTGTAACCTTGAACTCTGAGCTCAAGGGATCCTCCTGCCTGGCTTCTTGAGTAGCTGAGACTACAGGCCTTAGCCACCATGCTGGCTAATTTTTGGTAGAGATGGGAGTCTCTCTCCATGTTGTCCAGGCTAGTCTTGAAGTGGCCTCAAGCAATCCTCCCACCTCAGCTTTCCAAAATGTTGAGATTGCAGGCATGAGCCACCATGCTTGGCCTAAACCACATTTATTAATGTGCTAAAAATCTGTCTGGTGCCATTAAAGACTGAAGCCTTTCAATGAATATAGCAATAAATATAGCAAGGCACTATCACATAAAAACCTGTGGGCTGGGAATTCTGGTGGATATGGAATACTTAATGGGGGTGGCAGAATTATAGAGAAACGGAAGTCCTCTGGTTTGAAGAGAAGGAGAGAAGTACTGAGAAAGCGAGAGTGGTAGGGGATGAATCAAAACTGTATCTCATTTTTTTTCCTTTGAGATGGAGTTTTGCTCTTGTTGCCCAGGCTGCAGTGCAATGGCATGATCTTGGCTCGCTGCAACCTCTGCCTCCTGGGTTCAAGTGATTCTCCTGCCTCAGCCTCCCGAGTAGCTAGGACTACAGGCACGCGCCACCACACCCAGCTAATTATGTATTTTTGGTAGAGACGGGGTTTCACCATGTTGGTCAGGCTGATCTTGAACTCCTGACCTCAGGTGATCCGCCTGCCTCGGCCTCCCAAAGTGCTGGGATTATAGGCGTGAGCCACCACACCCGGCCTCAGAATTGTATTTCTACAGATACTTTTAATCATCCTTGAAATAACACTAAGGAAAACTCAACTCTTCATCAATATGATTTATTTTGGGGGGCGATTTGTGAGATGTCTGGAATGGACAGCACCATCACCAAGCCACACCTCTGTGCTGGCACTGCCTAGATTTACTATGAGCCACACATGTGACTAAGCACATTTCTAAACATCTGACCCTCAGAGTCCTCAGTCTGTAAAGCCAAGCACCCAGAGGCCTTTGCCACTAGCTTTCCGTGTAGCTTGGACCTTCTGTGACCTCACTCTCCTGTTGACCTACAGCAAAACAGCTGACGTCATGCCAAGTCTTGCAGACCTACCCGAGTGATTCATTTAATAATATTTGTAATCTTTGAAAGATGAAGTTGCTCCATAAAAGGGTTAGAAAATAACTGTGACTTTTGTAATGTGTTAACATATGCATACCTAGGAGTCTGTCCTGTCCAAACAACATTATAATCGCCTGCTCTCTTTCTTTCTTTCACTGGCTTCTTATTTTTTTCCCCCCTCTGGGGCTCCTAAAGTCGAACTCACACTGGAATGCTTTGCAAACTCCTGTCTTTCCTGATTGGGCCCATCTGAATGGAGCCGTCACCAATGTCTTCATAAATGGCATTTCCATTAACATTTCTATTTCTGTCCATTCGGGGCACCTAAAGATTTCCCACCAAGATTTACATCAACTATTTTAAGAACATGCTTTTAAAAAGCCAATGAGTTTGCTAAGTTTAAATCTGACTTTCTCAAGGGATGCTTAAAAGAAATATACAAAGTTTTTTTTAAAAGAACCTTTGTAAGTTCAAAATAACATTCCAAAAGGAGTCACTAGGAAAACATTCAAGGGAAGAGAAAAAAAATTTTTTTGCATTTGTGGCAGACCTGGCTTCATCCTAATGTTCTATGTTTGTTTTTTGACGCAGAAAAGTCAAATAGCCGTAAGAGTCGCAAAATAATTGAAAGAAAAATGGCCTGGTGCTTCTCACGTCTAGAATATTTATAGCAGAGGGAGGAGCTAGGCTGTGTATATCCGTTATTCAACAGGCCAGGTAAAGACAGAAGATTGGCCAATGGCAGCTCAAAGACAGAGCCCTGGAGGGAGATTCTCTTAAGTCTTACGGAAGCTGCATCCGAGCTATTCCTAAACTATGTCAACTGGAACTTTCCATTAGGCTGATGACCCCATGATCTACCAACGCCACAACATGACTGGAATGCTCAGACAGTTACCAAACAGGAAGATAAACCATAGGTGATTATTTCCATAAAAATTTAGAGTCGGGGTGATTGTTCCCGTAAGAGTCTGTTAATTAGAATTAGATTTTGCTGCTAAACTCAAAAACTCTCCTAGTAGTGGCCTAATCATAAAAAGAGTCCAGAGGCAGGCAGCCTGTGGCTGGTGTGATGTCTGGTATGGTGACACCAAAGAGTCATCAGGGACCCAGGCTCTAAACTGTGTCCTCTGCCAACTTGAGCACGTGGCTTCCATTCTCCAGGTTGCTTCACGGTCCTACATAGCTATTCTCTATCAAGGCTGTCTATCGGAATGGCACACTTCAAGTGGGAGGAAAGAGAAAAAGGAGGGAAAGTGTGGTCTCCTCTATTTTAAAGAGATTTCTAGAAGCCCCACACAACGCTTCCGTTACAGCTCATTGGCCAGAGCTTGGTCACATAGCAATTACCAGCCCAAAAAAGACGGGGAGCTGCTAATTTCCAAAAGTACCCATCAGTCTCTTTCACAAACAGCAACGGTGCTCACTGAGTCTTTTTGTGTCTTTCGGAGGTGCCTGCTTGCCTCAATCCATCCCTTCACTCTCGTAAAGCCTTTATGAACATTTGCTCACCATTAGGTGTAAAAAAAAATAATCCAGAAGTTTAAAGAGAATGCTGTTTTCCATCAACTATAATAAATGGTAAGTATTTAAACCTTAAAATGGGCTGGGCACGGTGGCTTACGCCTGTAATCCCAGCACTTTGGGAAGCCAAGGCGGGTGGATCACCTGAAGTAAGGAGTTCAAGACCAGCCTGACCAATATGGTGAAACCCCATCTGTACTAAAAATACAAAAATTAGCCAGACATGGTGGTGGGCACCTGTAGTCCCAGCTACTCAGGAGGCTGAGATAGGAGAATTGCTTGAACCCGGGAGGCGGAGGTTGTAGTGAGCAGAGATCACACCACCTTACTCTAGCCTGGGCGACAGAGAGAGACTCCGTTTAAAAAAAAACAAAAACAAAAACAAAACAAAGCAAAACAAAAAAAACCTTAAAATGGTAGGTAAGAGTATCTTCCTGCACTTTCTCCAGAAATAAATAAGAAAAAAAAAGTCCTTGTTATAAATCTAATAATGATATGTTGTCCTAAATTTACTTTTGCAGGAAAGTACGAAAACCACTAGTTTTCCAGAGAACCCACGCTCGCTGTGACATGCTTTCAGCATTCATCACCAGAGATCCTAAGGTCTCCATAATTCTATATAGAAGAGTTCAAGGGGTAACAGTCTGGTTGGGAGGGCAGAAGTTAGGGGGAGTTAGAGGTAGTAAAATTCTTCTTGAAGTTGCATGTCTATAGCACGGTGCCCATGACTTGTCCAAAATCTGTTAATTTCAAGAAATGTCATCACTGGCCATCAGAGAAATGCAAATCAAAACCACAATGAGATACCATCTCACACCAGTTAGAATGGCGATCATTAAAAAGTCAGAAAACAACAGGTGCTGGAGAGGATGTGGAGAAATAGGAACACTTTTACACTGTTGGTGGGATTGTAAACTAGTTCAACCATTATGGAAAACAGTATGGCGATTCCTCAAGGATCTAGAACTAGATGTACCATATGACCCAGCCATCCCATTACTGGGTATATACCCAAAGGATTATAAATCATGCTGCTATAAAGACACATGCACACGTATGTTTATTGCAGCACTATTCACAATAGCAAAGACTTGGAATCAACCCAAATGTCCATCAGTGACAGATTGGATTAAGAAAATGTGGCACATATACACCATGGAATACTATGCAGCCATCAAAAAGGATGAGTTTGTGTCCTTTGTAGGGACATGGATGCAGCTGGAAACCATCATTCTTAGCAAACTATCACAAGAACAGAAAACCAAACACCGCATGTTCTCACTCATAGGTGGGAACTGAACAATGAGATCACTTGGACTCAGGAAGGGGAACATCACACACCGGGGCCTATCATGGGGAGGGGGGAGGGGGGAGGGGGGAGGGGGGAGGGATTGCATTGGGAGTTATACCTGATGTAAATGACGAGTTGATGGGTGCAGCACACCAACATGGCACAAGTATACATATGTAACAAACCTGCACGTTATGCACATATACCCTACAACTTTAATAATAATAAATAAATTAAAAAAAAAAAAAAAAAAAAAAAGAAATGTCTCCCAAACTTAGTAACTGCCCCTCCCATGAGGAAGCAGCTTTGCCACAAAAGGTAGCCTTGTGCTGGCAGCTTTCCCCGTGGTGCTATACGATAAATGTTTATGGAGAAGGTGCCACCAACAGAACTGAGCCGTATTCAGAGCCCATTCTATGAGAGGGCTGCTTTTTCCTGGCAGCGTGAAAGATTCCTAGCAGGTTCCAAGATCTTGACGGATAATGTTAAGTGGGTCTTCCGGCTTTAACTATTTCTTTCCCTTTTAACACAAAATAAGGGGTTCTTTACACCAAAATATATAATCATCAAAATAAAGGGCTTATTTGAGAATAACTGTGCCTGTTATTTCTACACTATGGGAGGAACTGTGTACCAGGCACAGAGCTGTTCACTTAAACTTTGATCTACACAAACTACCAATAACACGGTACTAGTGTTATCTACCACAATGGCTTCAGTAGGCAGGTTGTTGATTCAGTTAACGGGAAGGTGTTTCCATTCTGGTCTTCTCCGCCTCCTCCTAAGCCTAGAGCCATCCAATCTCATGCCAACAAACAGGTTTAGGAACCTCCTGAAATCGTGTGTTAAGTTATGTGTATTTGTGTGTTTGCTTTGGGAGCAGGATGCTCGTGAGAGTCCCAGAGAGGCCTGTAGTTCTTAAAATTGCTGCCGTAACATTGTATATTTCAGCCAATGCAGATCTCCTAAAGAGGAAACAAGAAGGTTGCCTGTTTCCTCCCTATCTGCCAGGGGACAAGGAGAGGAGGTGTCCTGGGTAGACAGAACACCTTGTCTACCTGGTAAACTCCTGCTTAGACTTATTATCCCATCACCAAATCTGTCTTTTCTGTAAAGCTTTCTCCCTACTTGTCTGTGAATTCTCTGAAGCTCACATTGACGTTCCAGACATAGACGAATGAACAGATAGAGCGTCTCCTTTTGGTTGCCAATTTTGCATTATTCACAGATCTACTTCTCTTCTGAATAAGATTAGTCTTTTGCTCAATTTGGGGTAAATATTAATTGCAGCGCCTGAAGTTGTGGAATGTTTATGCTTCAAACTAAACAATTCTAATTCATTGAACTTTGATCCATCTCTTTCTCTTTTGTCTGTGCAGATTCCAGTGCTGCAACCGTATTCAATATGTGGGCCTTGTTCACATCCTGAGTACAAATGCTGTCTTCTCTTTCACGGGAGCTGTTTCATGCTTCTGCCTTTCTGTAGAAGGAAAACAACTTCCATTCTCAGGCTTATCTGAATCTAGCACCACTTTTCACAAGTTGTTTTTGCTTCAAGCTACTTTATGCGGTTCTCTGTTAATTTCCTATCTCCACCCTCAACAGTAAGAAGATACTAAAAACTGTCCATTCGGTTCCCCTTGCGGGATGTTACTGATTTTTAACTTTGCAGTGCTGTCTTGCGTATTTTAAATCTGCGTATCTCTGAGACAACTCTCCAGAGCTGATGAATTTTCTCTTCCGTGTTTGATGGAGCCGGCCATGGGAGAGTGGAGGAGCGGGGGAGGAAAGAGTTACTGTCTCGCGAGCCGTGAGTCTGCCTGCCCACAGCGGCGTTTTGGATGAGACTCATTATTTGTGGAAATGGTGTGTTCCACAGGCAAAAATAACTTTTTAAAAAAAGAACATCTCTGCACTCTCCTGAAGTCATCTCAAAATGAATTCAAGATTTCTCATGAAACGGAGAAAGCTTTCTGATGGCCTGAATGGTTCCTTGTGTACTTGGCCATGCCACGTTAAATCTAATCTAGGTAACATTAGGGTCCAGGAAAAGCTAATAGAGGCTTAATGATGAGGTAATGAGCATAGAGGTCAAGGGTAGGAAACAGGTTTTCTATTTGGAGCCTCATAGCCATGGGAAAATCTCACTTGAGAACCAGAAAGGAGCAATTGAAATAGAACTTCCTTTACCTGATTTTAAATTAAACACAAAGGGTACCACGTTTTGGATAACAAATTAATATACATATGTCAGCTTCACATGAGGATCTGTTAAGGAAAAAAGAGAAAAAAAGAAGGAAAGAAAGAAAGGGAGAAGGTAAGTAGGGGAGAGGACAGGTAAAGGAAGAGTTGACAAGATGTCTGGAAAAAAAAAAAAAATAACCAGGCCAGGTGCAGTGGCTCACGCATGTAATCCCAGCACTTTGGGAGGCCGAAGTGGGCAGATCACCTGAGGTTGGGAGTTCGAGACTAGCTTGACCAACATGGAGAAACCCTGTCTCTACTAAAAATACAAAATTAGCCGGGCTTGGTGGCACATGCCTGTAATCCCAGCTACTCGGGAGGCTGAGGCAGGAGAATCACTTGTACCCAGGAGGCGGAGGTTGCGGTGAGCTGAGATCGCGCCACTGCACTCCAGCCTGGGCAACAAGAGCAAAACTCCGTCTCAAAAAGAAAAGAAAAAAAAAAATCAGCACTTTCTGTGTGCCAGGCACTGTTTTAAGTGCTTTACACTTATTAACTCTTTTACATTATGAGAATTCACAAAGCCCATATTATTGCCTTTTCTGAAGAAGTAAAGCACAGAGAGGTTAAGTAACTTATCCAAGGTCAACACAGCAAGTATGTAGAGAAACTGGAATTCAGACTGAAGCAGTCAGGCTTCAGAGTCTGTGTCGTTAAAGACAATGTGATGGCAGTTGTGACTGAGGGACTGGGATAGCCAACCTCTCCTGTCCACAGAACCCCTGTTCCAAATCCCATTTAGAGTCCTCAGATCCCCACTACTCAGATCCCTTCTCTGTACTTTCTACCCCTCTGCTCATGCCTGCAAGCTCTTATTGAAGCATTTCTGAATGCCCAGCTTGGCTGGTCACCCCTCCTCCAGGTATAACCCCTGCCTAAATCCCCTAACCTATGAGATCTCAAGTCCTGTCCCTATTGGGTCTGACACCTTTCATGACACGGTCTCCAGTGGCCAAGCCAAAGCATTGTTTTCCCGCTGACCATGGCACCTGCAAGAGCACCTCTGGCCTGTTTCTCACCAATTCATCCCATTTTCGTTCCAAGCTGATGGAGTCCCACATAGAATGTGGCAAGATGAACATGTCTGAACCTCAATGTCAGCGTCCAGGGGTTCGACAGACAACTACTATGAGAGAACATGCAGAAAGTCACATGTAATTGAGGCGCTTATCAGAGGACGCATGTGTGGTGGAGTTGGAGGCTGATGGTGAATGACTTCAGACACTCCTGGTCTCATCTCTGTTGAAAACTACAAGTCTTCGCTAAGCCAAGAAACTCCCTGGGGCTTAAGTTCTAGCCTTAGTAGAATGACCTTTGCAGATGGAAATAACAGCACACAACTCTTGAATTGACGCATAAATAGTTCCAACCCTGAATTATCCTCCTTGATAAAACCACATGATACTGGAAATTTTTATTTTGTAAACAATACACTGCAAGCAAATTTCCCGCCATAGGAGTGCTAACCTAATGACAAGATTTGCCCCTAGTTCAGGGAAGGGGATAGCAGGGAAAGCCCTGGACTTGAGGTTTGTTGCATTGGGAAGTGTAGTGGATACAAGGCTGTAACTCCCAGAGCCGACCAGCTTCTGGGGGTGTTGGGGGCTTCCGGCTCTCAGCTGAACCCTATTCAGAGATCTGCTTTCAGCTAATGGGAATCACCCAAGCTTACATCTTCTTCCTAGGTGCACATCTATCCAATAACTGGTTCTGGGGATGGGAGGAAAACAAGGCCTGATCTCATCTCCTTAAGGCAGGACAACTCTGAAGGATTATCCCAGATCCAGAGTTCCCTGGGATTCAGGGTCAGAAGAACTAGGGTGAGGCAAGTGAAGAACTTGACTGAGATGTGAAATTTAAGGGAGAACCAAAAAAATCTCAATAAACAACACAAATATTTAAATCAATATTTTAAAAGCTTAATGCAAAAAGTTTATAATAAAGTATTATAATTTGTGTGTGTGTGTGTGTGTGACAGAGTCTCACTCCGTCGCCAGGCTAGAGTGCAATGGCGTGATCTCTGCTCATTGCAACCTCCGATTCCCTGGTTCAAGCGATTCTCCTGCCTCAGCCTCCTAAGTAGCTGGGATTACAGGCACGCACCACCATGCCCAGCTATTTTTTGTATTTTTAGTAGAGACGGGGTTTCACCATGTTGGCCAAGATGGTCTCGATCTCCTGACCTCGTGATCTGCTCACCTCGGCTTCCCAAAGTGCTGGGATTACAGGCGTGAGCCACCACACCCGGCCCAAAATATTTTATAGGGCTGTGGGCATGGTGGCTTTCTCCCGCAATCCCAGCATCTTTGGAGACCAAGGAGGGAACATGGCTTGAGAACAGGTGTTTGAAACCAGCCTGGGCAACATAGTGAGACTCCATCGCTGTAAATGAAAAAAATCAAATCAAATCAAAAATTGGCTGGGCATGGTGGAGTGTGCCTGTAGTTCCAGCTACTCAGGAAGCCAAAATTGGAGCATGGCTTGAGCCCAGGAGTTCTAGGCTGCAGTGAGCTGTGATCTTATCATTGCACTCCAGCCTGAGCAACAGAGTGAGACCCTGTCTCTAAAAAAATATAATCATACATTTTTAAAACATATTGTAAAGGCAAACCCTGACAGGGTGGAGATTAGGGCGGGGCAAGTGAGGTCAGCCATGTAAATACAGGGTTGGATTTTGCCTTTTATTTGAAATTTTGGTTCTTTGATCATCATGAATGTTTTTTACATTAGTTTAAATGTTTGCATACTGCATTAAAATATGTATCTTGATTACTAAGTTTTCTGGCCCCCCTGAAATTTTGCCCTGAGGCGAGTGCCTAACATGTCTTACCCTGCTTGAATCTGCTGAGACCTCGAAGGGAAACACATCACAGTTTAACTTCTCATGCTCTATCCTGCTTTCCTCACTCCTTTGTAGAAATTATTTCCGAGCCGTTCCCCAGAAAGCCTCCTACCCCAAAACCCAACATTGGCAGAGTCGGTTCTCTAGAGGCCCCCGCCGAAGACAGGGAGATGACTTGGTAGTTTAGAAAGTTTATGTTTTAGACAAAGCTAAATGCAGTTTCTGAATCTCAGTTTTCCTCTATTGTCAAATGAGAAAAGCAATTCCTCCCTCTCATTTAATCCTGGAACGCTAAGAGGAGTCAATGAGCTATCCCAGGCAAAGAACTCCATTTAGTGGTTTGTAGCAAATAACAGGTGTTCAGGAAATTGTATTATCCCTTCCTGTGTTTCAGCTTTGCCTTTCTTGGAGCCCCTAAACAGGCTGAAGTGAAAAGCACCATGACCTGTCACTACAAGACAAGAAGCCTCGGGAGAAGGACGGAGATCCCCTTTCATTGGTTTTGCCGAGTTTCCCAAGCTCCATCCTCCTACAGTTAAATCAACACTCTTTATCCTTAGGCTGCTGATAATCTCACTAAAGGCTTCCTGGTAAGATCTGTAATGCGTGAGGTCTTCCTTCTTAGTTGTTTGCAAACATCAGTGATTAGGGACAATTAGGGACTGGTGTGCCTGTCATTCTTCTCCTTTCAGCTGAGGAGGAAATCCTCATGCACTGTTATCTCGAATGAGACATTATCTGTCAACTGCAGTCTCAGGAATCTACAGGTTCGTTCAGTCACAACTCCAATCTCACTAACTTTATCTGTGTTCCCCAAATGCCTTAGACTATTTGCTTCCCACTGATAGGGAAACCTGGCATCTCATTTTCTCAATGTCCAGACAAAGATTCTTACATAGCAAGAAACTAAGATAGGTGTTACGGAACGTTGAGGGGACCAGGAAAACCAAAGAGAGGACCCCCTTCATGGGGCTTCCAACCTGACAATAGACAAAAGAGAAGAAACATACATGTAAGAGACAAGCAAAACCCAGAACCATCACTTATGAAGGATGTACTCATCACCCCTCCTTTGCTGCCTGTCAAAACCCATGAGGGCTCATGTGACACCTTAACTATTAATTAATCTTCATCCCTCCTACACCAGCACCTCGCCTCACCCTGGTCAGAAGCCATCTCTTTATATTTCCATAGCTTAAAATGCTATTTTTGGTTCTAGATGCTTTGCCTCTAGATTCGATGCCTGCATCCATATTGTTGTATATTTTTTCCTTTCTATCTTTTCCACAGTGTTTTTTGTTTTAACTTTTAAGTTTAGGGGTACAAGTGCAGGTTTGTTCCATAGGTAAACTTGTGTCATGGGGGTTTGTTGTACAGATTATTTCATCGCCCAGGTATTAAGCCTAGTACCCATTAGTTACCTCTTTCTTCTCCCACCCTCCACCTTCCAAAAGGCCCCAGTATGTTTTGTACCCCTCTATGTGTCCATGTGTTCTCATCATTTAGCGCCCACTTATAAGTGAGAACATGCGGTGTCTGGTTTTCTGTCCCTACATTAGTTTGCAAAGGATGATGCGCTCCAGCTTCATCCATCTCCCTGCAAAGGACATGTTCTTGTCCATTTTTATGGCTGCATAGTATTCCGTGCTGTATATGTACCAAATTTGCTTTATCCAGTCTACCATCAATGGGCATTTAGGTTGATTCTATTTCTTTGCTATTGTGAATAGTGCTGCAATGAACATACATGTGTAGGTGTCTTTATCATAGAATTATTTATATTCCTTTGGGCATATACCCAGTAATGGGATTGCTGGGTCGAATGGCATTTCTGTCTGTAGGTATCTGAGGGATCGCCACTCTGTCTTCCACAGTGGCTGAACTGATTTACACTCCCACCAACAGTGTCTAAGTATTCCTTTTTCTCCAGAACCTCACCAGTGCCTGTTATTTTTTGACTTTTTAATAATAGCCATTCTGACTGGCATTAGATGGTGTCTTATTGTGGTTTTGATTTGCATTTTTCTAATGACCAGTGATACTGAGCTTTTTCTCATGTGATTTCAGCCACATGTATGTCTTCTTTTGAAAAGTGTTCATGTCCTTTGCCCACTTCTTTATGTGGTTGTTTTTTTTTTTTCTTGTAAATTTATTTAAGTTCATTATAGATGCTGGATATTAGACCTTTGTCAGATGCATAGTTTGCAAAAATTTTCTCCCGTTCTGTGGGATGTCTGTTTACTCTGTTGATAGTTTCTTTTGCTATTCTGCAATGTTTTGTGCAAGATAAGTGTTTAACAAATGCTTGTAAATGAATGCCTGCACCAAGAAAGTTCAATAGCTATGAATAAAGAAAGAAAGGACAAGTTCCAGGGGAGGTGATTTTTTTTTTTCATTTTCATCTTTTTAGACAGCTTTTGAAGGAATGGAGTAACGTGCTCTTCTGGAGCAGGAGTTACAAATTGGACCTCTAAGGGCCTCATTCAGCCTATCCACGTGGTTGCGGCACTGACAGAGTGTTTTGAAATTTTCAACTCTGAATACTTGTAGATAACATATGCATTCCACACTAAGCTGCATTTCCATCACCTCATGCTGCTCTCAGCATCTATGGCACATGCCTGACTCACAGGCCATTTGAATTTGAGTTCCGGCTCTGCAGCCTGCTGTCTATAGCATTTCCCTCTCCAGAGTAAGTTCTCCCTGGCCAAAGCATGTTGAGGATTATGTAAATGTGTGAGTGTTTCTCTAATTTCTCTAGTCTTCTCCTTCTTCTTCTCATCCTCTTGCTCCTTCTCCTCCTCCTCCTCATTCTTCTTCTTCTTCCTACTTCCTTCTTTCTTCTTCTTCAGACAGAGTCTCACTGTGTCACCCAGGCTGCAGTCCAGTGGTGTGATCTCTATTCACTGTGGCCTCCACCTCTGAGGTTCAAGTGATTCTCCTGCCTCAGCCTCCCAAGTAGCTGGAATTACAGGTGCCCACCACCACACTCGACTAATTTTTGTATTTTTAGCAGAGACGGGGATTCACTATGTTGGTCAGGCTGGTCTCAAACCCCTGACCTCAGGTGATCCGTCTGCCTCGGCCCTCTAGTCATCTTCTTAAATGTACATTAAGACCTTTTATTTCTAGGCCGATACCAAATCTGGGGAAAAAACGTAGCAATCATTGAGGGACAACCAAATAACAAGGCTTTATTCCAATTAATCCTCACAACGACCTTGAAATTTGGCATTTTCATACCCATTTTACATATGAGTAAACTGAGGCTCAGAAAAGTGAAATAACTTGCCCAAAGCTTCAAGAGCTGGGAAGCATGGGAAACAGGAATTCAAACATAGATCTGAGTGCTTCCCATACCCTTAATCTTCTCACAATTTGGAATTGCCAGGGAGGCAAGCAGGTGCATAGAACGTTCGTTTCCACAGGCAGAATTGCAGGGCGAGATGCGACACGTGTTTCATGACACGTGTCCTGAGCAGCACAGGGGTCTGCCTACAAGTAATTTCTGTTTCTCTGCAGCAAGGCAGTCAAGTCATGTGCAGATAATCCAAAAATAGTTTCTAATTTTTCTTGGGATAAATATAAATTTTTGGCAACAGGCACCCCTTTCAAAGTGTGTTTTGATTAGAGTTACACAAAAAGGCATTTTTATTCTCTGAGGGTGTGCCAACTAATGGGCAGAAGGGAACTAAGAAGAGTGCCAGCTTGATCTCCCTTCTCCCCTCCAATAAAGGGGCTATGTACGGTCTACAGAGCCGCTGGTGAAAGACCTGGGGTGGGAATACGGCACCTGGGCTCCAGCTGACTCTCCACTGCTCTCTAATGTAAAACCCAACTCAACCCTCTTTTTACTGATAAGGAATTAAGATCGGGTTGTGAGGTATCTTGGCCAAGATCACACGGCAAAGTAGTAGAGAAATGGAATTCAGAATCGAGGCCCCTTAACCTCCTCTTTTTTCAATATAAATTCTTTCCGATTTTAACGTCAGACAGCTCCAAAGTCAGTAATGGCCGATAGCTGAGACAAAGAGATGTTTGCATATAATTCAAAGTATGGACCCAATTATGAGAGACAGAAAATGGTAGATGGGCAAATCTGTTCTTAAGCCCAGAAGCTGGGCTTCCGTGAATACCTGTCTTCTGACAACTCATTAGGAACCTGGAGACAGTGGAGAGGCAATTTGTGCAGAGTAGACGGAGCTGAACCATGGGGGCAGGCCGACCTGTGTGATTGTGGACACATTACTTAAACTCTCTTGGTTTTTTCTCAACTGCAAAATTCAATTACTGTGAGAATTCATGGTGTGCATAGAAGCATCTGGCCTGGAAAAGCCTCAATGCAAATGGATGGTCTTGTTCCTGTGGCTCAATGCAAACGAATGGTTAGATTCAGTCCCTGTGACTGAATCTGGCTCCTGTTGAGTGATTTATTGATTAGATTTATTGATTTGGTGATTTACTGGTGGGTGTCCAAAGTATCTGCCTTCTAAACGAATGCAATAGATGGAAGAGAAATCAATAAATTAGCATGGAAAGGAAAGTAAGATCTATCCTTCCTGCCCCTCAAACTCAAGACCTATACTTTTCTGTCCCACAATCAGATGTAAGAGTGGAAATTGTGACATAGTGGGCAGGGAATGTGTGAAAGGAAAGAAGCAGGAAATGAAGCAACCCTAGGGACTTCTCTTCTGAGTGCCCAGGCTCAGGTAGACCGAGGTTGACCAAAGTTGCCCGGCCAATGCAAAGAGGAGGATCATTCTGCCCAGAAAAGACAAACCAATGAGCATCCATGTTTCTACCTTTGAGATGAGACCTGAGAAAGCCAAAAGTTTGCCATTAGCATGTTCTTTAACTGTCATTTTTTTGACCTTAGTAGAGATTTAGGAATGATCAGACAAGATTTAGTAACCCCATTTTATAGATAAGGAAATTGAGGCTCAAGGAGGTAAAATAACTTCTCCAAGTGTACACAGCATGTAATGGTAGAGCTGTTAGAACCTGCTTTACCATATGGAACCATTCATATGCCTTGTAACTGCTTTAGGACAGGCGCTATATCTCATTCATCTGTGCATCCTTAGTGTCTAGCAGACAACAGGGCTTCGGTAAGCAGTTGCTGGAGGAATTAATCTCTTACGTATTGTGCTACCATGCATGTATTTGAGTAAGTCCAGTGTTATAAATCATCTTTTTATCTCACAGAGCATGTTACCTCAGAAAATCTCTATGATCACAAACCGAGCCAAGTATAAGTTAGTGAGACAAATATTTATTTAGCCATATTAAAGACAGTCTTTCCATACAAATGTTCTTACATAATCACAATTTTCTCAACCATTGAAAAATCAGTTGTAAGCCTGGTATCAAACATAATCAAGAGGTCTGCCTGAATTATAATTCTTCATGAAAAATTGAAGTTGCTTCATCCAGTGGCCTTTTTTGCAGAGTGAGATACATTTGACATAATTAGGTGGGAACCTGATAAGGAGTTGAATCAACTGGGGATGTTTTTGGAATTAAATATGCCAATTTCAGAATTTCATCTGTGAACAGCCCTCAGTCCATGATGCCATAGTTTTCTAAGATAGCATATTTTGGACAAAGGCAGTTCTTTGTGGCCAAAAAAGGTCTTTTGTTCCTTATATGAATTTAACTCTGTCTGTCCGTCATCTTTGAGCCCTTCACCCTTGACTTGTATTTGCACCTATGTGTGATTCTTCACACTGCTCCATTCTCTCACCTGCCTCACTCTCTGTGAACACAAGACTCTGGGAGCAAGTGTGGGAAGACGAGGTGGAGAAAAGGATCAGCAGTTTTGCAGCATGAAACAGCTGACCTGGCCCTTGAGCATGGGATCTTTTTTTTTTTTTAATTTTTTTTGAGACGGAGTCTCGCTCTGTCACCCAGGCTGGAGTGCAGTGGCGCGATCTCGGCTCACTGCAAGCTCCGCCTCCCGGGTACACGCCATTCTCCTGCTTCAGCCTCCAGAGTAGCTGGGACTACAGGTGTCCACCACTACGCCTGGCTAATTTTTTTGTATTTTTAGTAGAGACGGGGTTTCACCATGTTGGCCAGGATGGTCTCGATCTCCTGACCTCGTGATCCACCTGTCTCAGCCTCCCAAAGTGCTGGGATTACAGGCGTGAGCCCCCGCGCTGGACCAAGCATGGGATCTTTAACCCCATCACTAAACATGCAAGTTGATAAATAAGATGTAGTTTCATTTCCTGATTCTATGCCATTCTGTAAAGAATTACAAAAGTCCCTGATTGACATTCTAGCGGGAAAAGGGGGAAGATGGAAAATGAGAAGGTATTGAATCATCAGAATCATTAGAGGGGTATATTAGTTTGCTAGGGTTGCCATAATAAAGTATTACAGACTGGGTGGCTCAAAAAAACAAATTTGTTTTCTCATGGTTCTGGAGGCTTCAAATGCAAAATCAAAGCATCACAGGATTGGTATCTCCTGAGGCCTCTCTCCTTGGCTTGCAGATGGTCACCTTCTCACTGTGTCCTCACATGGTCTTTCCTCTGTGTATGTGCAACCCTGGTGACTCTGTATGTCCAAATTCCCGCTTCTTATAAGGACACCAGTCAGGTTGGAGTAGGGACTTAATACAATGACCTTAACAGTTTCATTTAACTTCATTACCTCTTTAAATGCCCTGTCTTCAAATACAGTCATATTCTGATGTACCAGGGGTTAAGACTTCAACATATGAATTTGGAGAGGGGGCACAATGCAGCCCAGAACAGGGAGGAAGCATCAAAAATACCAAAATCAAGCTTCAACTTCAGCACAAACTTTTCTCAAGACATATTTAGACATTGGACACAGGAAAATGGAAAGCTAAGTATGTTTTCTATGAGCAGTCATATGCTGGTAAATGTTTAACAAGCATCAGTCAGTGGCGGAGGGGGGAGCCATGATTTGTAGTGTTTGCCAATTTCAGTGGTGTAAATACTCCCACCACCATCTATTTTCAGTTAGCAATGTGGCGTCACTGAACACAGAGTTGGGAACACAGATTCACAGAGACTGAAGTAGTTGAATCTCACAAACCAGTAGGAGCTGGCTCCAGCATATCTGCTGATAATTAAAATGCAGAGTGATGTCACGGTGCCCTGGCCTGGCTCTCCCTTCCCACAGATGCCTCTAGGGTGAAGTCTCCACCTATTCTCTATGAGATACTGAATCTCTAATCTGGTAAACTAAAGATCTATAAATCTAAACATTTCCCCTTTCCCTTCATTTGGACCTGAAATATTTGAGTACCAATACTCAAAATCCTTGATAGAGACCATCTCATCTCTGAATACCAGACAAATCATCTGTTCAAATGATTGTGAAGCAAAGCAGCAGGATGTGAAAATATCCATCAACCCTCAAAAAGGGAACTGATTTGATAAATCAAAGAAATTACCCCATTTTAATAGTAGTTATTAAAATAATCATGGGCAACTTTATTTCTAATACATATTTTCAAAACTCATCAGGAAGATTTTACATTTATAAAAATGGTCCCATAAAGGAAGCAATCTGACATCAGAAAGTATTTATTAGCAATTTAAAAATGACAAATACCTTTAAAATGCAGTATATACCAAATGGATTCTGTCTAAAGTGGAATAATTTAATTACAGTGCAAGTTCAAAAGTTTCCCTATAACTTGGCATATGAGATCAACACAATAAAGTATTAAGAAGACGAGGAACCCAAGGAGAATGATCCAGAAGATCTAGTAGTTATGTGTAACAAGAATTCCTGAGTGATCAAAGTATTCAAAAGATTAACAGTCAAAGAAATAGAAGAAAATTATTCCTGAACTAATAAACATATGACTCTTCAGTGTAAAGGATTCACCGAGTATTACACAATGAATGAACTGAAACACACATCCAGACATCTTTTGTTTCCCCCTTTTTTAAAAAATTCAAGTTTTAGGGAGAAAAGAAATCCCACAAGCATCCAAATATGTTTAATATTTACCCACAAAAGAAAAAAGTCAATTCCACATCAAACTTCTTCTTCACAATACAAACACCAGAAGTCAACTCTACAAATTTTAGATAAGAAAAAACCATGGCAGGGGGAGACGCTCTCAGACGTGCAGAGACTTTCAGTCTTCACCAGTACGTCAATCCCTGCAAAATAGACCAGAGAAGGTGCTGGCCCCAAAATAAACAGGTAAGCAAAATCTAAAATGATAATGCAAGATTGAAGAAGGCAAAGTGTAAATAAGAACAGTAATATTTAGACTAGAGTAAAGCTTCATGGTTTTTGTTAAAATGCTTTTAAGACGAAATGCAAATGTAAGGATAATTCTTGCCAAAAATACTCTATAATGGAAAAATAAATTTTTAAAGCCTAATTATTTTCATCTGGATTTAATATTTTTGGTCATTTCAACACACTTAAGAGACATCATTAACCAATTCCTTCAAAATTTCACCCATCTCTCACCTCTGTTCTCCGTTCTTATTTCTAACACCCCAGTACAGTCCCTCATTACATTTCAGCTAAATTACAAAGATAATTTCCTGACTTCTCTCCCAGTCTCCAGTTTTACACACTTCAATCCACCCTGCACAGATTAATCTTCTTAGAACACTATTTTTAGTATGTCATTTGTTGGCTCAAAATGTATATACAAGATGAAATTCAAACTTGCCAGCTTGTTATTCAAAGCCCTCTAAAGTCTGCCATGATCCTACCTTTATTTACAGGCTTATGCTGTACTACTTCTCAAAATGAACTCTCCATTCCAATACTGTCTACCTTTCCAATAGCCCTGAAACAGTTTTTTTTTTTTTTTTTTTTTTTTAGAGACTGAGTGTCACTCTGTCACCAGGCTGGAGTGCAGTGGCACAATCTTGGGTCACTACAACCCCTGCTTCCCAGGTTCAAGTGATTCTCCTGCCTCAGCCTCCCAAGTAGCTGGGATTACAGGCATGCGCCACCACGCCCAGCTAATTTTTGTATTTTTCGTGGAGACGGGGTTTCAACATGTTGGCCAGGATGGTCTCAATCTCTTGACCTCATGATCCACCCACCTCGGCCTCCCAAAGTGCTGGGAATACAGGCGTGAGACATATTTTAACCATGTCTCCCTTTGTATCTTTCTGTGTACACACTTGAAGCCTCGTTTCACCTCCTTCCACTTCTACCTTCCCTGCTCCAACCTCCAGTTTCAACAAGTCATTCCTTTATTCTCTTTAAATGTGGTCTAGCCCAGTCCACAAAGAAATTTTCCCCTTCAGAGTATCCAAGGAATTAGGTGTTGTATTCTAATACCTAATCAATAAATCCTACCTTGTATCATTATTTGCCATATATCATCAAATTTAACACTATTGATTGTGAGATAAACCATTACTTTATGTAAGACTAAAAAAGAGAAAAAAAAAAACCATTGCAAAGTACAGTGTGACATTCCATTGGTTTTAAGAGGCTTTAGTTTTTTAGCGATAGTAAAAGATGAAAATATGTGCATCTTAGGTTCCATAAGACACAGTAGGTGTTACATCATTCCTCTGTTCACTCACTAAATATCTCTTTGTTGCCTACTGTGTGCTCAGCACTGTTCACATTGTATCAGCAAACAACGCTGACAAGGCCTCTGCACTCAAGCTCATATTCTGCCAAAAAAAAATGACTTTTACACAAACACATGGAAGAACATACCATACTCATGGATAGGAGGAATCAATATTGTGAAAATGGCCATACTGCCCAAGGTAATTCATAGATTCAATGCCATCCCCATTAAGCTACCAATGACTTTCTTCACGTAATTGGAAAAAACTGCTTTAAAGTTCATATGGAACCAAAAAAGACCTTGCATTGCCAAGACAATCCTAAGCCAAAAGAACAAAGCTGGAGGCATCACGCTACCTGACTTCAAACTATACTACAAGGCTACAGTAACCAAAATAGCATGGTACTGGTACCAAAACAGAGATATAGACCAATGGAACAGAACAGAGCCCTCAGAAATAATACTACACATCTACAGCCATCTGATCTTTGGCAAACCTGACAAAAACAAGAAATGGGGAAAGGATTCCCTATTTAATAAATGGTGCTGGGAAAAGTGGCTAGCCATAAGTAGAAAGCTGAAACTGGATCCTTTCCTTACTGCTTATATGAAAATTAATTCACGATGGATTAGAGACTTAAATGTTAGACCTAAAACCATAAACACCCTAGAAGAAAACCTAGGTAATACCATTCAGGACATAGGCATGGGCAAGGACTTCATGTCAAAAACACCAAAAACAATGGCAACAAAAGCCAAAATTGACAAATGGGATCTAATTAAACTAAAAAGCTTCTGCACAGCAAAAGAAGCTACCATCAGAGTGAACAGGCAACCTACAGAATGGGAGAAAATTTTTGCAATCTACTCGTCAGACAAAGGGCTAATATCCAGAACCTATAAATAACTCAATCAAATTTACAAGAAAAGAACAAACAACCCCATCAAAAATATGGGCAAAGAATATGAACAGACACTTCTCAAAAGAAGACATTCATACAGCCAACAGAAACCATCATTCTGGAAACCATCATTCTCAGCAAACTATCACAGGAACAGAAAACCAAATACCGCATGTTCTCACTCATAAGTGGGAATTGAACAATAAGATCACTTGGACACAGGAAGGGGAACATCACACACCGGGTCCTACTGTGGGGAGTGGGGAGGGGGGAGGGATAGCATTAGGAGATATACCTAATGTAAATGACGAGTTAATGGGTGCAGCACACCAACATGGCACATGTATACATATGTAACAAACCTGCACGTTGTGCACATGTACCCTAGAACTTACAATAATAAAAAAAAAGAACAAACAAACAAACAAAAATGGTAGGAATGTATTTTAAAATGTAGCATGAAATTATATTCCTAAAAATGTATGTAATAGTAGCCAGTGCAGCTATAGTCATTTGAAAATTGCATTTTTAGTCCCATAAAAGTAAAGCATTGACTATGAAAATGTAGAAAATACCAATAAGGGTCGGGTGCTGTGGCTCAAACCTGTAATGCCAGCACTTTACAAGGCCAAGGTGGGAGGATTGCTTGAGCTCAGGAATTCAAGACCAGCCTGGGCAACATAGTGAGACCTTGTCTCTACAAAAAAATTTTTTAATGAGGCAGGAGGATTGCTTGAGCCCAGGAGGTTGAGGCTGCAGTGAGCCATGATCATGCCACTATACTTCTGCCTGAGTGACAGAAAAGAAAAACAAATCATTTACAATCCCACCACTGTGAATATTCCATTAGTTTACTAATCTGTCTCTTTATCTATAGTATACATTTTATTAAAAATGGTTGTAACAGAAGAAAAAAAATTGACTTTTACCAGCCCCTTCCCATGGATTGTAAGATCTTCAGAGACAAAGTACAAATAATGTCTTGTACTTTATCACCCACAGAATGCAACATTTCTCTGTTTTGCACATAGTAAACACCCTAAAGATTTACTGAGACAATGAATAAGAAAAAGGGACACAGGGCCGGGCGTGGTGGCTCACTCCTGTAATCCCAGCACTTTGGGAGGCCGAGGCGGATGGATCACGAGGTCAGGAGATCGAGACCATCCTGGCTAACACGGTGAAACCTCGTCTCTACTAAAAATACAAAAAATTAGCCGGGTGTGGTGGCGGGTGCCTGTAGTCCCAGCTACTCGGGAGGCTGAGGCAAGAGAATGGCGTGAACCTGGGAGGTGGAGCTTGCAGTGAGCCGAGATCACCCCACTGCACTTCAGTCTGGGAGACACAGCGAGACTCCGTCTCAAAAAAAAAAAAAGAAAAAGGGACACAGGATATATATATATATATATATATATATATATATATACACACTCTATTCTAAACTCAGGTACAGGAGAAAACACAATTTGTTAAAAGTAGTTAGATTGTAGACCTTTCAATATGAATGCCTTTACACTACTTCATAAAATAGGAAGGAAGAAAAAGTTTCCACACGAGTGGGTTGAAGCAATCCTGTTACATAGATGTGACTGCGGGAGGCCTCAGAGAGTCTCTGAGTGAATCAAATGAATAGAGAGAATTATAATTCGTGCATTATTCACACTGATTTATGAAATTGCTTTCTTCTCAGTTAATTAAAATAGCAAACCAACAGGCCCTTGTCACTGGCTGTCTTTAAGATTTCTGGTTTTTTTACTGTCGATGAGCCTAGAGTCCATGATGTCTAGAAATTAGCCTTTTTCTTGGGAATTCAATCAATGGGGTGGTTAGTGGACACACAGAAGTGAGCTGCCTAGGTAGGAGTGGGTGCAGACTGTCACCCCGCAGTCACATCTCAATGCAGTTTTGTCTCCCCTTCAACATTATTCAGGAATTTGGGGCTTCTTGAGGTTGCAGGATGTATCCCTTGAAAACAGCAAGGGCACATTGTGAGTCTTGATTAGCTGGGGTTCCTCATTCTGGAAGTTCATCCTCTTTGAGCACACTTCTTGGAGAACTGGGTGAAAGGAAATCTCTTAGGCTGCTGTTGGTGCTCATTCCGTAACGGGCTAATATCCAGAATCTACAAAGAACTTAAACAAATTTACGAGAAAAAAATCAAACAACCCCATCAAAAAGTGGGCAAAAGATAAGAACAGACACTTCTCAAAAGAAGACATTTATGCAGCCAACAGACACATGAAAAACTGCTCATCATCACTGGCCATCAGAGAAATGCAAATCAAAACCACAATGAGATACCATCTCACACCAGTTAGAATGGCGATCATTAAAAAGTCAGGAAACAACAGGTGCTGGAGAGGATGTGGAGAAATAGGAACACTTTTACACTGTTGGTGGGACTATAAACTAGTTCAACCATTGTGGAAAACAGTGTGGCGATTCCTCAAGGATCTAGAACTAGATGTACCATATGACCCAGCCATCCCATTACTGGGTATATACCCAAAGGATTACAAATCATGCTGCTATAAAGACACATGCACATGTATGTTTATTGCGGCACTATTCACAATAGCAAATACTTGGAACAAACCCAAATGTCCATCAGTGATAGACTGGATTAAGAAAATGTGGCACATATACACCATGGAATACTATGTAGCCATAAAAAAAGATGAGTTCATGTCCTTTGTAGTGACATGGATGAAGCCGGAAACCATCATTCTAAGCAAACTATCACAAGGACAGAAAACCAAACAACACATGTTCTCACTCATAGGTGGGAATTGAACAATGAGAACACTTGGACACAGGAAGGGGAACATCACACACTGGGGCCTGTCGTGGGGTTGGGGGAAGGGAGGGATAGCATTAGAAGATATACCTAATGTAAATGATGAGATAATGGGTGCAGCACACCAACATGGCACATATATACATATGTAACAAACCTGCACTTTGTGCACAAGTACCCTAGAACTTAAAGTATAATAAAAAAAAAAAAAAAAAAAAAACAAAGAAAGAAAGAGATTTGCAGTGTGCTAGGCTTGGTGTTAAATATTGGAGTACCTACAAAAAGAGGCAAACTATTTTCAATACTCTCTTAAATTAGGATTTTTATGCTTTTAATTGTTCTATCTGGTTTTTGGTTTTGATAGTCACAACCATCCAGTGTAATAGCTAGGGGATATCTTTGTGTGTGTGTGTGTGTGTATAAATATTTTTGTTTTGCCATTTTTAAAGATCACCAGAATTTACAGATTATTTCTATGTTATACATCTTTTTAATGGACTTTTAATTGCATGCAATAAGGAAATAAATATTGCACTTGCCTCGTGTCTTCCCACAATTTAAAATGAGTCTTGTGATGTGAGCCCAAAGTGTTAAAACCATCTTCCTCATAGTGCCTTGTGGACTGATTTGTAGATTGCTGGATGTGGCTAAATCGAAAACTGCCCTAATGGGTCAGGGACTGTGTTAACTATGTTACAATGTCTTTACCGTTAATCCTCACCAGAGTCAACTCTAGAGGCTGGGAAGTCCAAGATCAAGGTGCCAGCAGATTCAGGGTCTGGTGAGGGCTTGTTCCTCATAGATGGCGCGTTATATGTATCCTCACATGGAGAAAGGGTAGGGTACATCTTACTAGTCTCATTTAACAGATGATAAAAGTGAGGCCCAAAGAGGTGAGGCGAATTGCCAAAATTCAAATAGGAAAACAGGTCTCTCAAACTCAGGCCTCTTAACTGCAAATCCAACACTCTTTGAAAGACAATGCCTGTGAAGAGACAGGGATATGGTGAGCTGGAGGGAATTTTAAAGTGAATCCACAGAAATTATGCATATTATTCCAGAAACATCATTCATACCTTTCATCCCAAACACAAAAATGAAAGAATCATTTCAAAGAGTACCAAAAGAATGGGGTATCAAAAGGATCACACATAAATGACATGTAGAGACTTCTGTGCAAACCCAATTAGCCAGAGAAAATGATAGGAAAATTTTAAATGTTCCCAAAGTGTCCTGTTTAATCCTCTGCCCTGGTCTATGGCTTGATCCGGACCAAAGAGCTCCAGATGGAACGGATAGAGAGTCTGGGGTCGGCATGGTGTTGTATTATGACTGCAAGTTGGCATCTCGCCTGGCTGGGCCTTCACTCTGTCCTCCTGCATGACCTTAGCCCACTTTGGCTTGCTGAATTATTTAAATGTTGTACATTACTAGTTAATAGACACAACATATTGAAAGTTTTACAATCAAATATTTATGCGGCTAGAAAACATTTTACGTTATCTTTAAACAGCCATGTCATCTATTTATTTTCATTCTCTGATCTTTCTGTTTTGTATCAGAATCAGAGAATTTAGCCTATTTACCCAGAAGTAAATATTATGATGAAAACACAGGGCGGCTCAAAAGTAGACTTAGTGAAATGCAGAAGTATTTTTTGCCAGTATCAATTGCACAACAGCCGCTGCATGGTAATAAATTAAGAAATGTCTATGGGATGCCTGAAGTATGGTGGTTAAATCCTTCATGACTAGATGCTGTCTCTGCCTGCCTGATCCCCTGATGGCAGGATGTACCTGGATACATCTAGCAATTCTTTCTGGCCATTCATTCTTTTCTGCAATAGAGAGAAACTCTCCTGGGGCAATGAGGCAGCATTTGCAGGTGACTCCAATCAGGGAAATATATTTAATACTGAATCTTGGGTCGAAAGTAAGAGTTGACAGCCTATGGTCTGAAGTGTCCTGTTGGTAGTTAATGGTCACTAAGTTTTCAGCTTGGTCTCCTCCTTTCTTGCCAGATATTTCTAACTTCTGAGTGCTTCCCCCTAATTCTGTCCTGTATGGTTGCTTTACTAGATTTCAAGAGCTAGTCCCATGCACTTATCTCTTCCCCGGAGAGAGTATCTCCTCTTATCACTGAGTATCTCCAACCAGTATCTCCTCTTATCACTGAGTTAGAGAGAAAGACCCTCATTCTTCCTTTTTTTTGGGGGGGGGGACAAAGTCTCACTCTGTCCCCCAGGCTGGTTGCAGTGGTACAATCTCAGCTCACTGCAACCTCCGCCTCCTGGGTTCAAGTGATTCTTCTGCCTCAGTTGCCCGAGTAGCTGGGACTACAGGTGCCCACCACACCTGGCTAATTTTTTGTATTTTTAGTAGAGACGGGGTTTCACTGTGTTGGCCAGGATTGTCTTGATCTCCTGACCTCGTGATCTGCCCGCTTCGGCCTCCCAAAGTGCTGGGATTACAGGCGTGAGCCAACGCAACAGCCGCTCCTTCTTCTTTTACATACCACTTCCAAAGAACACTCACATAAGGAAGGGGTCAGAACTTCAGAGGGCCAGAAAGCACCATCCTCCGACGGGCCTTGGTCCCCAGCCTCTGACCTGAGGTGCTGAAGACCTAATTTCTTCCCCTTACCCTTAACCTGGTTCTTCTGGGCTATTTCTTGGGCGTTCTTGCTTCACCCAATTTCCTAACCTTTAACTCCACTACCAGTCAGTCTTACATCTGTCTTACCCTAAGGGTGAAGGCTGATAACCTTCTGCCCCCTGGGGGTTTCTTCCTTACCAGAAGCTTCCTTAGACTGGCGGAAGGTGGTGTATGGATTTAGGGCAAGTAACACCTGTGTCAGAATGGATGCTCCCGTCAGTAGCCTTAGGCAAACTCCTAACCTCCCTGAGCATCAGCTTTTTCCCCTACTATAGAAGAATGAAGCGCGAATAGTAGGATTGATGTAAGGAATAAATGTGGTTTATGTGTAAAGAACCTCATACTGTGTTTGGTCCAGAGTGAAGACTCATCAGCCAAGTAGTGGTAACTATTACTCCTACTGTTTGTGGTACAAATGCCCGGATTTCCGTAAAGCCTCCCCCAGGCCTGATTTCCTCAATTTCTTCCTGATACTGACATGGTTTCTCTAAGTCATTACCTAAACATTAACTCTTAATCAGTGATTCATAACTACAAGATGATGTGGAAGATAGATGGGTGAAAGAAAATAAAAGAAAGTGAGAAAGAATGAGAAAAGATTGGCGGAAAATGCAAGTTAGAAAATCCATGCTTTAGAATAAAGTATTCATATATATATATATATATATATATATATATATATATATATATATATATATATATATTTTTTTTTTTTTTGAGACGGAGTTTTGCTCTTTTTGCCCAGGCTGGAGTGCACTGGTGCTACCTCCGCCTCCCAGGTTCATGCAATTTTCCTGCCTGAGCCTCCTGAGTAGGTGAGATTACAGGCATGCGCCACCACGCCCGGCTAATTTTGTATTTTTAGTAGAGACAGGGTTTCACCATGTTGGTCAGGCTGGTCTCGAACTTCTGACCTCAGACGATCCACCTGCCACAGCCTCCCAAAGTGCTGGGATTACAGGCTTGAGCCACCGCACCCAGCCAAGTATTCATAATTTTAGGAATACAAATTCAGTAAAGCACAAATTTTTACTGAATATAAACTCAGAAAGTAAAGAATAAAGGTCCCTTTCTACGAGAGAAATGAGACATAAATGAGATAGGAACCCACAAACAGGGAAGAGCTCCTGGGTCACAGAAACCCTGGTTCGAGTCCCCGAGTGAGTACCTGAGCGAATGGGTCCAGGGTCCATTGCACGGGCCTCAGCTTCCTCATCTCTGAAATGAGATGATATAACCAGATTCATTGGACAAACGCCTAGCAACTACTCACTGATCGCCTACTCTGGACAAGTTCTAGGCACTGAGGTTTCCAAGGAGCACAAGAGAATTAAGCTTCCTGCCCATATTCCAGTAGTAGAGACAGAAAAAAGCAGATAACTAAATGGAATAATTTGAATAATCAGGAACTTATAGAAAATTAATTGGATTGTAATTATTTGGGAGGAGTGGACTGCTTAAGATAGAAAAGTCAGAAAACTCATTTCTGTGAGGCTTCTGTGAATGGAGTCCAGGCATGCAAAGATCTAGCGGCTGGACGTTCCAGGCAGTGTAGACTGCAAATGGCCATGGGGTGTGTGCAGAAGGAGAGGGGGCTGGTGTGGCCAGAGACCAGCAAAGAAGGAGAGCCTGGAATGAGGTTAGCAGGGCAGGCAGGTGCCAGGCTTGCGGGGATTCTAAGTTAGCAAGGAGCAGAGGGCATGTAAAAATCGGGCAAATGGAGGTGATTCTGACAAAAAGGGATATTCACAAAGTTGCGGGTGGGATAGGAAAACCACCAAATATAGTAGGTAGGACAGCAGACCCCTGACCACTCTTAGGACCGAAGAAATAGGAGAGAGTGGTCACTGGGACCACAGGGAGGGAGTCAAATAGAGAGAACTTCTTGGCTGGAGTGCTGGCGGGGACCCTGGGAAATAAATGCCCTGACCTCACCCTTTGTCTCCCTCCAATCCCCAGTAGAACTCCCCATTAGCTGAACACACCCAGAAGCCAAAGGGCAAGGGAGTCTACTAATGCAGGTCCTATTGAGCAGCCTCCCTGGGGACCCCCCAGGGTGAAGAGTGGGACTAGAGAAGAAGGAGGAAGATACAGAGGGGCAAAGCAAAGCTGTCAGGAGATAGAGCTGCTGTGATAAGGTGTTCACTTTATGCTAATGGCACTGGCAAAGCTGCAGGAGAGTTTTAAGCAAGGGAATACTTGGACATGATTTATGTTAAAAGATCTTTCTGGTTGCTGTGTGGAGCCAGACTTAGAGAGGCTAGATCAGAAGTTGGGAGAATATTCAGGAGGCGATTACACCATCTAAGTAAGAAATGCATGCTAATATGGTTCAGCATGATGGCTGAACATAAAGAGAAAGAAATGGATTTATAACACACATTGGTATAAAAATTAAAAAAAAAACACCCCAAGTTCTACCATTGCCGTGAGCTAAAGTGAAGCTTTCGTGCAGCCCTAATGGAAAATAAGAACATATGTGCACCGTGCCTGCTGCAAACCCTGGAACTTCTGGCCAATACCAACTCATGTTGCTTTTACGGTGCAAAGAGCATTGAGATAAATTTATCAGCTCTATGCCATTTTTATTTATAATAAGGAGAAAGAAAATAAAAGAATTTTCCAAGCCCGGCATGTAGAAAAATGATTTGTTCAGTCAACCCGGCAAATAACAAATAGTAAAGTCTTCCAGTTTTATTGTTGGTGTTATCATAAAGAACAGGCTGTGCTTATTATCTGGTTAAAGGGGGTTCTTTCTGTGTGATGTTGAAGTGAGTTATAATCTTTAATAAACAAATAACATCGATGTTTTTTTCATTTCATAGTCATGGATGTCTGTAGAATTGTCTTCTCTCTCTCTCTCTCTGGTGATGCTTTTGTCAGACATCAGAAATGCTTTTGCTGTGTCCCCAGACGTGAGGTGTCATTTCCAACTATAGAGTCGTGAGGCTGTTTGTAAATTTCATCAATGCTTCTTCAAGGACCAGTCTATACCAATGATGGCAGCTTAATGGCTCCTGTCCCAATCCCGAGACATTAATTCGCTCCTGGCAAGTTCCAGTGTCCCGTAATAAACCTATGTAGACTATTAAAGTTATATTCTCAGGTGAGGTAAGCCTAGCATAGAACGAGGTCACAGAGCAAAGGGAACCGTGGAAAGGTGGTTTGGTCACTCTGCACATAAAAGATGTAATAAATATTGTTTAGAGAACTGATCGGTTTTTGCAAAATTTACGTATAAGGGTCAAAACTCCTAGTATTTTTAAAAACAAAGAATAAATACGTGAGTACTTCAGACACATCTGAGGTCAAATGTCAGCCCCTATGCTCACCAAATTGCTTCTCCTCTGTAAGCAGGGCTACCCCTAGAAGATGCAAGGGCTTTGCATATATGTGTGTGTGTGTGTGTGTGTGTGTGTGTGTGTGTGTGTGTGTGTGTGTGTGTGTGTGTGTGTAGTGTGTGTGTGTGTGTGTGTATATATATAAATATATATAGCAGGGATCCCATCTGTATAAATAATTTGAGTCACAGAAAATCAGCATATCAGCTCCATCCTCGAGGCCCAGTCTTGTGCCGATTCCACAGAAGAAATAATGCACAAGCCAAAGGAAGTTATCAGCTCACTAGGCTACCCTCCCAAAACCAGGTGTGATCATGGGGACCCAGGACAGTTCAGGAGGCTCAAGTTTCAGAGCTCGTTTGGGCATCTGGTTGATCCCACCACAGGACAGAGGGTTGGAGAGTACCCTGAGGGAAAACAACAGGAACTAGGGAGAGGGTCCTACCTTATGTGACATGGGGTCAGAACACCTAGCCGAGATGCTGCCTCTCGCCTCCACAGTTCCCAGGTACCACAGGAAGACTTAAAAGATTTCAAGAGAGGCACTCCAAAGTATGGGAGGATCCCTGAGATGTGGCATCTGGGATGGAGGCCCTACTTGCATTGATCTAAGGATGGTACTCTCTCTGAACCTCAGTTTCCCTATCCGTAGGATGGGAATAAAAATTGTACCTACTTGCTAAGGTTATTGTTAAGTATTAAGTGAGATAATACCACCATTCAGATTCCTAGCACATAGTAAGCATTCACTCAATATTGGCTAATGTTGTACTCATGTGTATATATAAATACATACACATAAATAAGGGTGTTGTAGCCCAATTTCAGAAAACGGATGTGTTCATCAGCATTTAACATCGGACTCTATTCCCCAGCAGGTGTGATATGCCTGTCTTCAAAAACCACTGGGGAGCAAGCTCAAATACAGCCAAAGGAAAGAAAGAGAGGACACAAAAATCTTATAGAATGATTAGCTTTAGTTTCACAGAGTTCTGCCCAAGCAGATATTCGTCTGCAGGGTTTATTTTTTTTTCCTTTCAAATAGGGCAGAAACAACACTTCCAAAATGAAATGCCTCAAAACTGAATATAATTGTTTCCATTGTTATAATTAATTTAAGCATGAAGCATTCCTCATTTGTATTTTGAGTGAAGGCTTCAGAAAACTCAGAAGTCTGCCAACCCAGGCCGACATCTCAGGGGGTCTGATGGCAGCATCCCTGGAGATTGTCCCACCCCACCTTGCAGGGGCACCACGGCAGCCACAAGGCACTGATTTCATGCAATGCCAGCCTGGTCTGATGGAACTGGATGCCGTTTAAATGATATTGAACTTTCCCCTGGTTTGTAATTGGTCTGACTATTTTACCACAAAAAGTAGTTATTTCCCAAAGGATCACCATTACAGAGTCTGAATATGTGGCATTTGTAGAGTACTTTAGAATAGATGAGGTGTTTCTTTGCTCTTTAGCTTTGCCTGTAAATGGATGGATTGGTGCGTAGGGATTCTAGCATTATCATCATCATTGCCATCACCACCATTATCATCATAATCATCGTCAACATCATCGTCATGGCTCTCATTTGTAGGAAATCTATCATGTACCAGGCTCTGTCCTGAGTGTTTTCTTTATATCTGTTTACCCACTGAATTCTCTCCATAACCTATGAGCTAGATATCCTTGCTTACAGATGAAGAAACCAAGGCACAAAGAACAGAGAGGTTAAGTTAGTTGCCCAAGGTCACACAGGTGACAAAAGGTGGAGTTACGGAATTGCATTCTGGTGCCAGGCTCCAGAACCCGTATCCTTTGCCTTAACTGGCCTCTGTGCTGCTATAGCCAAAGATGAAGACATACAAAGCTACCAATGACTAGGTGTTTCATTAATCTTCTCTCCCAACTGAAGCCATCTACAGCCACATAAATTTTATCGGATCTTCTAGGATTCTTATTTGGTCATTTTGAACAAATTTTCTGTCAAACACACTGGAAGATATCCTAGACGCGTGTCTTGAAAGCCATAGATGCAGTTACTGTTCTTTAGTTTTAAATGATAATGTAACAAAATCCTGGTTTTATTAATGGAATGGGTCAGTACCAAGGTCAGTTCGTAATAAAGAATTTTCCAGAAAAAAAAGAAAAAAAAGGAATTGGCAACGTACTGTAAGAAAAGACTGCATGAGCCAGGAAGCAACTTAGAGATGTTTAAATTTTCCCTGACATGAAGGCTGGCCACCCAGGGGAATAAAAAAACCACCTGTCCCAGGCAGGCAGGGATTCAGGCAGGGCATGTAGATACCCAGAGAGGGAAACCTGGGCAGGCTTCTGAGTCATCTGTCACATTAGAGGCCCCATGTGTCCATGAGTCACACAGAAGCCTTGCGACCAAGACCTCGTCTTAGGTCTGTCTCCAGCTAGAGAGGCCACTGTTGGTGAATCAGTGACTCTTTGTCCTGTGTCCATTTTTTCAATGGTACAAAAGTTTCTTAAGTCTCTCAAAGGATTGTGATGAAAAATCACAAAGGAAAATGCACACAAACGGGCTTTAAAAAGTTACAATTACATATGACGTTGGAGAAAAGAAGCATAAAAACAGTGCAACTGTGAAACAGGAAGGTCCTTGTCAAGACAGGCGTATGACAGCTAAGGGCTGTGAACTGCTCCTGGGATATTGGGCAGGTTAAAGTCTGAGGACCGCTTGAGTCAGTTTCTATAAAACTAGCATATCTGCTCAAATCTTAGGCGCAAAAAGGAATTTTGCTCCAAAAGCCTTCAGTGGATCTGAATGTCCCTTGGCCATTTGCTGGATTGAATGATTAAGTTTTCTTTGAGTGAACACCGGGTTCCTGAGACCGGCTTCCTGAGAGTATCGCTGGTGGACAAGCCTCCCACCGTGAATTTTCTTTGCTGTTATTATAGCTGGTTTTAATAGCATCTGGAATTTTTCCTTTTCAGACATTCTCACTTGGAATGTACTAATTTTCATAGTCAGATGTTGGTTTTAGCTAATTTGTTGTAACTCTCTGAATGGGCCATGCTATTATCAGAGAGAGAAAAATATCTTTCCCAGTGTCCCCTAAAATGAAAAGCCCCCCTTCCTGACGCACAGCCCTGGAGATGCTGGGGGAGGTGAAGAGACTTAGAAAGCTCTTGAGGAGGGCTGGGCACAGTGGCTCATGCCTGTAATCCCGGCACTTTGGGAGGCCGAGATGGGTGGATCATGAGGTCAGGAGTTCAAGACCAACCTGGCCAAGATGGTGAAACCCCGCGTCTACTAAAAATACAAAAATTAGCCAGACGTGGTGGCAGGCACCTGTAATCCCAGCTACTCGGGAGGCTGAGGCAGAGATTGCCTGAACCCAGGAGGCGGAGCTTGCAGTGAGCCGAGATCGCGCCACTGCACTCCAGCCTGGGTGACAGAGCGAGACTCCATCTACCAAAAAAAAAAAAAAAAAAAAAAAGACATGCCTTAGGGGTGGGGGGAGGGACAGCATTAGGAGATATACCTAATGTAAATGACGAGTTAATGGGTACAGCACACCAACATGGCACATGTATATATATGTAACAAACCTGCACGTTGTACACATGTACCATAGAACTTAAAGTATAATTAAAAAGAAAAAAAAAGGAAAGCTCTTGAGGAATTTCTGTCCACTAAATAGTACTGCCGGACTTCCTCCGCCCCCTCCTCAGTCCCGTTGCATACAAGGTGGTGCTTCACCATTCCTTAGCCATAATAGGCATCCTGAGTTAATGAGATGAGGCATGCATGATTTGTAAGGTCACCTGAAGCAGGTCAGGGATTTATGGGCCTCCATTCTGTTTTCTGCAAAGCGGGGGAGATAGTAAGCAAACTGAGAGAAGGGAGGAGTTAGGAAACAGAATGCAAAAAAAAGAAAGAAAGAAAAGAAAAACATTTAGAAGAGAAAGTAAACTCCCAGATCACACTTTACGAACCAGAAGAGGTTTAAGTGTATAGCGTTGTATTAGGCCCTGAACAGAGTGAATCAGAACAAAACAGTTGCTACACCCGAGCATCACACAACAAACCCCTGTTGGGCAGCTGCTTTTTGAAAGCCTCAGTATATCATGCCTTGGTAGAATCAAAGGATACAGGACCAGCCAAAGCTCTCAAGAAGTGTGTAATCTATTCGCGGAAGAAAAGACAAAAGACAACAAACACTATTCTGTATATAATAATTCAAATACAAATTATGTCAAAGGGCAGTTTATTATGGAAAGAATAACAGAAAATTAGCAAAATAGTAATAAAAGGAAATATAGATAATGGGGTATAAACATAAATGAAAACTATATTCCTATGCTCCAGGAGCCTTCAAACCAGTGGAGGAATTGTTATGCTAAAAAATAGTAGATGTCCCAGGCACATGGCTCATGACTACAATCCCAACACTTTGGGAAGCCGAGGCACTCAGATTGCTTGAGCCCAAGAGTTTGAGACCAGCTTGGGCAACATGGCAAAATCCCTTCTCTAGAAAAAATACAAAAATTAGCAGGGTATGGGGATGAGGTGGGAGGATCCCTTGAGCCTAGGAGGCAGAAGCTACAGTGAGCCAAGATCACACCATTGCACTCCAACCTGGGCAACAGAGTAAGACCCTGTCTCAAATAAAATAAAATAATAAAATAAAATAAAAAGTAAAGTTAAAAATAAAAATAATTGATGATACTTTGAAAATGCAATAACAGGCCGGGCACGGTGGCTCACACCTGTAATCCCAGCACTTTAGGAGGCCAAGGCAGGTGGAGTTCAGGAGCTCACTTGAGTTCAGGAGTTCGAGACCAGCCTGGCCAACATGGTGAAAGCCCATCTCTTCTAAAAATAAAAAACATTAGCTGGCATGCTGGCAGGTGCCTGTAATCCCTGCTGCTTAGGAGGCTAAGGCAGGAGCATCGCGGGAGATGGAGGTTCCAATGAGCTGAGATCGCACCACTGCACTGCAGCCTGGGTGACAAGAGCAAAACTTCATAGAACGAAGGAAAGAAAGAAAGAAAGGAAGGAAGGAAGGAAGGAAGGAAGGAAGGAAGGAAGGGAGGGAGGGAGGGAGGGAGGGAGGGAGGGAGGGAGGGAGGGAGGGAGGGAGGGAGGGAGGGAAAGAACAAGGTTGGGAAGAAAGGGGAGGAAATAAAGTAGGAGAAATTGACAAGGGCCATAGTATGTGGAGCTTTCTATGTCACACTTAGGAGCATGGACATAATTCTTTGGCACAAGAGAGCCAAAAAGGAGTTTAGGCAGGAAGCAACATGATCCGCCTTATGATTTAGGATTATCCCTTTGGTGACAATGTGGAAGATGGACTGGAGCAGGGGAAAGCCTAAGAGGAAGAAGACCACTCAAGAGACATATGTAATAAACCAGGGGAAAAATCAACAAGAGCTTGAAATAAGGAAGAGGCATTAGCGATAAATAAAGGAGGTACATTCCATAGATATTTTGGGAGGAGAATGGATATGGCATGGTGATCGATTGAGGATAGAGAGAACGCAGAAACACAGATTGTGGCCATTGTCCCCAAACTAGTAATTATGTGGACACTTTTTCCGATTCATTGGAATGAGCAGGAAAGTTCAAGAAAGAAAGTGTGGGGAAAAGGATTAGGTCTGAAGGGAAGCTTAATGAGAAGAAGTGGTTAAACTTGGTTTTGCACCTGTTATTGTCAAAGAGCTTTTGGGAAATCAAGTGGAGAAAGCATTCGGATATATGGGTCTAGAGCAAAAGAGAAGAATTTCAGAAAGATATACAGCTTCGGAAGGAGTTCTAAGAGGAAGAAAAGAAGCAGCAATGATCAATTTTAATAGAACCTGGAAAAACAAAGATGGATAAGTGTCTACTGGAAGACTGAGTGGTCATTACTCACATTGACACTGTTAAAATAGAGGGAAAAAAAAAAACAAGTAAAGTTGAAGAATTTGCACCCTAAAAATTGCACCTACCCAGTAATGAATGACAACTATGAGTTCATCTCCATGCAACACACTTCTCCATTGTCCCTATTCTCTATGACAAACAAGTCACAGCAGTGAGACAGTCCTCTCAGATATAACTTGGAGCCCAAGGACACTATCATTACATGGGTCCAATGCAAACAAGCTTGGGCAATATCTCTGTGTCATATAATCTAAAGGCAAGAACGGAGCTGGAATCACGAATGGTTTGCGTTTACACACTGCCGGAACGCTCACCGTTTCTATTCTACACTCCTCTTCACCCCTCTTAAAGTGAGAGTAGCAAGGAACCAGGAAGACAAAGAAGAGGCCACACAGGGGTGCATGACTTTCAGCACAGTGACCCTGCTATCTAGTAAATGTGGCCCAACCCAGTGGCTCCAAATTGGGATGAGCAAATTGTATTCCCTTTTCTTGGGCAGCAACTAGGATGGAGAAGTGCAAAGAGAGAGAGGAAGGGTGAAAAGCATTGCTGACTGTCAGGCAGACTCAGAAGGGGCTATGACCGATCCTGCAACGGAGACTGCTTTCTTTACGTTATTTAAATCTTTGTTTAAATTAGGCAAAAATCCTTTTACATTCACTTTTATGAAAGAAAGCAGGTTATGTTAATAGTGTGGCTGACACGAGTTCCATCTGTGCTTTCGTGACATTAACTCATAGAATAATGACACCGGATTTCTAGTTTGTTGAGAGTTTGTGGATGACCCCTACCACGATATTCTTAGCCCCTAGAGGTTCCAGACCATATCTGCTTTATCTTTATATTCCTTAGAGTGCTAGAACACAGTCCGTGCTTAATAAATATTTCTGGAATGGAAAGAAATTGAAAGGCTGAGGCTGCATTTCTTAAATAGGTAATTCTTTAAGTAGGTAACTTGATGGTACATACTTCATTCTCCCTACTGCAGTCAAGCTCTTGGAAAGCAGAGGATAAATTTCAGAACAGAGTTCACCAAGAAGGTTCATAAGGGTCTGACTCAGTGTGCAGACCTGCTCTATTGGCTCCAGAGCTGGACTGACCCTTCCTCCCCACCGCCCCCTCCACACACACACAGACACACCGTCTCTTGCATGGGCCTTGTGGGTGCTGGGAGTAACTGGGGGTTTTAGAGAGTTCAAGGTGGAAAGGAGAGAAAGCAGGATGCAATTAGAAAGCATCTCTACATTACCATTTCTGGTCAAATTGACTAAAGAATCTTAGAAATAAAAAAATACTAAATCTTCCATGCTACTGTTAGGTTGTGATTTCATTGCTTTTTCTATGTAAAAAGTCAACCTTGCACTTAAAATCACATTTATAATTTTGCATTCATTTTTTAAAGAACCCTCAAATTTTATGAGACTCCTGGCTGACCTATAGTGTTTTAATACATTTTTTAAAATTACAGATAGTTCTTTTTTTTTTTTTTTTTTTTTTAGAGACAGAGTCTGGCTTTGTCATCCAGGCTGGAGTGCAGTGGCGTGATCTCGGCTCACTGCAACCTCTACCTCCCAGGTTCAAGCAATTCTCCTGCCTCAGCCTCCCAAGTGATTTTTATATTTTTAGTAGAGACCGGATTTCACCATATTGGTCAGGCTGGTCTCGAACTCCTGACCTTGTGATCCACCCGCCTCAGCCTCCCAAAGTGCTGGGATTACAGGCATGAGCCACCGCGCCCGGCCTAGTTGTTCATATTTTTAAAAGCCAATACCTTTAACATTACAACCTGGATTTCCAGTGTCTTTGAACAGTAAAGGAGTATAGCAATGAGGGCCTGTGTTCCTTCCCTCATGGCTACAGTCACCTAGAGCTAGATCATGGCTGCCCTCCTTGGATGAGCCATCTGCTGTCCAGCTGGTTTCAGGAATCCGCCTTCTGCCTACATTTTCTCTTACCTCTGGGTCACTCGACTCATTTGAGTTTGCAAGCCTGTCCCTCTATGCATGCCTGCCAGGCACTTGCCACAGTGACTTGCTCACAACCCTAAATGCATTTGCTTTTCCTTTTTCTTTTTTTGAGACAAGGTCTCACTCTGTCACCCAGGCTGGAGTGCAGTGACACAATCATGGCTCACTGCAGCCTCAACTTCCTGGGCTCAGGTGATTATGTGATTCTCCCACCTCAGCTTCCCATGTAGCTGGGACTACAGGCATGTGCCACCATGCCTGACTTGTGTGTGTGTGTGTGTGTGTGTGTGTGTTTAGTAGAGATGGGGTTTCATCATGTTTCCCAGGCTGCTCTCAAACTCCTGGGCTCAAGTGATCCACCTGCCTTGATCTCCCAAAGTGCTGGGATTACAGGTGTGAGCCACCATGCCTGGCCCCCTAAATGCATCTTAAATGAACTAATGAAAGATGAACAAATGCTTCCCTGAAGTTACTTATTCACTGATGTGTGAGAGAGAAAAAGAGAAAATAGACAAGAGATGATACTGGAAAGAGGTCCTAAGAACTGTTCATGAGATCCATTCACACAATAATGACCTTGGTGGGGGAAGGGGATTTGCTAAGAGAGGACCACAGGGAGAATTCGAGGTCCTGAGGCCAACATAGGTGAGCTGTCCCTCTGCTCACCACACTGTCCCCTGTCTGTGACCCAGCCACTGACCTCATGGTGCTCCTAGGAAAGGAGATGTGTAAGGGGTCAAGATTTAAGCTAATGACTCTGCACTGTACTTTGGACTCACACCAATGGACATAATCACTTCCATTGTGGCTGAAGGCTGAGGACCACAGCTTCAGAAGGCAGAATTGAAAGGTGACCTCTCAATGAGCTATCCCCTTGGATAATCTTCTCCTCTTCAATATGGGAGAGACCAGTGACTGTGATGGAGGCACTGTTATGATTAGTTACATTATTTGGCAAAGATGAAGAGGTTTTTCAGACATAATTAAAGTTCCTAATTACTATGACTTTGGATTAAAAGAAAGATTATCCTGGGTGAGCCTGACCTAATCAGGTGAACCCTTTAAAAGAGGACATTCTCAGCCAGGCGTGGTGGCTAACGCGTGTAATCCCAACACTCTGGGAGGCCAAGGAGGGCAGATCACCTGAGGTCGGGAGTTCGAGACCAGCCTGACCAACATGGAGAAACCCTTTCTGTACTAAAAATGCAAAAATTAGCCAGGGGTGGTGGCACATGCCTGTAATCTCAGCTACTCAGGAGGCTGAGGCAGGAGAATCGCTTGAGCTAGGGTGGCGGAGGTTGCAGTGAGCCGAGATTGCGCCATTACACTCCAGCCTGGGCAACAAGAGTGAAACTCCGGCTCAGAAAAGGAAAAAAGAAAAAAAAAAAAGACATTCTCCTGCTGGCCTTGGAAAAAAAGCCAGCCATTGTGAGTTCTAACACTGCAAACACCTGAATTCTATCAACAACCAGTAAGCTCGGAGGGGGACACGGAGCTTCTCATGGGACTACCACCCCAGCCAGCGCCTTTAGTGCAGCATTGTTAGACTCTAAGCAGAGGTCCCAGATAATCCATGCCTGGACTCCTGACCATGAAAACTGTGAGATAGTAAATAGGTGCATTGTTTTAAGCTGCTGAATGTCTAGCAACTTATTACACAGGTAACTAACAGCAAAGGAGAGAAAGATAAAATGAAGGGGAAGGAGACAGAATTGCTTGGAATCTTCATGAGTGATCGGAGGTGGTTGGGGCAAGGGAAGTAAAAAGAAGGGTCCAAAACACACCAGGTCCAGGCACGGTGCCTTATACCTGTAATCCCAGTGCTTTGGGAGGCCAAGGCAGGCGGATCACCTGAGCTCAGGAGTTCAAGACCAGCTTGGTTGGTCTTGATGGAGTGAAGTCCCATCTCTACTAAATATACAAAATTATCTGGGCTCGATGGCACGCATCTATAATCCCAGCTACTCGGGAGGCTGAGGCAGGGAGAGTCTCTTGAACCCGGGAGGCAAGGTTGCAGTGAGCCCAGATCGCACCACTGTACTCCAGCCTGTGTAACAGAGCAAGACTCTGTCTCAAAATAATAAAAAAATAAAACACACCAAGAAGAATTGTTCTGGGCACCCCACATGTATTGTTTCATTTAAACATCCCAACTCTTCCTGGAAGTCAATATTTCTAACTCCATTTTATAGATAAGACGTTGAGCATCCCAGAGAACCCCAGTACTTCACTCCAAAGTACAGGGGTATCCTGATTCAAAGATCTTTCTCACACTGGAGGCTCATGTCTTGCCTCTGCGTCACACCACGGGCTTACTCCAGGCCCCAGGAAAGAAGGCCATGGAGTAGCCTGGCAAGGGGAACACACTCCAAGGTGGTGACATTGCAGGACAGAGCCTGGCGGCATGCCACTGCTGCGTTAGCCCTGCTGCTTCTGAGCACAGCAGCTTAGGAGTTTCGTTTTCCTTGGGAACATCTTCTCCAGATTCCATCCCTCTCCATTTTTTTTTTTTTTTTTTAAACCAAAAGTGCTTGGCTAGAGAGGAGAAATGATGAACTTCTATATGAGCATATTTATAACCATAGATGTTCCAAGCCATAGGGGGTGTAAATTTCAGGACCTATGTCAGTAACTCCACACTGTGGTGGGAAAATTGAGGGGGTCTGTGGTTACTGGCATTTCCCAAACTCACTGAAAAAAAGAAACTGTGCTTCCCTACACACGCACATACACGTGCACACACACACACACTCCACACATACACACGCACACTCCCAGGCCTGCAGAGAGAAAAAACAACCTACTCCTGGCCAACTCATCTAGGTCATGCAGACCCTACATTCAATGCTGGCTTCAGCTAATTTCACCCCAACTTGCACTGAAAAAATAATTCTCTGCCAAGTTGCCATGTATCTCTTCTCAGCCCCAAAGCCTTCGGGATAAAAATCTGTTTGGCGTTTTCTTTTTTCTTTTTTTAATGTTGCTCAAAATAGTTTTCCCTGCTCAGATAATTTTGCAATATTCCTTATCCCACCAATCTCTTCCCCGCAGAGTACCTCCCTGCCACACACATCTCAAAGCCGGTTCGGAGCCCTTCCAGACTCCTGTGTGCACCCGTTCCCAAACCTCCCTCCACTGAAGACCAGGGGGCTAGGGGTTGACTGAAGACCAGGAGAGGTAGAAGAGAAAGAAAGAGCTCAGGCGGAATCATGCCCTCTCCCCCCATGTTCATGTCCTAATCCCAGGAATCTGTGAATAGGTTACATTATACGGCAAAGGGAATCCAGGCAGTAGATGAGATTAGGGAGGATAATAAACTGACTTTATGATAGAGTTTATTTTTGCAGTAAGGTGAATGTAGAAGAGGGAAGCAGAAGGTGGGGAAGGGAGCGTTAAAGCAATAAGATGCAATAAGAACTTGACCCATGATTGCTGGCTTCGAAAATGGTGGAAGGGGCCACGAGCCAAGAACTCGGGCAGCCTCTAGAAGCTGGAAAAAGTGAGGAAATCGATTTTCCCCTAGAGCCTCCAGAAACGAATGCAGCCCTGTCGACACCTTGATTTTGACCCACTGAGACCCACTTTGGACTTCTGACCTCCATAACGGCAGGATAATAAATGTGTGTTGTTTTAAGCCACTAAATTCGTGGTAATTTGTTATAGCAGGAATGGGAAAATGATGTTACATAACCGCTGAGATGCTCCTGCACCCCAAATCAGCCTAGAGTCAGGCGCCTAGGCCAGGACTAGATCCCCAAAGGGAACATGGATGGATTGTTCTTCCTCGTCTTTGACACATCAGCAAGAAGGTGTCTATCCCTGAAGACCTTATTTATGAAAACGACCCACTCAGATCCAGAGAGTAAGCTCAAGGGTTAACCCCTCTAATGTGTTTTCAGCAACAGGGCATGGGGCAGAGGCCGGGACTCAGGACATTAGAGGTTGTCCCCATGAGCTATTGTCACCTCGGGTCTCCATCTGCCACCGACTGATTTTTTAAGGACTCACAGTAGAGACATAGGCAGGCTTGTGTGTAATAGACGACGGCCGGGGCCCACGTGCATATGAAGTTGCAAATAAACCCTAATTATATACGTATATAGAGTGGTTTTTATGTTCTGAGCCACCAACTATTAAACCAGCTTCTTGAGAGATGGGTCTTTGTTTTATTTCATTGATCCATGTGCCTATAACACCTCGGCCAGATGCACAAGTAACTCTGGGTCGGTTACGGAATGGATTTTCCCCTAACGACAGATTCATTCGTAGGCAGAGTTCTTGAGCCTTCCCAAGCTAAGCCCAATCCGAGGTCTGACTTGCCCCCTGCTCCGGAGCCCCTCCCTGTTTAGAGCCCGGTAAGTTTTTCACTCCGACCCAGGTATCTTTTCCCATTCCCTCGGGGTTGTGAGGTGTGAGCGCTGTGTCGCAGCTGGATCTCCAGATGCACCGAGTCACATTTGTCTCCCAAAAAAGCATATCCTAGAAAAATGAAAGTTTTTCCATTTTCCCCGTGGAAAGTCATCTAAGTCCCGTATTGGAGCTGCGAGATACAAAACCGTCTCTGCCAGTGCCCTGAGCCCCCTCCAACCCAGGGGAATGCGTGGGCTCCGGTCCGTCGGAAGCTTTTCTTCTGAGGGGTCCAGCTTATTTCCAAATTGCCCCGAGCGAGCCGTCCCGCGGGCGCGCACGCCCTTTCGCGCAGCCTTTGAAGCCTGCTGGCGGGAGATCCCGGCCGCTTCCCTTTTGCAGGCAGAAGCCCGGCCGGGGAAGCCCCGGCTGCGCACGCCCATCCCCAGGCCCCCGGAGCTCCCAGCGGCCGCCGCAGCCCCGCGCACCACCTGCAAGCCCCGCGGCGTCGCAGCCCTTCCGTCTTTCCTCTGGGCATCGCTCCTTAGCTCGCGCCCTTCTCCCAGATTCCCGACCCCCGGCCCTGCTCCCGCCCTCTGCGCCTCGGCGGCTGCTGGGCCCGCTGCAAAGAGTTAAGAGCCGGTTCCCGAGACGGCTCTGGCGGCTCCAGGTCCCCAGGCCCCGCTCGCCGCTCCTGATTGGCTGAGCGCCTGTCAGTAGTAAAGAGTATCAGATGGCAAAGTTGGGACCTTCATAAAGGCGTGGTGGCGATTCTCCGCAATCGCCGGCAGCCTATGACATCAGCCAGGAACGCCTGGGATGCCGCTGCTCCTGGCCAACCTCCGAGGAGGAGGAGGGTCCCGCCGGCTAAGAGTTAATTAGCCCCGCACTGCGAGGGGGGAGGCGCCAGTTTTCTGGGGACACTGGCTGCCACTGTACTCCTACCCAGGGGAGCTCACGGAGAGTTGGATGAATTCTGGGTTGTTAGCTGCGGTCAGCTGGGCTCCCGGGAGCCTGTTGCTGGTGGAGAACAGGGGGCGCCTGGCCAAGGGACCAGCGGCTTGCTGAGACTCAACATGACACTCCTGGGGTCTGAGCATTCCTTGCTGATTAGGAGCAAGTTCAGATCAGGTAGGGCGAAGGCATTTAGCATTCCTTCTTAAACTTTCCTCTTCTGCAATTCTCAACTCTAGAACTGCTTTCCAATAAATGTTTCAAAGCCTGCCAGGTCTCCCGCAACTTTGTTCCCCAAAAGCACATTGTGGAAGCGAAGAATTTTATTTGACTTTGGGGGCCTTTCGTGTCTTCCGTTGTAAGTGCTTTGGGTGGTTGAGTGTGGTTGTTCATCTGTGAAAAGGCCAATCCTTTTATTTTATTTTATCTTATTTTATCTGCATCTATGAATAGAAATTTTGGAGGGGTACATTCGGAGGGAGCAACTTTGGAAATGAACAAATAAGGGATTTCAAGTTTGGAAGCTGCGTAGTATCAGTTATAATCGCTGAGAAGATGAACCTGAAATGTTGTGTGTTAGGTACAGGGGTCACTTAAAATGTAGCTAATCCAAACAAATGTATTTCCCAAAAAAAGTCACTTGGGGGAAGTAAAAATAGCAAATTTGGAGCACACCAAGTATTTAAAATGACATCACTGTAGGAAAAAAAAGAAAGCCCAGTGCCACAAATATTTGTTCCCAAACCATCTGATATTTATAAATAGAGAATTTCCCCTAAAATTTCTGTGTTAGTGGCACATGGAGAAACTTCTCAAAGGACGCTGAGTGGAGGTGAGTGGAAGGGAGAGACGGGAGCTCTGACCGCTTCTCCAGAGGGCTGGTACACGCGCCCATGGAAGGTGTCTGTGTGGGTCTCCACGTTTGGACAAAGCAACACTTGACTTCTGAAGTTATTTTTCAGTAGCTCTGTGTATAATGTTGATTTTAGAAAACTGGTTAACAACACACTCAATAATGTAGGACTTCTACTTAGATTGATTACTTTTATGAGAACTCCGATGTGAGCATTAGACATAACAGGTGTGAGAAAGATGCTGGCATAGTTTGCTAAGCTAAGTTTCCTTAGCCCTTCTACATTGGGGCCAACTCAATTGTTTCACTTGGGATGGATGGTTCAAAAAGGAAAAATGTAGATGCTGGGAGGTAAGGCTCATCTATGACTTTCTTAGATGCCCTTGGTTTTTAGACGCCTGTGGGGTCAGCTGGAGATTTTCTTAGGATCTTCACTGTTGACGCAAGTTGAAAACTCAAGAGCTTAGGCGGTCACAAGCCTCACTGCCCCTGAAGCTCTGGGATGAGTCTGCCAGCCACCGGGGTCAGCAGTGGATTAAGTCCTTCCTTTCCTTTTCATGGTGAGGTGAGGCAGTTGATCTATTAATTAGCTAGAGACCTCACCACTGCTTTGTATTTGGTCAAAACTGTAAGGCAACACTGCCACCTTTCTGAAGAAGAGAGGATGTAGATTTGTTTTGTATGAAGCTGCATTCAAATGCTTATTGGCCAGTTTAAATGTGGAGGGTCTGGTGGTGCTGGTTTTTCTCTAACAGGATTTGGTGATATACTTGATAGTAGACTTGCAAAATGCTCATCAATCTCTCCTTCAGCTAAAGCGCAGTGGAGAGGGAAGACAATTTTTGCAACAGTCCCAACCTCCATCTCAGTGGATTTGTGGAGTCCTGGTGTCTCCTAAGTAGACCCTGAAGACCCTGATCCTGGAGTTTCAGAGAATTCCAGCCTCACTTTTTTTAAAGTTGTGCAGGCCCTTGTGTCATAAGGAAAGGTAGCTTCGGGAAAACATGATATCAAAGCAGACGCGGGCATCCTTAATCCTCCCGTCGTTGATAAACAGGGAATCTGGAGTCTGAGATGCAAGCATTGATAGTCTCTTGACAGACAGGAGAAAAAAAAACAAATGGAATGTAAAACTTAGAAAATGTAATGTTTGAATGGTGGTTATTCTTTCCGGAGGTAATTACTCCTACAGCTGTGCCAGCACTGAGGTGGAGGCATGCTAACGAGAGGGTCTCTCCTTAAGAGAATGCCTTTTATTTTGTCACCAACAATGAACAAGGGCCTTGACTTTATTCTGATTTCTCTCTTTTGCTGTTTTCCCTTCTCCTTCATCATCTTCTTCTCCTCCTCCTCTTTCAGAAACAGCTCAAACTGTAAACTCATAAAACTGTTTCTCACTGTGAATATTTGCTCTGATAGTAGATCGTGGTATTATGTATTCTGTTAAACATATTTCAAAAAATAAATGCAACAGAATGGTTCTGTGATTACAGCAAGAGACTCGCTGTGACAGGGTTTGTTTTTAAGTGAGGAGATAACTGCTTTTACTCTCAAATCGTCATCGATGTCAACCATGGCCGACCAACTTTCTATAAGCTGTATTTGAGTGACCCCGTGATTAAGGACGAAATTATGCTACAGCAGCAGGAAGCTCTGAAAGTTTACATGTATGAACATGTTTAGTGACATAAACTCATTTGAGAAGCCAAAGGGTGTCCTGGTTGAGTGGGTGGGTCTTGGGGACCAGACTAGCTGGGTTTTTAATAGTCGTCTCTACTTATTAGCTACATGATCCTGAACGTTAGGTAAATTACATAATTCTCTGTGCCTCAACTTGCCTCACCTGAATAATGAGGATGACTATAGGGTCATTGTGAGAATTAAATGTGAAGTAGAGAACTTCGAAAATGCCCAGCCCTCAGAAGGCTCCTACAAAGTATTTTTCTATTATTAATATTGAAGTGCAGTTGGACCCCCAGTTGGTCACTTTCTCTAAGTCTCAGTTATCTAATAGGTAAATGCTGAGATTGGATTATGCAATGTCTTAGACCCCTTTGGTAACATTTTATCATTCTCTGAAAACATGTAAAAATTGGCTGAGAACAAGTGTAGCTGTGACTGCGCTGTATGGCAATTGTGCACGAAGGAGAGGCAGTTTACATGAATGGAATCATTTGTGCTGATTTTAAACTAACTGCATTTTTACAGTTTTTAATCTTATGTTGTTTATTCAATATCTAATCAGTGTCACTATCAGCAGTTCTCTTCAATATCAATCCTTGTGTCCTACAAAACACACAGGGAGGTACGTATGTGTGCCACACACAGACACACACAGCCCTCAAACACAAAGGATTGGAAGTGGAGAGAGAGGTCCGTGAATGGATGTTGCTTCTAAAGAATCATTGTGTTTCTTTTGCTTCTCTCTCTCTCTCTTTCCCACTTCCCCATCTTAAACCGCCCAAACAGAGGCAAAGTCTGGCAACTGCCATGACCTTGACCCCACTCCCACAAATATAAACTTGTTCAGTTTAGCAAATAAAAATACAGAATGCCCAGTTCAGTGTGAATTTCCAAGCAATAATGATTAATTTTTACTATATAGCAGTACTTGGGACATACTTTTCTCTGAAATCCAAATTTCACTGGGCCCTCTGTATTCTTTTTGGCAACCCTACCTACAGTCTGAGTGGTCTTTGGTAAACACTTTCTGCTACCCCATCCAATATCCTATCAAGCTCTTGAGATTCTCTGGATTCCCAAGGACTCCTCAAAATGCAAAACTTGTGTTTTAGGCATGAAAGGAGAAAACTCCAAGTGGGGAGGGGGTACCATGAGAATGAACCCTAGGTCCTCTGGAGTACAGCCAGGTTATGGGTGAGGAAGAACATGGGAGCTTCACCTCCGGTCTCTGGTCGTCTGGGAAGGTGGAAGGTAAGCTCAGCAGGCAGGCCGGTGCACAGGCAGCAGAGTATCCAGGGGTTGTAACTGTAGTTAAAAGAAGGCAAGGAACACGCAAAGCAGGCACTCGTGAGGCTGTGGCTGAACTCAGGTAGTGCGACCCACCCCACTGTGTTCTTCTACTCCAATAGACTCAGGATCAGGCCTCTGGTGCCTATTACTGGTTGCTTGTCCTTTCAGAGAGGGACATCTCAGCAGGAACCTGCAGTCATCTCTCTCTGTCGTTTCTCTATTCTCCATCCTTCAGACAACCTAAAATGACGACTGATTCCTACTTTAAGCTAAATCCTCAATACCTCTGGCACTGAATTTTCTCTCTCGGGATTTGAGGTTAGCCTAAGAGGTTGGCCCCTGAGATTTTTATCATTATGGACACTATTGAAGACATTTTCACCATGAGCTTGAGAGAAGCCCAGACTATCTACCTTCATTAGCAATTAGTTTTCTCATTTAGAACAAATAATTTAACCTACAAGAGTGCCTTTCCCATGATCTGTAATATTTATGTATGTATATATAATTTAATTCACCTTTTTAGACCTCATTTTTACTTTCTACAAAATGGAGGGTTTTGACTGGTTCATATTTCAAGTTGCTTTTAGCTGTAAGATTCAATACTTTTCCAAGGGAATGGCCCTAAATATTTTTGTAAATGCTTGATCAAAGCATTACATATGAGAATATAATTTAATGCACCTTTAGAAATGAACATATTTTAATTTCTACATGGAATTTAAAAGTTAAAGGAACATTTGGGGTCTGGCTAAAGCCACCTGCTTGAGACCATTCCTTTCTCCTCAAATTCAGCTGTATTCAATTCACTCACAGCCCTCACGCCCTTCCCTCACCATCTTAACCACTATAGCGAGAACCGCAACCCCCACCTTCCCTGCCCTAGTTTTATTCATAGCTCTTATCACCATTGGACAGACTAAACCGTTTTACTTGCTTATTTGCTTATTATTTGTCCATAACGGCAGAAATTATTACTTGTTTGTTTTTGTTTGTTTTTTATTTTTTATTCTCTAGCACCTAACACTGCTGGGCATGGAGAAGGTACCCATTAAATATATGTTGAATAAATATGTTTTATTCTTCCTCCAAAGTCTATTCAAAAACATTAAAAGCAAACAACATAGGTTTACTGTTAGGTGTGTGTTTGTGTGTACTGAAACTAGAACAAAAAGAGAGGAGTGAATATAAATACAAAAGTCAAAGTCATAGCACAGTGGAAGATGCTAAATGAGGAGGTAGGGGTGTAGCCCAAAGGTAAGAACCAGGTTATCCCCATTTTTCTTAGGCTAGTCAGTAGTTGTGTCCATGTGTTGTTAAGCAAATTAATTAAACAAAGGCTTAATGACGATGGTGTGACAGTGTGTCATGAACCAAGGATTGTGATTAATTCAATTCTGTGTACTCAAGGTACTTTAAAAAAAAACATATAAATTATTTAAGACCAGGAAGCGTGGCATTTGTCTTTTATCTGCTACAGCATACGACAGAAACAGTTAGCAAGATTGTGTCAAGTTGACTTGAACCAGATTGAATGTGCTCTACTCTACTTGGATTAAATTGAAGAATAACAGAAGCGCAGGGCAGAAGCAAAATGCTCCACCCAGGGTTAGAATTTTACATGCTTCAAAAAAGCCAAAACTGAATAGGAGATGTTGGAACAGACTGTTTTTCATTTCCTTTATTTTCATCTAATTAGCAAGGCTTCCAGAGCATCTAATGAATGGTGAACGGGTATCCCACATCTCTGTCCAGATCAAGGGGGAGGACCTAGCAGGTGCATTTCACAGGTCTCTGCTTTCCTGGTTCCATTCCTTCTGTCCTGTGGGCCGAGTCACAGTGGGAGCTCATCTGGGACTCTGTGATCTTGGGAACATGTTTATATTCCCAGGGCTCTCTGGGCCTCTGTTTCCACATTGGTAAGATGACTCATGGTCTTCACGTCCTCATACCTCTATGAGGGAAAGATCTTTGTAGAATTATTAAGAGCTTCTTTCTGAAAAGAAAGAAATTAGTGAACTTGTATTCACTATGTGGAAATGGATTACTACTGGATCTGGTGGCATGTGAGTTGCATGAGAGTTCTCGCTTGTGTGTGGAGTAGTTAAAAGTTTTTGATAAACACAAATAGGATTAATAAGAACAACAACAACCATTAGCCCAATAATAGTTTTGCAGCCTTATGATTTTAGCACTTTGAATTTCTATTTTATTAGGCCGATAATGCTTATATGTTTCAGAATAGCTAGTAAGTCAAGCTTTACTCAACAAGATTTGGATCATTATTCTTAGATAAAACAGAAAGAGGTGTCCAATTTTTGTTAAAATAAAATGTATCATTTATCCCCAGAAATTTAGAATAAATAAAACTGTTTTGTGACTTTTATTTTTCCAGAGCATAGCAAAAGGTTCTCTGGAACCAATGAAGGGAGAATAATGTCCTTCTTTTCTCCTGCTGCTGAGGGAAGATAAGTTCTTTCGTTTCACTATTGGAGTACTTCTCTTATGAGTACAATCCCTCTGACTGATTGATGTTTGCTGTATTCAGCTACCTTAGATCACTAGAGAAGAAGTTGAATTCAAAGTGAATTAAGCCACTGTAATATTGTAAAATGTATGTATTGGGTTCTCCTAGCTCTCACTTAGTTTGTGCAGCAATGATTAATGGATACACAGACCCTCAAATACTTAGTATATGTCTTTATCAGCAATCCCTTCTGACACCTCAGTTTGAACTACTGCATTGAGTATACTCAACTTGTATCTCCTTCCCCTTGGCCTCTTAAGTGGTACAAAAGCATCAATCAATCAGTTAATTCTCATCAAAATGGTCAAGTAACCCCAGGCAATATCCCCATTTCACAGATGATGTGAAATGACTGGAAAATACCCCATAAACTATTTTGCCTTTTGTATTTCCGGAGACACTCTCTTTAGGAGTAGCCAATCTTGTTTCTTCCTGACTGGTTGCGCTGGTTTTTCAGTCCTGGGTAAAGTTCCACAAGGAACTTTTTGTTATTTGTTTGAGACTTATTGCTCTGTCTGGAGCTTCTAAAAAATGATTCCAAAAAAGTTAAATCCAGAAAATGCTGTCACATTAATCGAATGATAGTTCAATTGTTCTCCTCCATACATTTATCTTTATCATTTGTGTTCTCTTTCCATCCTTGTCCAGGTGCATAAAGATTTTTACAATGTGATAATCAGAGTCTATACATAAGTTTATACTCAGCCTTTTTATCAGTTAGTGTAACAGCATAAATATTTTTCAAGAGGCTACATAGCAGCATAGTTTTTGCTTTAAAGACTGTATAATATTCCCCCAAGTGAGTGTATAGTAATTTACTATACTATATTGTATTACTATAGTAATTTACTATACAATATAGTATAGTAATATAAACCTTTTCTACTTGTATTGGAAAATTAAGCCAGTTATAATCTTTATATTATAAATAACATGACTATGAAAATCTGTATGCATTGGCCGGGCGTGGTGGCTCACGCCTGTAATCCCAGCACTTTGGGAGGCCGAGACGGGTGGATCACGAGGTCAGGAGATCGAGACCATCCTGGCTAACACGGTGAAACCCCATCTCTACTAAAAAATACAAAAAAAACTAGCCGGGCGAGGTGGCGGGCGCCTGTAGTCCCAGCTACTCCGGAGGCTGAGGCAGGAGAATGGCGTGAACCCGGGAGGCGGAGCTTGCAGTGAGCCAAGATCCGGCCACTGCACTCCAGCCTGGGCGACAGAGCGAGACTCCGTCTCAAAAAAAAAAAAAAAAGAAAAAAAAAGAAAATCTGTATGCATAACACTACTGTGAAATCCTTCATGTAAAGAAAGAAAATATTTTCCTTCCTTTGGATTGTTTTGGAAGCTACTCATTATTTAGAGTAAATGCCTAAGTGTGGGAATAATGGATTTGAATATTTATAAGCTGTAATGATGCCTAGTGTTTTTGGAGCACTTACAATGTAACAAACTTAACTTTAGGCCTATTTCTATTTGGCGATGAATGCTTGTCCCTACTGTACAACTAACTCAGAGTAACCTTGGGTACTTACCCACTGTTGGCTGGTATCTGATGAGCCTTTCGTACCTTTTCAGTAGAGATTGAACAGGAAAATGAGTAACAGTTGCCTAATGGCTTTGGAAACTTCCATGTGGTCTGCTATTTCGGGACCACCTGTTACCAAATATGACTCATGCCTCATCAAAAGGGAAGAGAAGAGGACTAGGAGTTACTGAACCTATTATCTGTGGGCATGTTTATCATCTCATTTAATCCTTACAAAAATGTGATTATTCCTATCTTAGAGATGAAGAAGCTGAGGCTCAAAGATGTTAGACAACTTGGAGGCCAGGTATAAACATGTTTGTTCCACTGTCCCATGAAGATTATCTTTATTATAACCTACAGCTCCTTTCTTTCTTGCCCCGCCCCACCCCATAACCATACACATGTACTTGACCCAGTAGATTTCATATGCCTCTTTCTGGGCTACAACTCCAGGCATATACCCAATTACTGCTATCGTCTTTGATTTCCTAAATAGTGATTTATCAAGCTAGTTGTTTCTAGTACTTAACCTATAAATTACACATGCCAGTCCTACAAAGTCCCAGGGGTTTTAATAAAACTTGATTTTTTAAACCTCAGTTTATTTGAGAAAAAAAATTAAGAAATTTTTGAAAGGCAACAGCAAGAGGAGATTTGCTCTAAGACATCAAACATAGTTATAAAAGAAATATCTAACAGTTAATACCAGAAGTAAAACAATTATTATCAGTGGATCAGAATTGTGTGTATGTGCATGCATATACATATATACATTTATGGATATATGCATAGATTTAACCTCTGATAACAGTGACTGTTCAAATCTACAACAAAATAGGTAATGGATTTGTTGAGAAAATTGACTATCTCTTTGGAAATAAATACTTTGAGATATTTTATAATATACCTTAAAATAAACTCCATATGGATTAAAGAGCTAAGGAAACCTATAAAATATTAGAAGAAAACAGAGGAGAATAATTTTATCATCTCAGAGCAGGACAAGCCTTCCCAAACTTGTGGCCACGGCCAGGTTAGAAATAAAAATGGACATATTTGGTCACTTAAACATTTTAAAATTCCACAGTAAAATATCAAAATAAATTTTAAGTCAAACTGTAAATTGAAAAAAATACTTGAAAATATACATGAGACAAAATTATTAAAAGGACTTATATGAACAATAAGATTTAAAGCAAACAACCTAAGGCAACGACAATTCAAGGGGAAAAATAATCAGTCAGCACATGAAATATACTCAACTCACTAGCATTCAAGAAAATGCAAAGTGAAAGATCTAGATACGATTTTTGTTTGTTTGTTTGTTTTTGAGATGGAGTCTCACTCTGTTGCCCAGGCAGTGGTGCAGTGGTGCGATCTGGGCTCACTGCAAGCTCCGCCTCCCGGGTTCACACCATTCTCCTGCCTCAACCTCCCAAGTAGCTGGGACTACCGGCGCCCGCCACCATGTCCGGCTAATTTTTTGTGTTTTTAGTAGAGACAGAGTCACTGTGTTAGCCAGATGGTCTCGATCTCCTGACCTCATGATCTGCTGGCCTCAGCCTCCCAAAGTGCTGGGATTACAGGCATCAGTCACCACGCCTGGACTACTACTTTTTAGAAACCTCAAATTAACAAAATTTTAAAATGTTTATAATATTAAGTATTGAATAAGCATGAAGACACAGATACACCTATTGTGTTAGTGAGCAATCCATACTGTAAAGTCTTAACAGATACAATTTTATTACAGTTTATAATGCCTAACCTAAAAAAGATGGAAACAGCATAAACGTCATCTGTAAGGGAATGAGTCATTAAATTACAATATATTCACAGTGTAGAATACAATAAAACACAATGCAAAGCAAAAATAAATGATAAAATTCTATATGAACTGATGTGAAAAGATCTCCAAAACATATACTTAATTTTTTAAAATTCAGGTTATCAAACAATCCGGCAACATATTTTCAGTTATGTTTTTTAAAAAGTATTGGCTGGGCTTGGTGGCTCACACCTGTAATCGCAGCACTTTGGGAGGCCAAGGCAGGCGGATCATGAGGTCAGGGGATTGAGACCATCCTGGGTAACATGGTGAAACCCCGTCTCTATTAAAAGTACAAAAAATTAGCCCGGCATTGGTGGTGCCAGCCTGTAGTCCCAGCTACTCGGAAGGCTGAGGCAGGAGAATTAGTTGAACCCAGGAGGCGGAGGTTGCAGTGAGCCGAGATCGCACCACTGCACTCCAGCCTGGGTGACAGAGCAAGTCTCCATCTCAAAAAATAAATAAGTAAATAAATAGTATTTATATATAAGGACACAGAAAAAAAAAGTTTCAAAGATATAAGTAGAACTGTTGATTATAGTATCCACAGATACAGACAGCAAGACCTTATCTTTCCTTTGCCATTTGCATCTTTTAAAATAAAACTGTATTCGTGTCTACCTAATTTTTAAATACGCCTAAAACATAAGAAGAAATTGACATCCTAATAGCGGTGGGGGAAAAATAGCATATCTGTAAGTCTTTAATAAAGTAGGCAAAGATTTAAGTGAAGATTTAGAGGATGTGAACACTAAATAATATTTGATGACATATTTTAATCCTCTTACTTGATATAGAATACAATTTTAGACTTAGCACCCTCCCCCTGCACATACACACATGCACACACAGAAAGAAGACCATAAGACAGTAAAAAAAGAAATTCTTTTAAAAGTTAAAAAACTTTAATCCCAACAAGTTGCGAATTAAAATATACCGAAGGTGCTAAAGCACACGCATGGAAAAAAAAAAGCCTGGAAAGACTCATTCTCAAAATGATTAGCTCTGGGTGGTGAGATTATGAGTAATTTTTAAATTTTCTTACGTTCTTTCTTATATTCTTGATTATGATTATCCAGTATCTCCTATACAGAGTATTATTTGTTTTTTAAGATATGGAGTGATGGGGAGCGGGTTAAGGATACCATATTTGCGTAGCAGCTCAATCAGGAGTTGGCTGAGTCCCTGAGAGGTTTAAGTTGTTCTCCAATTCTCATTAATCCTGGATCATGCTCACAACTCAAACTGCAGCAAACTACAACAAATGAAACTTGCTTCTCAACTAAGGGACTGAAAACCCACAACTCTGCTATTAATTTTTGTTGGAAAATCTTAATGTATATCTGTGGTATAGGTATGCCATCTGACTGACTTGGTTTCAAATCCTGGCCTCCATCCTTATTGGTCGTATGATATGAACTCGAGTGCATGCCTTCAAGCTCTCAATCTTCTACTTTTCTATGTGTAAATGTGGAAACAAGAATGCCTCCTTCATTGGAAATCTTGGAGGCTTTAGTGGAAAAGTATATAAAAAGTGCTTGACATAGTGCAGGGATGTGCTGATGTACTCGATAAATGGTAGCAATTTTATCCACACATGAATATTAATTATATTTTAATTCACACTATGCAGCCATAAAAAAGAACGAGATCATGTTCTTTGCAGGGACATGAATGGAGCTGGAGGCCATTTTCTTTAGCAAACTAATGCAAGAACAGACAACCAGATACCACATGTTCTCACTTACAAGTGGGAGCTCAATGATGAGAACACATGGACCCACAGAGGGGAACGACACATACTGGGGCCTGTTGGAGGGTGGAGGGTGGGAGGAGGGAGAGGATCAGAAAAAATAACTAATGGGTACTAGGCTTAATACCTCGGTGATGAAATAATCTGTACAACAAACCCCCATGACACACATTTACCTATGTAACAAACCTGCACATCCTGCACATGTGCCCCTAAACTTAAAAGTTAAAAAAAGTGTATATTATCAATGTTTATATCAATATGCTATGATGTGTTAATTTACAATGTTTTAAAATGATTTGTTATAATAAGATATCATATTGATTCTAAATTAACAACGACCAGCCTCTCATGAATTTCTCTTAAGATTCGCTGCCCGGCCGGGCGCGGTGGCTCAAGCCTGTAATCCCAGCACTTTGGGAGGCCGAGACAGGCGGATCACGAGGTCAGGAGATCGAAACCATCATGGCTAACGCGGTGAAACCCCGTCTCTACTAAAAAATACAAAAAACTAGCTGGGCGAGGTGGCGGGCGCCTGTAGTCCCAGCTACTCGGGAGGCTGAGGCAGGAGAATGGCGTGAACCCGGGAGGCGGAGCTTGCAGTGAGCTGAGACCCGGCCACTGCACTCCAGCCTGGGCGACAAAGCTAGACTCCATCTCAAAAAAAAAAAAAAAAGATTCGCTGCCCAGTTATTATCATTTCTCTTTCTTTCTTTCTTTCTTTTTTTTTTTGAGATGGAGTCTCACTCTGTCCCCAGGCTGGAGTGCAGTGGCACTATCTCGGCTCACTGCAGCCTCTGCCTTGCAGGTTCCAGCGATTCTCCTGCCTCAGCCTCCCTAGTAGCTGGGATTACAGGCACGCACCACCATGTCCGGCTAAGTTTTGTATTTTTAGTAGAGGCGGGGTTTCACCGTGTTGGCCAGGATGGTCTCGATCTCCTGACCTCGTGATTTGCCTGCCTCAGCCTCCCAAAGTGCTGATATTACAGGCATGTGCCACCGTGCCCAGCCTATCATTTCTTTTTACCCTAGATTGTGCTTAAGAGTTATGAAGGTAATTATTGTCGTTATATAACTTATATTGTATTTTGCAAAGTGTTTTATGTATCTATCATCACTTATTTTTTTTCCTTTCCAAAAAAAAACTGAAAAGGCATAATAATTATACTTATTCTCCAGTGAGGTGTGGTTTTTATTCTGGATCTGGTCCTTTGATGCCTCTGAAGACAGTGCCAAGCCTTGTCTGGGTCTCAGCAAGATCGCTACATGCTATGAGGACCAGCAAAGGCTCATGGCTGAGCCCAGATCCTCTTCTCTGATAATTGAGAATGCTGTTCTGTCTAAATATAAAACCAAAGAGAGAGAGCTGGAGAGAGATCTAGAGAACAAAGTTTTGAGGATAGACAGCTGGGGGCAGGCTTCCAAATTATAGCACCTCATATTTCTTTGATGTATTCAAAAAAGATCATATTCATTAATATTTTTATTTATTTATTATTATTATTATTATTTGAGACTGAGTCTCACTCTGTCACCCAGGCTGGAGTGCACGATCTTGACTCACTGCAAGCTCTGCCTCCCGAATTCACGCCATTCTCCTGCCTCAGCCTCCCGAGTAGCTGGGATTACAGGCACGCGTCGCCATGCCTAGCTAATGTTTGGTTTGTTGTTGTTGTTGTTGTTGTTTGAGATGGAGTCTCTCTCTGTTGCCCAAACTGGAGTGCAGTGGCGCCATCTCGGCTCACTGCAAGCTCTGCTTCCCGGGTTCAGGCCATTCTCCTGCCTCAGCCTCCCAAGTAGCTGGGACTACAGGCGCCCACCACCACGCCCCGCTAATTTTTTGTATTTTTTTAGTAGAGACGGGGTTTCACCGTGTTAGCCAGGATGGTCTCGATCTCCTGACCTCGTGATATTTTTCTACCAATTCTGTAAGATTACAAGTTTGATTGTACACATGAGGTTACTGAGTTTCCAGAGACATTAAGAAATTGGCCCAAGGTCACCCAATAGATTCAGACCTAGAACTCTCATCTCAGGGCTTACAAAATCAAATTTACCACATGGTCCCCCAGAGAAATGGGCAGCCCAGGGGAATATGGTCTTTTCAGATAGGCAGATGCCTGGCATTTAACCCATTTCCTCTCTCAACCTAACAGTCCGTCTGCTTAAAGCTTTTTTTATTTATTTTTTATTTTTTTTAAACATGGTAGCCATCTGCACTGGCTTCAAGATTGAAAGAATGAGATGAGAAGGAGAGATGGAAAATTCAGCAAGTGTCACTCAGGGTTGGCTGGGAGAGGAGGACAGAATGAGGCATAGGGATAGCAAAGGAATCCTTGGCTTAGTAGAAATGCAGCCTTCACAAAGGATTGTGTTCTTAACACATAGATTAGAACCTGGCACTAGAGAACGTCCCAGAGACAGAAAGTATTCTCAAGCGTCATGTTTCGTTGTTTCAAAACCTCGTGTCTAACAGTAGAGCCAGGATTATTTTCTAACATTTAAAGAATGGTTCATAGATCTATATTTAGATATATGTATAAGCATATGTTTGTATATGATATATAACATATAGATAGTATGAGAGAGTTAAAGATTTATCTTTGAACATGCTCTTTGCAATGATATATATGCTACAGTAAAACTGAGGGAAAACTGGAGATGCTTAACAAAAAGAAAATATTTAAATACATCAAAAATGGGATTTACCATGTGCATTAAATATGGTGTTTTCAAAGGATCATGAGATGCAAAGCTGTTTACAATGCAAGAAGGAGGTTTCAGAGTTGCATGTGATACGATCCCAATTCTTGAGAACTTGTAGGGTAGGTAGGTGCCCTTTTATATCTATGTTCAGGCATATGAATCAGAAGAAAAAAGGCAAAGTATTAGCAGATGCTGCTTATCGCTGCAGACTTGAATTCCTATTAATTTTGCCTTTCATCCTGAAACTTTTATACATTTTTCAAATTTTCTATAATGAACATGCACTTGTTTTATAGTCAGAAAAGGTAATATATGCTTTAAACGCTATAATAGAATAGTATATATCACAAGCTTAACTTAGGCTCTCAAAAGAACTTAAACCTATATTCAAGAACCACAGCCCCATGGAATGAAGACTCTTTATTTTAGAAGAACTGCTTTGCCTCATAAAATACACCCTTTCTTCCAAACTCTAATTCCCCTAACTCTTATTCAGCTACTTAGTGGATACCCACAGTTAACCTCATTAATCTTCATATGGTAATTTACTAGGGCTAAAGGGCTCTTAGTTTGACCACTATAATTACCCTAGAGGTGAGTATAATGATGTCCCTCTTACAGGGATGGGAAACTAAGGTACAGAAAGGGGAATGACCTGCCCAAATTTACACATACAGTATGGTGAAGCAGCACTTGAACTCAGATCTCCTGGCACTAAATCTTGTGGCCTCTCTCAATGAACAAGTGAACACCAGAAGGCGTAAATCTGAGTCCCTTTGTCTCAGGCATCTCTGCAGCAATAGCTTTCAAGGAACGCGGGTCAAATGGCAGGTCCTTTTCCCGGAGGCCCCTCCCGCCGGCCCCAGGCGTGTGTGCACGCTGTCTGCTTAATTCGCTCATGGCTCTGTGCCACAGAATACATAAACAAGTGGGGAAAGCCTCAGAGAGGAATCTTGGTGCCCAAATGGAGCAATTTGTCTTCTGCAATTATTGTTTGAAATTGTTTATGTCAGTTGCCGAGTTTCTGTTCTGTACTTCAGGGACCTGTTTGTGATGGAAGGAAAATTTCCCCGCTGCGGAACAGCCATGCTAGCTGGACACTTGAAGTGACAGTGTTGTCAGCTGCTTCCCAGTCCTCCCTGACTTAGAGAGGGGTTTGATGAGGTTCCCTACACCCCAACAGAGCACCCCAGGGACTCTCTGATGCTCACATGCCTGCTGCATGTGCTAACTAATTTAATCCTCACAACAATCCTGTAAGGAGGTACTGTTGTTTCAGTCCTCCCATCCATAGAAGAAGAAACCAAGCCCCCAGCACTGAAGGAACTGTCACAAAATCCCATGCCTTGTAAATGGAAAAGCTGGGGCTTGGTCTCACGCACCTTTGGTTTGTAAGTCCATGCTTGTGACTGCTACCCTGTACTGCTTCTCACAAGCACCCAAACCAGTCAGAGCTGGCTTGAGCCATCTGACTTTGCCATCCCATCCTCCCGGTGAGCATGTGAACTGTGAATTCTGCCCTCTAAGTGACATCATAAGCCCCGAGGCATTTCCACTTGAGGTTTTTGTTCCCTATTCCTCTAGTGTCTTGAGTTATTTTAACATGAAAGCCTCAAGCTCACAAACCTGGCAGCTTTGTGAGTGAGAGAGAATTCCTTTTGAGGCATGAATTAGTCTTCTTCAAATGTTTTGACAAGCTGAGAGTGTGGTGCTTAGGGAAAGAATAGCTTCGCAGTGTTCGTTTGAACAGACACCTTGCTAAAACAACTTGAGCCCATGCATGAGGCTCAATCATTGAAATCACAAATCACTGCATGGTAATTCTGAGACCAAGCGTTTTGGCTTTCAGTATTCTCTTGGTTTTGACTCGCCAAATGCCCAGCACTAGATGCTGGCCTGAATTCACGTCTCTTAATCTCCCTAAAGGAAGCAGAGCCAGGACATCCCTTAGGATGAAGAAAGAACAGTGTGTGCCTGGTCTCAGCCCCCCTGCTTGAGTGCTCTCCTGTAAGGGTCACTGAGGCCAGCCCAACACCCACCAGAGTACACCTTGTTCCTTGAGACCATCAAAGGCTACCTCAGTGACCTGATCATCATTTTCACCTCCTTCTCTCTGGGTACTCCCTGCAGTAGATGAGCAGACAGTTGGGCCTATGTTATTCTTGGTCAGTGAATACAACCAACAACAGCATGGAGGGCAACATTTGGCGAGGGAACAGTTATCATCGGTACCTGGAATCAGAAGGCAAGGAGCAGAGTGTACTCAGGCATTAGCACTCCACACAAAAATAATCCCTGGCTCTCAGCCTTGTTTGGGAAACGTGGCCAGAATTGGGGCAAGACCGATGCGGATAACCGGGTCTCTCATTTCACCTTCTCCCAGCATTCTGTCAGCCACCCTCTTCATTTTACCGGGAAATTCGATGCTTCTGTATGCCAAGGAGGAACATGTCAGACCCACAGGTGACACGGGCCACTGGTGGGGAAGAGTGGCTTTGTCCTAGAGTCAGATAATGCCAGGCAAAGAAAAGAATTTGGTGGTGAACCACACATAGGAAGAGAACAGGAGAGTTGTATCTATGATATGTGCCACACAGTATCAGCTTCCAGCTCTGGAGGAGACCAGAAACCTCTGATGGTGGTCCTGCTTGTTACTTTCCAGGAAGTTACCCATTCATCAGTCAACAGCTTTACCAAAGACCTATGCCTGGTAGTGTCCTTGAAGGCAATAATGTCAAGGTCAAAGATTACATATGAAGATGCTTCCAACTAAACCTGGGGTAGGATTCAACAGAAAAGGGAAGGTAAAAGACTAAATTATAAACAGGTACCACTGTCCTTTTCGTGGAGAGAGTTTTCAGTGGGCTCATGCTCTGTTGTATCCAGGGTTTGTGATCTTGACCTGGCATCTTATGGAGAGGATGCAACATAAATAGCCATTCAAGCTACTGTTCACCACCTGCTTAACTGAGATCCTATGTATGATAACTGCCACGTGCATTCTGTCAGGAGTGTACGTTCTGCTCACTTTTACAAACGTGCATCCATATACCCAGAAATCTTTGATTGGTAGAACAGGATTTATTTTTTATTTTTTTTGAGACAGAGTCTCGCTCTGTCGCCCAGGCTGGAGTGCAGTGGCCGGGTCTCAGCTCACTGCAAGCTCTGCCTCCTGGGTTCACACCATTCTCCTGCCTCAGCCTCCCGAGTAGCTGGGACTACAGGCGCCCGCCACCACGCCCAGCTAGTTTTTTGTATTTTTTAGTAGAGACGGGGTTTCACCGTGTTAGCCAGGATGGTCTTGATCTCCTGACCTCGTGATCCACCTGTCTCGGCCTCCCAAAGTGCTGGGATTACAGGCTTGAGCCCCCGCGCCCGACCTGTAGAACAGGATTTAGAAGTAGATCTCAAAGCTTTACCTGGCTGTGCTGACAGCTTTCTGCCACCACAGGTTGCCCCTCTTCAACAATGATCATATGGAGCCTCTTGGTTTGCAAATAATAGAGAATCAAACACTAGAAACCCTGAACAAGCTTAAGCAAAAAGGAACACTTATTATAAACAAACCGGGGTGTCTCATCAAACTGAACGACAGAAATGTGTTTGCGACTTGGGTGGAAATAAGCTGCAATTGGGGATTTGAACACTTTCAGGCCACTTTCTTGGCTGTCTTCTATGCTCCGTCTTCTCCCGCAATATAGGCTGGCTTTGTTTCTCAATTCACATGGGTGAAAATGGCCACCTCCGACTGCTATTGAATTTTCTCTTTCAGCCCCATTTCCAAAATTCCTAGGGAGAAGCTCAGTCTGGCTGGGGGGATGCCCATCCTCAGAACAAAAACTGGGACTAGGAAGAGAGACAAAAACTGTGTGGATGGCAGAGGAGAAAAGCATTTCCTATTAAACGCAGTGGAAAACCATTTCAGACGAGAATGAAAGAGACACTGGCTTCCCCTCCTTTCTTTCTTTTGTCACTGCCACCAACAACTTTACCGTCAGTACCTGTCTCTCCTTGTCTTCCTCTGTCAGTTTCTCTCTCTCTCTCTCCCCCTCTCTCTCCCCCACCCCGCCCTGCTCCTTCTCTCTCTCTCTCTCATTCTTTCTCTCTTATCAGGCCTGTCAAGTCTTTTGGGAATGAAAATTACTCACACATACACAGACACACACACATACACACACAAGCTGTTGTTAGGTAGAACTGGAAGGAGGCAAATTAAATGCGATGGGCCTGACGACTCCATTTATTTATTTGTTTAAGTTTTCTGAGAGAAAAGGCCAGAAAAGCCTTCCCTAATTCCCAAACTACGCGAAGCTCCTGGCATGACACTCCCCAAATTGTAATTATTTAACATCTTTCTACCTCCCTAGGCTGTAATCTCTCCATAGGCAAAACTTGTGACAGTTTTATTCATAGCTGGATCCCTCATGTCTAAGAGAGTGTTTGGACATACAGTACGTGATCAGTAAATATTGAATGAATGAAACGAATGAATGGAGAAATGAATGACATTAGCATGTTCACCTTACTGGCAAATTCCCAGATGAAGACATTACTTCAAAGGCTCCTGGCAGCCCTACCAATTTGGCTACCAATAATCATAGTAATAGTGCTTTTGGTTTTTTTCAAAAGTCTGATCAAAGAGTGTGTCATATAAGTGAGTTTAATTCGCATCTCTCTCTTTCTCTCATCCTCTCTCTCTCTCTCTCTCCATTTTTCATTAATTTATTATTAAGACATAGCAATTCTTTTTTCCCACTTGTTTCTCAAAGTTGCCTCTTTGTTTTATTCCCAAGTGGACTTTCTTGCCTTATCCATGGATCATAATGAGAGTCTCTAAACCAACCCTGTCTCTTCCCATCATCCTCGCATCAGATGAGTCCTCCTAAAATGTCAGCCTTACTGAATTACTCTGCTGCTCAAAAAAAAATGCCAGTGTAGCCCGCTTTCTACAGGATAAAGTACGAAGTAGCATCCATGGCTCTCTGTTTCTGAATTCCTAATTCCTGTTACAGTGTTATCTCTTAGCACTCCCGAATAGAAACATTTTCCTTGAATCAGGCAATGTCTAGAGGAACACTACATATTTTATGGAGCCCTGTGCAAAATGACAGTGCAGGATCCCTTGTTCGAAAATGATTAAGAATTTCACAACGGTGACCGAGCGCGGTGGCTCACGCCTGTAATCCCAGCACTTTGGGAGGCCGAGGTGGGTGGAGGACGAGGTCAGGAATTCAAGACCAGCCTGGCCAACATAGTGAAACCCCGTCTCTACTAAAACATACAAAAATTATCCGGGCATGGTGGCACGTGCCGGTAGTCCCAGCTACTCGGGAGGCTGAGGCAGGAGAATCGCTTGAACTGGGGAGGTGGAGGTTGCAGTGAGCCTAGATGGCACCACTTCACTCCAGCTAGGGAAACAGAGTGAGAATTCGTCTCAAAAAAAAAAAAGAATTTCACAATGGTGATAGCACCTCATCAAACCAAACACAGGGTCCTTCTAAAAATAGGACTCAGTCACAGCACAAGTTATATGCTTATGAAGCCAGCCCCGGGTAGGAAGTGCCATGTTTATTTCAGATTTAAGATTGTATTCATTTTGGGCCAGGCATAGTGGCTCATGCCTGTAATCCCGGCACTTTGGGAGGCCGTCAGGTGGATAACTTGAGGTCAGGAGTTCGAGACTAGCCTGGCCAACATGGTGAAACCCCATCTCTACTAAAAATAGAAAAAATATTAGCCAGACATGGTAGCACACGCCTGTAATCCCAGCTACTTGGGAGGCCAAGGCACAAGAAATGCTTAAACCCAAGAGACAGAGGTTGGCAGTGAGCCAGGATCACACTACTGCACTCCAGTCTGGGTGACAGAGTAAGACCCTGTCTCAACAAAAAAAAAAAGCAGGGGGTCTGGGCGCGGTGGCTCACGCCTGTAATCCCAGCAATCTGGGAGGCCGAGGTCGGTGGATCACTTGAGGTCAGGAGTTCAAGACCAGCCTGGGCAACAGGGTGAAACCCAGTCTGTACTAAAAATACAAAAGATTAGCCAGGTGTGGTGGTGCATGCCTGTAATACCAGCTACTCAGGAGGCTGAGGCAGGAGAATCACTTGAACCCAGGAGGCGGAGGTTGCGGTGAGCCGAGATCATGCCACTGCACGCCATCCTGGGAGACAGATTGAGACTGGCTTAAAAAAATAAAAAAGTTTTATTTATTTTATTTTGTTGGTCAAGAATACCCTTTTTGCATCTTACCCATAAATTTCTCACTTGAAGAGTTAAAGGTTCAGTTCTTCTGCCCTTGGTAGCCTTCTACATATATGGATTATTTAAGAACATGTTGCCTAACACTTGGTTTAGTTAACTCAAGCGTGTGTATCTTTTTCTTCATCAGAGTATTTATGATTTAAATTGCTTTGTATAATTCCTGGTGCTTAGAGGTACCTCAACAGATAGCAAGGAATTATTCAATACTATTTGAGAACTTGAATTGGAAGATACACACACGAATGCATGAGCACCAGGCTGGCCTTACCTTACCCAAAGCCTTCTGGAGTCACCATAGAAGTAATAGCTGTTCTAGTTGACATTTCCCTCTCAAGCATCACTTTGAGACCCTGCATTTCACCTTAACCTCTTAGACCCCGTGGTGAGATATGCTTTACAATCTTGCAGCCTTTTCCTGTCCTTTGAACATAACACTAAGAACTATTACAAGACATACTGTAATCTCATGGGAAAAACTTGAGATTAAGAGGAATCTCAGAACCGTGAATTTGGAGACTTACAAAAACAGACCTTGGTCAAAAATGAAGCCAAATGTCATGAAATATTAGCCCTCCAAGGAGCCTTTGACATCATCAACTCATCTCTTTTGCTTTACAGAGGAGGAAACTGAAGCTGCAGAGGTGTCTCGGCCAAGGTCATATGGCTATTTAGTGGGTGGATCAAGGGCTCTTCTCCCAAGTTCTTGTGTGACTTGCAAGACAGCCTGCCGATATATCAGGGCAGATAGAACTTTGGGTCAACTTCTAGTCAACGCTTGTAGGTATTTCACCTCTGTGCAAGGCAGAAATTGAATGTAGGCCCAGTTTTCTTTTTAAGACGCTTTAATTTTTCACAAAATTCTGGAATTTGGCATCTAACTGTACAACACTCAAGTTATAAAGAAGGTTTCCATTTAGACACAGGGCTTATCGTATCTGCAGAACATGGACACAGTCTAGAGGCATGGGAGTACAAGCAACATCATGGATCTGATGAAATGATAGCTCTTGTAGTTGCCAAGGGCACTGGTTGCTAGGCAGGGTACAGAAGAGTCTAACAGTAGCCAAGAGTCCATTGTAAGAAAAGGTGCTGCAGAAGTGGCAAAAGCCCACCACCATCTGCTGATGGAAAAGGAAGGCTTCCCTCTCTGCCGTTGCCAAGGGAGCTGGCTCTCTCCTGGATTTGAGAGCTTTCCAGTGCTCTGGAGCCTTCAGTATCCTGCAAGGAGGCTTCGAAGGACCCAGATGGGTTGGGAGAAACAGCCATGTTGGTGTAATGGCACTGTAATCTACACCCGCTCTTTGCTCCTGAATAAAATCGTTCATCTATTCCCAAGTAATATCTCATAGGAGGTTTGAGATTTTTAGAACCAAATCGTAAAAATAACATACTGAAGTTGGAAGGTGTTTAGGGGACCATGCAAACCAATGATTTGAAAACTCTGCTTCATAGAGTTTTAACATTTTGGGAGAGGTTTTGCTTTTGTTGTTCACCTCCATGCTATTTTTTTTTTCTTTCCATGTAAGATTTTTAGTTAAAAAACACTCCACTTTCGGTAATATGTTTTTAAAAATTTGAAACCACCTAATTCTAACTAAGTCCTTCCCTTCGTGAGTAAAGAGTCTGGAGCCCAGAGAGATGAATTTCTTGCATTATTATTATTTTGATGTGTTGCTAGAAAAAGACACGTGGGTTTACTCAGTAAATTCTGGGGGGTTATTTTCACCTTCCCACATAGTCAAGGCAGAGCCATTCCTAGAGAGACTAGAATTCGTGGAACATTTAGAAGAAATAGAGGAAGATGACTTTGTGGGTGAGGGATGTATGGCTGGAACAGTGAGTCCTCATCTTTTAATTTTTTTATTGGTCACGCTTTTGAAATAAATGTTTATTTTTTCTTTCCCCAAAGGATAACTTATTAAGTATACAATAAACAGAAACCATTTTATCATTTCATTAAAAGTTTAAATATAAATTAACTTATGTTCAAAAAAAATATCTGGTCAAACCATGTATTCTGTGTTCTTTTAGAAAACACAACCATTCTTTGGGGCTGAAGAGGTCGCGGCAAGTAGGGGGCAAAAGTAGGTCAAGCAAGGCTAGGGGGAATTTACTTAAGATAAATGGAGTAGTTGGGTAGGCAAAAACCAAATAGTCAGTGGAGAGGGGGTAGAAAGAAAATCAATCACATTTGAATAATACGATGGTGTTAAGGAAGCAGTGTATCCATGGCAACATGGGAGAAGAAATGGGTAAGGATGATGCTCTTAGCAAGGATGATTTCTTTGGGTGGATGAAACAGAAGATTAACGCACAGATTCCAGTAACTTCTCTGTGATTCTTTGGATAATAAAACTTCATGGGCCCATATTGTATACTGAATGGAAAATGGACAAGAACTAACGATTCCCAAAGAGTTGAGATGCACTAAGATACCTAGTGTTATTGGTTTGGGACAACAGTGTTGCTGAAAGCATTGGAAAGTCTCCTACACCCAATGGAGGATAAGGCAGCTGTTCTCCACCTTGAATGTCAACAGGAGGCTTCTGGGTTTCAGTTGACCCCCCAGCTTTGTCAGTACAACCTGAACTGAAGCATGGATGTGCAATTACCCTGCTTATTAGAGCAGAACAGATCACTTATAGGAATGATCCTGGGCCCCGCTTTGCTGCTTCCAAATTATCTAAACAGTTGAGCAGATAGCCAGATTCATTCTGAAACTCTTACAGCAAATCATTTATGTTAAAAAATGTTTAGTTTCTTCCTTCCTTTCCTTCCTTCCATCTCATTCCTTCCTTCCATCTTCTTCCTTCCTTCCTTCCTTCCATCTTCTTCTTTCCTTCCTTCCATCTTCTTCTTTCCTTCCTTCCACCTCCTTCCTTCCTTTCATCTCCTTCCTTCCTCCCATCTCCTCCCTTCCTCCCATCTCCTTCCTTCCATCTCCTTCCTTCTTTCCATCTCCTTCCTTCTTTCCATCTCCTTCCTTCCTTCTCTCCTCCCTTCCTTATTTTCTTCCATCTGCTTCCTTTCTTTCTCTCCTTCAGTCCTTCGCTGCCTCCCTCCCCCCCTCTTTCTGTCTTTCCTTCTTTCCTTCCTTCCTTTCTTTCCCTTCCTCCCTTCCTTCCTTCCTTCCTTCCTTCCTTCCTTCCTTCCTTCCTTCCTTCCTTCCTTCCTTCCTTCCAGATCATTTCCGTCTTGGGCCCTGGGTGGCAATCCATGATGTGGGCAAAAGTATTGCCTTACAAATCAGAGTTCTGCTAGGACACTTGGCCTATTTCTTGTTTCCCTTCTGGAGCAAGGCCTAGTGTATCCCTGGTTTAACACATCTTTCATTTTCTATTAAATACATGTGAATTAATTAGTTGTTGTCAGTGGAATAGATATTCACACCCATGTACACACACACATGCATACCTTGTTCTTAAAATTACAGAATAAACTTGGTTTTCCTATTCCCATTATCTTTTTTTATTTCTTCTTCTTTCTACCCTTTCCCTTATCCTTGCTTTGTCTTCTTTTGTCTGCTCCTTTCTTCGCTAAAATCCTCAGTACATTTAGAATTGACTCACACTCAGATTTAATCAGATGAAATTTTCCTACCTGCTGCACATGAACACTTACAGGAATACATAGCACTACTATCAGAATCTCATATATTACTTCTATTGCTGGTATAGGTATAATTTTTGGTCTCTTGAAATCTTGTAACTTCTTGGAAATAATCCTGAAGCCTTGATTTTGGAACTTAGACTCCCACACCGTATAAAGTATATATTTTGTCAGATATAAACCTAGTCTGACACCAAACAAAACAAAATATTTAGGTCAGGATATAAAGAAAAAGTAGAGACAGATTTGATGTTATATAAGCATATATTATATGACAAACAATATGTCTAAAATCCATTGGATATAGAAGTGAATGATGTTAGAACAACTAATTAACAAGTTGAGGCCAGGCACAGTGGGTCACACCTGTGATCCCAGCACTTTGGGAGTTCGAGGCAGGAGGATCACTTGAGGTCAGGAGGTCAAGACCAGCCTGGCCAACATGGTGAAACCCCATCTCTACTAAAATACAAAAATTAGCCAGGCATGGTGGCAGGCAACTGTAATCCCAGCTACTCAGGAGGCTGAGGCAGGAGAATCGCTTGAACCCGGGAGGCAAATGTTGCAGTGGGCCGAGATCACACCACTGCACTCCAGCCTGAGCAAGACTCAGTCTCAAAAAAAAAATTTTGAAAAAATAATTAGAGCCTTTTGTAACACTATACACTAAAATTAATTCCAGATGCACTGGAAAGTTAAATGCAAATGTAAAAACCAAAATATAAATATGTAAGAACATTTCAGTGATACATAATCTGGAGATGGAGAAGGTCTAAGTATACATCAAAGATAGAACTCATAAAAGAATATTCTAAGGGATTGCATATAGAGATGTTAAATGCCAAAAATCATCACAAGATTGAAAGGCAAACTAAAAAAAACCAGTGGAAATTTACAACATCGATGACTGACTATGTTTAATGTACTTCAGATATAAATAGATATCCCAAGTCTATAAGGAAAAAAAAATCCCAGTGGAAAATCTGTCAGAGAATGTTATCAGACAGTTTGCAAAAGAAAAGATACTAATAGTAAAAAAATCTAAGAAAACATGTTTGACTCATTAAAAAGCATGATGAGATACCATTGTTACTTATCAGATTAGCAAAGCTTTTTTCTTCTTCTTCAGTAGCATCAACCACTGTTAACAAGGTTGTAGTGAAGTTAAGGCACTCCCATAGTCCTGGTAAGAGTACAAAATGACTCATCTTTACTGAAGGAAAGAAAATTAAGTTTACAGTCAAAAGGGATTAACTGGATATTGAAGCATAATGAAATACTATGTGGCCATAAAAAATGAGAGTTCATGTATACATAACCACACAAAAAGTAAAAACATATTGAAAAAAATGGAAAAGCAAGGCACAAAATAGTATAAAAACATGGTCTCACTTTTGCATGTAGCGTATTTGCTTCTTTCTATTTCTCAACCGTACTTTTTTCTCAGAATTTCCTGGAATGTTTGTGAAAATGTATTCCCAGTCTACCCCAGACGTACTAGGCAATAGTCTCCAGGAAGGGAACCAGGGGAATTTGTGGTTATCAAGTCTCCCCAGGTGGTTCTTATATCAGGTAAATTGGGGAAATCCTGATCAAATCTAATGTAAACTCTTTCTTCAATTAATATTGAGACTGAGCGCCAGCAAGGCTCTGGGAGCTGTCAAAAGCAATAGCTATTTAGCTGCGGAATGGGATCTAGAATCACGTGTGTCCAATCCCAGATGAGCAATCCCTTTTTAAAGCCCCAAGCATATTCACTAATATTCTTAAATTTAACTCCCGACAACTTCCTAATCCCTTTGTAGACAGGTGGCAGGAGTTCTTAGCTCTATTGTTGCACATTCGGTAATGACCTTTCTTTGTTGATAGCAAATGGAAAGTTTTCCATTTTCACCGTTCCCTAGCAATGTGACATTTTCAAACAGTAGCTCAAAACTCTTTAAATAGAAAAGATCCATTTCTACTCTATCGTGACTCAGTAACAGCCACAGGATTCTTCTCAAACTTTCCTAAAAATGTCATCTTTGGGCTGGACTCAAGAGGAACATTTCAGCCAAGGAGACACATTTTCCACTCTGTCAAGAATGAGCGAGCATGGGGTTGGAACATAAAGTGTTTTGCAATCCTCAGAAAAGCAATACTTCTCACCAAAACCATGGCAACGACTCCACGTGATGCCATCAGAGTCTGGGATCATTCAGGAGCCTCATTCTAATTGGAGACTTGGTCGGGGCCATCACCTGTGTTGGTCAGAACAGTCACCTAGCTGCCTGTTGGCTTCAGAAAGAAAACGGTACCCTACCTGACTGTTGCCATGGAGACACTATGGGCAGTGATTCTGAGCTTAGCATCCCTTATGTTGAGTTACTAGGGGGCAGATAGCATGAAACGTGCCTCATGTTCTAATGGCTTCTGATTCTTCATTGAAAAAGATATGCCCTTCACCGTTGCACCAAATGGAGGAAATACATTAAAACACAAGGTATAACATGACTAAAGTTACTGTTTTCTCATCCAAATATTAATAGTTCCATTTGGAACTTACACTCGTGAGATAAAAGTTTAGAGTCCAAAATCATGGTTGGAAATTTGCCTGCCTAAGTTTATAACTTCCTGGCCTTGGATGAGCTTTTATATCTTAGGAGCTATGACCGGGGTTAATAATACACACTCCTCAAGGATTATTGGGAGATTTCAATAGATGATTTACGTAAAACACTTCTGTCCCCAAGACTGGCACTTTCCAATTCTGTTAGTAATAAGTCCCCTTCAACTTTCTTACTAGAAATTATCAACACGAGAGGGACAGGGAAAAGGAATAAAAGAAAGGAATAGGAAAGAGCTGATCTGTAGTGAATTAATGACTAAACTTCTTCTATTCACCTCATTTTCTGCCTTTTCCATCTCACTCGATGTGATGTGTTACTCCTGTGCCGTCAGTTTTCCCTTCATGTACATGGCATAACTTCTTCTAAGGGACCATCACTCCTGGGCACAGCCAATGTTTAAGGCAGTAATGACTTTTTAAAAGGCATACGCTTGCATTCCCATCGCTCCCTTTTCTTCTTTAGATTCGGTATCCAGAAAATAGGTGGGCTTTCTTGTGAAGCAGCCATTATCAGTACAAAGCATAAAGGTCTTTGATAACCTTGCAGAGTTTAGAAAGTGGTAAACTCATTAATGCTGTCCCAATAATCCTGAAATTGTTAACTATTGTTTGTTATTAATATTGAGATTACAGCTGTATACAGATGCTATATATACAGAAGGCTAGGGCTCTTGGACATTGAGGATTATGAAGCTTGGCAGACTCAAAGTTAAATCTATGTTTTCCATTCCCAATGTCCTTGCCCCATCCTGTTGCCTCTCTTTGGCATCAAGAAAGACCTGCCTACCACCAGCGGGCATGTGGCAGAGGTGACTGTCTAAGTTCTAAGCAAAATGTCACCATGTCCTTCAATCCTATTTCCCTCCTCTTCAACCTGAAACTCTAAGGAGACCTGTACAGCTGCACCTGGTTCTCCCTCTTCTGAGTGCCTCTGCTTTCTCTCCCAGACACGGGTAAGTGAACTCTACCAAGCTTCCTAACCCTCAACGTCCAAGAGCCCTGGCCCACCTATCTGTACATAGCAATAATCTCAATATTAACAACAAATAATAGTTAACAACTTCACAGGATTATTGGGAAGGCATTAGTGAGTTCATCACTTTCTAAACTCTACACTCTCTCTGGTCGCAGCCCTCGTGTTGTGCAGGATAGTTTAGCTCCCGTTCTTGAGCTGGAACCCAGTCCCAGCCCCGAGATGCAAGCATGGAATCTGGTCCCGGTTCTCCACTATACTCAACCCACAAGTTTCTATGCATTTTTAAATAATTATTAAACAGTGGGCTGCTTCTCTGACTCAATAGGCTTCACACCTATTCTATGATTATAGAATACTAAGGAAACAAAATTTCCCATCTTTGGTAAGGTACGTGCTTAGGGTGGTGGTAGAACTTGCTACTTGTTCCTGAAGTTCATTTTGGAGAAAAATCACAGGGTGGAGCAGTCATGGAACATTTATGTTTTTTAAAAATAAAAAATAGGCCAGGTGTGGTGGCTCATACCTGTAATCCCAGCACTTTGAGAGGCCGAGGTGGGCGGATCACCTGACGTCAGGAGTTCCAAACCAGCCTGGCCAACATGGTGAAACCCCATCTCTACTAAAAATACAAAAATTAGCTGGGCATGATGGTGGGCGCCTGTAATCCCAGCTACTCAGGAGGCTGAGGCAGGAGATTCGCTTGAACCTGGTAGGCGGAGGTGGCAGTGAGCCAAGATTGTGCCACTGCACTCCAGCCTGGGAGTCGGAGAGAGACTCTGTCTCAAAATAAATAAATAAATAAAATAAGGTGCTCCCTACCTACCAGACATGAAAATATATGTCATTATATATCATTAGTCTAGAATAAAATAAATGGTGTAGGACTGGCACAGAATATTCAAATGAGGAAATCAGAATCCAAAGCCCAGACCTCTGAGTAAAGAGGCGACTTAAACACAAACATATGACTCCCAGTTCTGATGACAATGGCCGAAAGAAAGCAAGAATAGAAAAAATACTGCTTTGATTCTGGAAGCCTAGAAAGACTGACGCCCAAATGTCAGAATCATAAGAGAGATTTCTGCTGTTGATAAAACATATTGGGATGATGTAGAAAAGACACCAAGAACTCACTTCCCACGACCTTCCAAAGGTAAGAATGAGGTCCCTAAAAAGATGAATGAAGAGAAACCTCCATGAATACCTGTCACTTAGAGGTGGGTAGAACTGGGAGTGGAAAGAAGGCATGGGCCAAAAAGTCACCTTCTGTTCAAACAGTATTTTTAGCTATGATGGATCAATGGAGGTTTGCCAAGAGCTCTGGGACACGAATGGGTGCAGCAAGCTGAAAGCAGGGAAGGGAAGGGAGGCTCTGCTCAGCAAAGCACAAAAAGGCATCCAGGAAGGGGCCAAGCAAAAGCTGCAGGTGGCTGTGCTCAGAGAGCAAAGCAGCTTCACCAAGCATAAGGCCACTGGAGCAAGGTTTCTGTCTGAAGTGTCAGGACTCTCCTATCTGCAGTGGGAAGCAGCCGCAGAGAGGGATGGGTTCGAGCTCAACCTCTCGTATCAAAGCTCAGCAGAACCTGGAGAAGAAGGCACCCCAGGAACAAATTCCACTGCTAAGATCATCCGGGACTTGGCTCTCTGCCCACTCCCTTTAGAGTTAGACCCTGACCGGGCAGCCAGGCCTCCAGCTTCAGAGGAGAGAAAGATTCCAGTAGCTTCCATGTGATTGAAGCAACAGGGCTAAGGGAAATGGGCAACCTGGTCATACTTTGTGGGCAGATCAGAACAACCTTTTAGGTGAGCTATTGTCATACGTACCAAACGCCTTGAAATTTGACATTTCCTGTGACCAAGTCATTCTACTTCTAGGAGTATTTCTTACTGTCATATCAAAGACGTGGCCAAAAATCCACTGGAAAGAATGTCATTGTGATTTTTAATGTTAAAACTTTAAAAAATCTAAACATTCAATAATAGCCAATGGTTCAATGACTTATGGAATAACCAAAAAAAAAAAAAAAAAAGAAAGAAAGAAAGGAAAGAAATACTCTACAGCTACTAAAATAGCATCATTTGATGGGTATTACATGGCATATGAATGTATCTTTGATATATTACTAATAAAAATCAGCTAATGAAGGAACCCTTATAATGTGATCCCACACAAACATATAGGAAAAGGGACCTAAACTTCATGAATGAAATATTGGCAAGAAGTATCCCTAGTTTAGAGATTATCTTAGTCTGTTCAGACTGCCATAACAAAATGCCATAAACTGGGTAATTTATAAGCCACAATAATTTATTTCTCACCGTTCCAGAGGCTGGAAAGTTAAAGTTACCGGCGGGTTTGGTGTCTGATGAGGGCCCCTTTCCTAGTTCATAGAAATCCCTCTCTCACTGCCTCCTCCCATAGTGGAAGGGGCCAGACAGCTCTCTGGGGCCTCCTTTACAAGGGCACCAATCCCAAATATGAGGGCTCTGCTCGCATGACCTAGTGACCTCTCAAACTTCTTAACACCATCATCTTGAGGATTAAGGTTGCAACGTATAACTTTTGGAGAGACACAAACATTAAGATCAGAGCAGATGAGTATGTTTTCTCCTAGAAGCTTTTCTATATTTTGCAATGTTTCTGCATTAAGCCCATATTGTTTTTGCTTCTTATCCCTTTATTCCTTTGTGCTGCATTCTAAGAGGACAGTTTAGTTCAACCTTCTAGTTCACAAATTCATTTTTAGTTGAGTTTATTTTGATGAATGAATTTTTACTTTGCGATTAGTGTTAATAGGAAAGATTATTTTTTGAATTTTAATTTTTTAAATTGTAGTACAATACACATAAAATGTAACCTATTAACCATTTTAACTGTACAATTCAGTGGCATTAAGTACACTCACACTGTTGTATAATCATCACTAAGATCTTGCAAAGCTGAAATTCTGTTTCCATTAAACTGTAACTCCCCATTCTCTCTTCTCCCAGCCCCTGGAACCCCCCTTTTATTTTCTGTCTCTACGAGATTGATTACTCTAGGTACCTTATATAAGTGGATTTATACAGTGTTTCTACTTTTGTAATTGGCTTATCTCACTCAGTATAATGTCTTCAAGTTTCATCCATGTCATAGCATGTCAGAATTTCCTTCCTTTTAAGGCTGAATAATATTCCTTTTTTGTTTTGTTTTGTTTTGTTTTTATGATGGAGTCTCGCCCTGTCACCAGGCTGGAGTGCAGTGGTGCAATCTCGGCTCACCACACTGCAACCTCCACCTCCCAGGTCCAAGAGATTCTCCTGCCTCAGCCTCCACAGTAGCTGGGACTACAGGTGCACGCCACCATGCCCACCTAATTTTTGTATTTTTTTTTTAGTAGAGATAGGGTTTCACCATGTTGGCCAGGATGCTCTCCATCTCTTGACCTCGCGATCTGCCCGCCTCAGCCTCCCAAAGTGCTGGGATTACAAGTGTGAGCCACCGCACCCGGCCCCATTTTCTAAATACACCACGTTGTGTTTATCCTTCGTCCATTGATGGATGCTTGTGTCACTTCCCCTTTTGGCTATTAAGAATAATGCTGCTATGAGGGTAGACGTACAAGTATCTCTTCATGTGTCTGCCTTCGATTCTTTTGAGTATATACCCACAGGTGGAATTGACGGATCATACAGCAATACTGTGTTTAATATTTTGAGGAGCTGCCATACTCTTTTCCACAGTAGTTGCCCATTTTGCATTCCCATCAACAGCGCACAAGGGTTTTTATCTCTCCATATCCATGTCAACACTTTTCTGTTTTACGGACGGTAGCCATCCCTATGGGTGTGAAGTGATTCATGTATTATTTTTCTGTTGATGAATTCTCTTGCCTGTTTCTGAGAAAGGCCTGTTCCCTTTGTTCATATTGTTCCCTTAAGGTCATGTTCTTTCCTTTGGTTAAGTTTGGAGTCTGTGTTAGCCAGGATGGTCTCGATCTCCTGACCTTGTGATCTGCCCGCCTTGGCCTCCCAAAGTGCTGGGATTGCAGGCGTGAGCCACCACGCCCAGCCTAGGTATACATTTTTAAAACTGTCATTTCTGTTATTTATAGGAATCAGGTGTTTGCTGTTTGCCATCTTGAAACAGAAAATATTTGGTATTTTTGCTACTAAAAAAAATAGAATAGGAAGTATAAATTACTACAAATTAGCACCTAGAACAAGATTGTGGCTTATGTTGGAATTTAAGTAAATGAAGAAGTTGACATTATACATCAGTAAGCAAAGGAAATGTTTTAATAAGTGGCAGTTATATATAGTTTCCCAACTATTTGGAATAAATTAGAGTTACAGCCTAGCCTCAAACCATATACCAAATTCCATGTGCAGAGATATCATAATCAAAGGCAAAGAACGTGAACACATAGGTTAGGCTCAAGAGGGGCAGGATGAACTGGAAAAGAGAGTTTGTGTGGGGAATAATGCGCATATAGGAAAAGACCTCAAAGGCTAGAATAAGGAGTCACTGCAAGATGATATACCAAGTAATCTTATAAAAAAGGAGTTTGGGGAAATTGATCTGGTAATGCTGTGTAATGTGTATTGCGAGGAGAGCCCACTAATAAAAATAAGAAAAGAAAGACGTGAGATGGTTTAGTCCAGATCTGAACTGACGATTCTTAACTTTTGTAAGTCTCAGAGACTTCCACAAATCTGATAAAAGTCATAAGCCAGTCCATAAAAATACGCATTTACACACATGCAAGCAACATTTTTGCATACAGAGTCAGAGATTTAACAGGGTCCCTAAAGACCAAGTTCTTGAGGTGGGAGGGAGAGGAATTTATTTTGTATTCAGGGAAAATTGAGTTTATCTCCCCAGCTAGCATGTTACGGTCGTGAGGATAGTAACTGTCCTATTCACCACTGTATGCCAACAGCAAGCAATGCTTTCGCTTAGTAGGCAGTCTAATATGTCATGAATGATTGAATGAATGTAATGAATTAATGCCTTCAATCTTGAGAACTGAAAAATCCGCAATTAAACAAAAAAAAAGAAGTATGCGAATGGGTGATGTCAAGTAGTCCAGTGATTTCTCCATATCGAAGCAAAGGAATTTTGTCTCCTACCAGACCCTCTTTTAGTGTCATTCTTTCACTATTTGTAATGGAATTTTTCTCTCTGTTTTCTTATCTCCCATCTCCTCTGATAATTTTTTTTTTTTTTTTTTTTTTTTTTTTGAAACAGGGTCTCGCTTGTTACCCAGGCTGGAGTGCAGTGGCTCAATCTCGGCTCATTGCAACCTCCGCCTCCCAGGTTCAAGCGATTCTCATGCCTCAGCCTCCCGAGTGGCTGGGATTACAGATGTGCGCCACCATGCCCAGCTAAGTTTTGTATTTTTAGTAGAGATGGGATTTTGCCATGTTAGCCAGGCCGCTCTTGAGCTCTGACCTCAGGTGATCCTCCCGGCCTCTCAAAGTGCTGGGATTACAGGCATGAGCCACCATGCCTAGCCTCCTTTGATAATATCTCTCTCTTCCTTTAGAAATTCTGCTAAAAGGTTTTGTGGCCACTTGCTTAAAGATGATGCCCAAAATCAGTGTTCCAGTCCTGACCTCTCAACCTTTCTCCGGCCCTATATCTTAATTGTTTATCAGGCACCTTGTTTCTTATTTACCAGGACGCCAAAAATTCAGATTGTCTAAAACTAAGCTCATCATTTTTTCAGAGTTCTCTGTCAACTTTATTATAGCATAACTCTAACACATGTTTTCAGAACCCTAAATCTTTAAGCTTTAAATTAAAGGAGCTTAAATTTGGAAGCCGTGGCTTTCTTTGGGAATCTAATGTGTACTATGGACCCATACCCAAGGAAAAAAATACATATATGCAGATATAGTTGCATACATTAAGTAGCTGTATTTCTTGCAACATATCCAAAGATCCCACACTAACAACCCCTTGAAAGATAGTAATATGTATTTGTTTCTTTCTTTTTCTTTTTTTTTTTTTTTTGAGATGGAGTCTTGCTCTTGTCACCCGGGCTGGAGTGCAATGGCACAATCTCAGCTCACTGCAACTTCTGCCTCCCAGGTTCAAGCAATTCTCCTGCCGCAGCCTCCCGACTAGGTGGGACTACAGGCACATGCCACCACACTCTGCTAATTTTTTGTATTTTTAGTAGAGACGGGATTTCACCATGTTGGCCAGGCTGGTCTTGGACTCCTGACCTCGTGATCCGCCCACCTCGGCCTCCCAAAGTGCTGGGATTATAAATGTGAGCCACCGCACCCAGCCAGTAAGCATATAATTCTATCCTCCTTCACGTCACCAAAATCTCCTAATTCTTTTCGTTCAAAGTGTTTTTAATATTTTCCCCTCTTGTTTCCATTTCCACTGCCTTTGTCCAGTTCAATCTAAGTCAGAATGACTTAATAGCTAGAGAACTGGAAGAGTCTTCTAACTGGCTAACTCTAACAATGGGAGATCTTTATAAACTTTTGTCTTCATTTGATTAAGATCTATGATATTGAAAGACAAAGTAATTGAGAATTCTTACTTATAATGGTTATAATGTATACAATGTGTTGTTTAATGGAAAACTTGGAAAACAACTTGTTCCTATCACATTTGGATAAAAATTCACCAGTAAAACTGCCTGGACCTGAATATTTTTTTGTGTTTGTGTGGGGGGAGGGGCTATAATAATCAATAATGATTTAATAAACATATTGCTATTCAGATTTTCTGTGTTTTTTTTGGTATCAATTTTGGCAAGCTTTAGTTTTCAAGAAATGTATCCACTTTAAGTGTTTAATTTATTAGCACATATGTGTTAATGATATTTTCTCATTATCTTTAATGTCTAGAATATATGGTTATAACACATTTTTTAGTCCTGTTATTGATAAATTTTATTCTCTACTTTTATAATCAGATACTTTGGGAGGCCGAGGCAGGTGGATCACTTGAGGTTAGGAGTTCTAGACCAAACTCACCAACATGGCGAAACCCGTCTCTACTAAAAATACAAAAATTAGCCTGGCATGGTAGCACACGCTTGTAATCCCAGCTACTCAGGAGGCAGAGGCAGGAGAATTGCTTGAACCCAGGAGACAAAGGTTGCAGTGAGCCGAGATCGTGCTACTGCACTCCAGCCTGGGTGACAGAGTGAGACTCTGTCTCAAAATAAATAAAATAAAATAAAATAAAATAAAATAAAATAAAATAAAATAAAATAAAATAAAGTCAGTCTAGTTAGGAGTTTTTCAGTTTTGTTGATCTTTGCAAATAACCAGCTTTTGGTATTGTTAATTTTTTCTACTACTTGTCTGTTTTCTATTATAAAGATTTCTGCTTTAATCTTTATTATTTCTTATTTCTACTTACTATGAGCATACTTCTTTTTTATCTTCTTATGGTAGAGTCTTCGGTCATTGATTTCAAACCTTTCTCTTTTTCTAATATAAGTATTTAAAACTCTAAGTTTCCCTCTAATCACTGCTTTAGCTGTATCTCATAAGTTGTAATACGGGTTATGGGAAATTGTAACATGAAATAGTCATAATATGTTGTGTATTTTTTATTATTCAGTTTAAAATGTTTTTTATTACTCTTGTGATTCTGTTTTGACTATGAATTATCTAGAAATGTATTGCCAAACATTTTTGTTAATAGCATATTGCTTTTGAGTAATAATTAATTCCAGTGGGGTCAGAAAATGTATTCTACATGATATCAATTATTTCAAATTTATTAAAACGTATTCTATGGCCTAGTATATATTGGTAAATGTACCATGTACACTTGAAAAGAATGTTTATTCTGCAGTTGTTGGCTGTAGTGCTAAACAAGTATTAATTATATCAAGATGTTTGATATTATCGCTCAAATCCTCTATGTCATTAGTATTTTTTAAATCTAATTATGTCAGATGTTGAGAGAGGAGTCATAAAATCTCCTACTGTCATTTTGAAATTGTCTATCTAGTCCTTTAATTCTGTCCATTTTTGTTTCGTGTATTTTGAGGTTCTCTTCTTAAATGCATATCCATTTATAATTGCTATGTCTTCCTGATGAATTCTCCCTCTTATAAAATTTCCATTATTTATCTCTAACAATACTCTGTGACTTGATGTCTATTTTATGTGACATTAATATAGTTATTCCAGCTTTCTTATGCTTGCTGTCTGTATGGTATATCTTTTTTCCATCTACTTACTTTCAACCAATCTGACAGTTTATATATAAAGTGTGTCTCCTGCAGACAACATATAATTGAATATGGCTTTTAAAAATTCTTTCTGATAAACTCTGTTTTATTTGAGCATTTCAACTATTAAAATTTGACGTAATTATTGACATGGTTGGATTTGGATCTACCATTATATTACTTGATTTTTGTTTGTCCCTATGCTTTCTGTTCCTATATTCCCCCTTTCTTGCCTTCTTTGGATTACTTGATACTTTTAGCATTCCATTTCAATTTATAGGGTGTTTTTAGTTATACCCTTTGTGTTCTTATTATTGGTTACAGTATAATCATTAATTATGACTATCTACCTATAGTTAGTATTATACCACTGCATGTAAACTATAGAAATTTGGCAGTCATAAGAAGTCCTTTATGTTATCACTGTAATCTGTATTACATTTATGTTCCTTAAGAGCATCGCAAGACAAAGTTATAATTTTTCCTTATAAAGTTATGTATGTTTAATTAAGAAGAAAAATAAATATTTTTAATATTTGTTAATAGAGTTACCATTTCTGACATTCTTTATTCATTCCTGAATATCTGTGTTATCTTCTGATATCATTTCCCTTGAGCCTGAAGAATTTACTTAAGCATTTCTAGTAAGAAATTATATTATTTTTTCTTTACCTGAAAATGTCTTTATTTCGCCTTCATTCCTAGAGGACATTTTCTATTCTGAGTTGGTAGATTGGGGGATGGGGTGTTTCTTTGTTTCTCTTTTAGTTTTTTATTTTCTAGCTTTCATCGTTTCTGAAGAGAAGTCTGTGGCTATTTAAATCAACACTTTTCTTTATACAATGTGTTGTTTCTCCCCCACCTGTTTTTAAGACTTTTCTCTTTATCTTTGGCTTCAGTCATTGGATAATTATGTATCCAAGTGTGGTTTTCTGTGTATACATTTGGTGTAGGGTTTTTGAGCCTTTTGAATCTGTACATATTTTTTCACCAATTTCAGGAAGCTTTTGTGATTTGGAAATTGTCTATTTATTCTTTTAATTCTGCCCATTTTTGCTTCATGTATTTTGAGGTTCTGTTCTTAAATGCCTATCCATTTATAATTGCTACATCTTCCCTCTTATAATTATGAAATTTCCATTCTTGATCTCTGACGATACTCTGTGACTTGATGTCCATTTTATGTGACGTTAATCTGCTCTACTTCAATTAAATTAAAACTTGCTCTATAGCTCTGCTGTACTTCTGGGACCCTAATTACCTAACATTAAACTTTTAGATATTGTCACACTGGTCCCTGAGGCTAACATTAGACTTTTAGATATTGTCATACTAGTCCCTGAAGCTCTGCTCATCTTTTTTTCATCTTTTTTCTCTCTCTTCTCCAGTTTGATCTATCTTCAAGTTTACTGACTCACTCCTTTGATATTCTTCTATTAAGTCCATTCAATAATTTTTTATTCCAGATACCATATTAAGTTTTAATGTTTCTACTTTGTTTCTTTATGTGTTCTATTTTGCTGCTGAGATTTCCTATTTTTTGTCCATTTCTTTTACTTCATTGAACCTAGTTTGAAATAACTATTTTAAAGTATTTGTCTGATCATTTCAACATCTGACTCATCTCAAGGTTTGCATCTGTTCATTGTCTTTTCCATTTAGAATTGGTCACATTTTCCCAGTTTTTTGTGTTCGAGTATTTTAGAGTGTATTCTGGACATTGTGAGCCTTACGATATACAGACTCCGAGTTCTGTTGCAGTCCTCTGGAAAACATGGTTTTTATTTTAGCTGACGATTAATCCAAGTGGATTCAAACTTTAATGTATATGTATACATTATACATATACAATTATATCCAATTTTAAAAGTAGATGAGTCAGGGGTGTCCGTCAATATATACAGAGAACATGGAATATCCATGAGGAGGAGTCTGAATTTCCAAAGATAGAATGTGTTTGGAGGAGAGGGGCAGTGGGAAGGAGAACACTGTAAATACTGCCCTCAGAAGTTAATAATTCAATATTCTTTAATTTTTACCATTACATGTCTATGATACATATAATCTATTTGTGCTATAGATACATCATATTGGGAACATACTTATATTTATTTATAATATATAATTTGACAATTTTACGGTGTTTTAATTTTTCTAAGATAAAGCACAACCCCAATAGGCCTTTGAATTCCCAGGAGAATTCCAGATTCTCATACTACTACCACTTATCAAAATGTCTTTACAAGTGCCAGACATTCTGCTAAGCAATGTGCATACACTGTTTTATCAAACTTTATAGCAACACCACCAGGTAGGCGTCGTTTTCATTTACAAATGAGGAAACTGAGTGTAAGAGATGTGAAGCAGCTTGCTCAGGGATACACAGCTATTAAGGGGGTAGAGATGAGATTTGAACCTAGGTGGGACTCTGTCTCCCCTCTTGATATCACTGGTTGCCACCCAAGTGGAATTAGATGATATTTATCTTACAAATGACAGAATGTGGAGAGAGGGAGTGTGGCACTGCGAAAATAACATGCGCTTCAAAGAGGAGACAAGTATTCTAATTCTAGTTTGGGACAGACTTACCGCAAAACCTTGTAACTTTCTCAGCTTCTCTCCTTCTTCTTCCACTGTGTCTGCAACAGAAATTAAAATGAACTTCATAATAATTTTCAGAACTCTTTTAGAAATAAAATGAGATGAGCTATGAATGTATAATGAAAATATAATGATTATAATGATATTTAGCCCAACTCACAAACTAACACTTCCTTTTCTAAGTTTTACAGTTAAGACTTCAACAAAGAAGGACTCAGGAACAGCTGGCTAACCAAGGCTTAATACCACGTGAGTACCTGCATCTCTTAATTACTGATGTACGTAGGGCCACACCATTTGGGAGCTGGAAAGTGCCTCAGAGGTCATTTAGTTTAAGCCAATGCCATGGTCTCCCAAGATCTTCAAAGCATTGGTATCAGCAGAAATCCCAGACCTTGGATGCTTTGCCCCAGCTGCTACCTACTCACCTGCAAGGGGCTCCTTTTAATGATACTGGTTATGCCTAAAATTCCAATGTAGTGGATTTGTTCTCAGGGTAAACACAATTCAGTATGGGCACCCCTGACTCATCTACTTTTAAAATTGGATATAATTAATATTCATTCCAGAAGCATCAATTACATCGTCTTTTTCTCACCTCCTCAGTTTCAGTTCTGTTTGGGGTATTTGAGTCCACAAGTAATTGAACATTGGTCAAGTATTTCCTCTCTAGAAGGTGGAGTGGCAATACCATTTTAGCATAAATGATATAATGTTGAATTACTGGCCACGATCTGGGTAAAAGAAGAAGGATTATTGTATATTTTAGAAGATATATTTTAAATTTTCTACCAATTCAGCAATGAAAGCTAATTCCTGATTATCTGTGGAAACAGAGAAAAGGGTACTCTGGATGAATAAGTCATGGGTGAAGCTGCACCAGGCCATAGACTCTAACTTCCTCTCCAATAAAATTTAAAAATCAAGATCTATAATGACTTGTGCAGAAATTCAGGTGCCTGGAAAATGCTGTTGTGACTGTTACTTCAGAGTTCAGTACACAACAAGCAAAAGTCTGCCCTTGAAAAACTGTAGTGTAGTTAGTTATATGGAAGCCCTATGTGTAGGTCTGTATCGTGTAGTTAGTTATATTAGTTAGAAAAAAGGTTGCGTAGTTAGTTATGTGGAAGCACTATGACCCATGGCTGAACACTGAAAGTTTAGTCTTTGTTTCAGAGACAGAACAAAACTAAGAATTTTTCAAGCCTCTTGTTTTGTAATTCAAAAGTAATCCTTTGTTCGTGGCTGAGCTCTACAAATAGTAAACAGTATGTGACCTTAAACTGGGACAACTCTTTCAGAGGTTTGTGAAGTACAAAAGAAACAGCTCAGCCTGCTATTTCAAGGCTGTTTAAGCAACGTTGACAACTATGCTGAGAAAGCAAAGGAGCAAGTCGATGTGTGGCCTGTTTCATCTTAGCCTTTCCTTGGAGGTGCTAAAGACAGGGAGAAACCAAAGGTCTGCAGATGTCAGATCAGGTCAAGACAATTTCGCTCAAAGCTGATGATCTATCCCTTCACTGATGTTTCTTTCTCCTTAATTCTGGAAAGGCAAATGGAGCAGATGGACCCAGGACCTTTCCGTAAGCCCAAGTTGTACACACCTGATTTAAAGTTTGACTCATGTGATTAAATACTCTGGGCCTGGGTCTTGCAGCTGGCATTTGGCTGAGAATAAATATTTTTTGAGGGATACGGGGTTAAATCTGAAAATTAGTAAAAACACCCAATGAAGATGGTAATTCACACTATCATACATTTTAAAATAACACCTATCATGTAAGTTATATAAGTCAAATGTTCATTTGTATAGTAGAGTCCAATGAAGATATAGTATTTCGTTCTGCAGGAATTTCAGAATCAAATAATATGCATATTAACAAAATACCGTTTAACTGAAATTTTGCATCTTTAGTCCATTGCATCATTAAGATAATTTCTAGAAAAAAAAATCCTACAAATCATGAAATAATAAAGCATTTTAAAATCACACACTATGATGAAGGCTTTCCCCAATCTTCAGCTACCTCCTCTCAACCAGGCTTTCCAAGGGTGTAGATTCTGCTACAGAAAAGTGTCCAAGTCATGACAGGTGCACACCGCAGGCCCCGCCTGTACAGATTTTTTCTACTTAGCTCTTCTCAGGAAGCTAGAGATAGGATGCGTCTCTTCACCTGCTGATGATTAGCCTCTTCAGCCCGGTGAGAGATTAAACATGCAATCTACATGCATTTCAGCAGAGCAATGTGCTTCCTCTGCCACCTAAGGAAACATGTCTAAATGCAAACGATTGGGAGAAGGAAAGAGGAACCAAGGGCCTCAGCAAGGGCCTCAGGATATTTTCAATTCAATATAATTTCAACAAATTTTATTATAAACCAGGCTATATACAGGGGACTGTGCCAGGCACTTCAGGGATAACAATAACAAGCAAGATGGCCCCTCAGAGAGAGTCAAGATATTAGGGAGAAAGCTGATAAAAAGCACACAGAAGCAGGCCGGGCACGGTGGCTCAAGCCTGTAATCCCAGCACTTTGGGAGGCTGAGGCAGGAGAATGGCCTGAACCCAGGAGGCGGAGCTTGCAGTGAGCCGAGATCGCACCACTGCACTCCAGCCTGGGCGACAGCACGAGACTCCATCCAAAAACAAAACAAACAAACAAACAAAACCATAATCCAGTGTGCAACTCATTACCTTACACAAGAAGACTTTATTTTTTCATTCTATTATTTACATTTTTTGAAACAGAAAGTGAAAGAAAAGGAGAAAGGAAAGGAGGAAAGAAAAAAAGTTAATATTCCTTAAAGCCTACCTAATTCTGTGATTTTTCTAATTTTTTAATTGTTAAATCGTATGCACTATATATATGTGTGTGTGTGTGTGTACATATATACATATATATATGCACTGGCTGAGGCAGTGTCAAGGGTGTCTGCCCCATTTACTAGGCCCCTCCTCATTCCTTCCAGAAGCCCCCTGAGAATTCTCTCTGTAGTGCTGGTTCTCCTCAGAATAGAGTTTGAAAACCCCTGACCCATCCCAATCCCTGTTTGTCTTTCTTGTTCATGAAACTGAGGTTGAAGAGGCCTAAGAGATTTTTCCAATGTCCCAAAGCCTAGATCTCATGTGGTCTCATTTTCTAGTTTCATTTTTGAGAATGTAAACCCATGCCAGATAAAATTATTCATAAAATCTCTCACTTTATTCATAAAATTTGAAATAGTTGCAATCTTTTTAAACATGCCGTAAATTGTCAAAACTCAAAGCTGATGGCTAAGTGAACTCTTAATTGTCCTTATAAAATAGCAATACTATTTTTTTTTTTTGGGGGGGGACAGAGTCTTGCTCTATCGCCCAGGCTGGAGTACAATAGCGTGATTTCAACTCACTGCAACCTCCGCCTCCTGGGTTCACACCATTCTCCTGCCTCAGCCTCCCGAGTAGCTGGGACTACAGGCGCCTGCCACCACGCCTGGCTAATTTTTTGTATTTTTAGTAGAGATGGGTTTCACCGTGTTAGCCAGGATGGTCTCGATCTCCTGACCTCGTGATCCACCCGCCTCGGCCTCCCAAAGTGCTGGGATTACAGGCGTCAGCCACCGCACCTGGCCAGACTTACTATTTTTAACTCATCAACAGAAGCACCTGCCGAGAATTAGTTGTGAGTTTTACATTAGGTTAAATCTTCAGGGCTTATCCACTGGATAACATGCAACTCCCTCCTATTGGGGAGGAGCTGAGACCAGAACCTGTGTCTCCTGATCCCTGCCTAGGCTCCTTTTCTCAAACGTTCAAAATGAATCGCTTGGCCTTTAAAAACACTTACTTATATTGCTATCATAAGGCATTTTACGGCCAAAAAATTCAGTTAGAACTTGGAAAATTTAAAAAGTGTATCATGTGAAAATGCCAAAGATAAACCGATGATTTAAATGCAATGGCTTCAAGTTCTATATCATAATCTATGCTTTGCCGTGATGAGCATCGAATGAAAGATTTCACTGACTTACCTGTATGGCAGGTCTCTCTTCAATGGCATTCCAAATTGATAATTAAATTATGAGGCTCCTCCCCCATTGACTCTAATGAGGTGAATCATGTGTAATTCTAGTGAAACTAATCCAAATGGATTGAAATTTTCTTCCTTCCCTTTTCCTGGGCATGCATCCTGCAGGTTTGGAGCTTGCTGCAGAGTAATAAACAGTCGTTAGCAAGCAGCAACAAATTCTTTTTTATAATCCTCGTGAATCACTTCTCTTAAACATTCGCTTTATTCTTATGTGTGGGCATTATGAGTTTAGGCTAATTTCCCTCTTTATGTGCTTTGAATGAATTTAAAGGCACCATCTCTTGATTTTTAATCATGACGGGCAGGGTTCTGAGGCCAGGACAGAATCACCAGAACAACTTTAAATAGCAGGTAAAGGGTTCTCAGTCCAGGTGCATTTACAATGGCAGTTGTGAAATTCACATTTTCAAAATCGGCATGAAAACTTAATGAAATGTCCTCTCAAAGTTAACTTAGAAATATTACTTACAGGACTTATTGTTTAGATTTCTCTCCAAAATCTCACCTCTAAATCTCAATATGGAGATTTCAAATTGCCTACTTCGCCATCATCAACCAGGATTCATAGGAAATGGTTTCACTATCCCTCCCTTTTGGGCTCAAGGTTGCAAGAGGATATCAGGGTTCTCTACATTCTTGTGGCATTAGGACAGAGGCCACCTCCTTCCCTAGACCTGTTGGGCCTGTTCATTATTTCTTATGCAAATTTTCTCTCCTGCAACTCTTCTCCCTGGGTATCACTCTCCTGGGTAAAATTTTAAATAACACCATTTTATTCCAACCACTTCAGAAGACTTGATGTGGAAAGATGACCAGCCATGTAAATCAGACTCAATAAACTGGTCATAGAGCATTTCAATAAATATTTATTAATCCTTTGCTATGAGAAAGGCTCTGGGGAACACACACAGAGAAGTCGGACTCAACTTCTGTTTCAAAGTGCTTCCAGTCTAGGAGGGGTCCCAAACCACCCCCATTTAATCATCTCATTGAATAATTTTGGACAACTTTGCACCACTACAGAAGAATGGGTAGCCAGGAAGATTGAAATAAAAATCACTTTTTCCTCTCCCTCTCCCTCTCCCTCTGCTACTAAAGTGAATCTATGGTGTTTCACCCAGGGGAGAGATGTAAGAAGGTTTAATTTATTCTCCTGGAATACAGAAGATGAGATTAGGGAGCTAAAGTGGATTTGAGAGGACACGGGGCCCACAGAGGCTGCTACGTGTCCACAGAGTCTCAGAGAAAGCCGCTGCTGGCCAGAATGAAATGTCTGGGCAGCCTAGTTCCATGATCTGATCAATGTAAATGAATTTAAAGATACAATGAGCTGTCTATGAATGGTGCTGCCTTTATTTTTTTTGCAGACTAATCCAAGCTACAGCAGCCACATACTTACTGCAAAACCTTGGTAAATCCCTGAATTTTGTGGTACTTCTGAATAGCAAGAAGAATGACCGGGGCAATTCCCGCACCCCTATCACATGCAGCTTCACGATAGTTTTGAGAAGTTGACCGGACAAAGTCTCTCTTCCTTTTCTCAGTGCATTCATTTGACTTGGCTTTTCCCTACACCCTACCACACACTGTCGGCTGTTTGAGCAGTACACGGCGCAAGGGAATGAATCTGTCTGCCTCTTCCCTTCTTTCTAACATCTCAAATTCAGAGATAGAGAAAGGTGCCCTGGATTTTCATGTCAATCCCATTTGGGTCAAAAATCTTACCTTCCTTCTTTTCCCCCCATCTCTCCTTCAATTTTCCCATTTCCCTGTTCCTTAGAAACTAGAAAACCAGTCATTACAGGCACACTTTGAATTCGTCCTTGTACCCTCCTTCTGAGAAATTCCAAAGCGTTCACAGATGTTGCATCAAATTCTCCAAGTGCGCTAGCCAGGTCTTGAACATTACAAAGCTACACTAGGAAATGCACTGTCTTCAGACCGTTAAGACTATCATTGGGGTAACAGACCCTTAAGACTATCATTGGAGTACTGAACTAGCAATTTTTTTCCAAGCGTAAAAGAAAATATAATCTCCAAAGCATTATCATTATGCATAGTATGTATCCTGTTTGGAAAAAAAAAAAAAGTTCTTATGACCCGATTTGTCTTTAAAAGCAAGATGGAGAGAAGACAAGCACGAATAAGCCCATTTTTATAAGTGGGAAAGAGAGAGCACAGGAAAACTCTCAGGCCTACTCCAAGTTATACCAAAAGTAGATGGTAGAGCAAGAGCAGAGCTCAAATGGATGGTTCCCAAAATTTTAGCCACCCGGGACTTCTTCAATTCTACCCAACACCGCCATAGGTTTTACGTTTAAAATAGCGTTGTCTTCCCTGTCCCCCTAAAGAATCCTACATACATTAATTATTAATCCACGCATTTTTAAATAGTTAATATTATGTTTTTAAGTTAATTTTCTAATTCATGGTATATAAATTTACCAGCTAGTGCTTGTTGATGAGAACTACCGTAACTAAACCAAGTCTCTATGATTCCGGGCAGGAGCAATGAAAAGTGACAGCTTTGTGAGTCTAAGCAGCCTTTCTCTGGGCAGACATACTCTTTCTCTTCAGCTTTTTGAAATGCTGAAAATCAGTCCTGGTCATTCATTGCTCCCGTTTGGAAGTCCTAGGTTCCCAACACCCCTAGATCTAGATCCACTGGACTTATAAATCCCATCACAGTGGTTCTGAAGCTTTTGCATCAGAATCACCCAGAAGGCTTGTTAAAACACAGATTCCTGGGTCCTACTGGCAGAGTTTCTGATTCTGTGGGGCTGGGTTGGGGCCCAAGAATTGGGATTTCTCTTTTTCTTTTCTTTTTTTTTTTTTTTTTGAGACAGAGTCTCACTCTGTCACCCAGGTTGAAGTGCAGTGGTGCGATCTTGGCTCCCTGCAACCTCTGCCTCCTGGGTTCAAGCGATTCTCCTGCCTCACCCTCCCGAATAGCTGGAATTACAGGCTCCTGCCACCGTGCCCACCTGATTTTTGTATTTTTAGTAGAGACAAGGTTTCACCATCTTGGCCAGGCTGGTCTTGGACTCCTGACCTCGTGATCCACCTGCTTCGGCCTCCCAAAGTGCTGGGATTACAGGGGTGAGTCACCACACCCAGCCAAGAATTGGGATTTCTAACACGTTCCCAGTTGCTGAAGATGCTGGTCCGGAGGCTGCACTTTGAGAACGCTGCACTCATTGATGCCCTGAAGTCTCTGGCTCTTTAATTCTGCCTCTTGGTCCTGTTAGTAGCAATGGATCTGGGATTGCTCCAAGCCTGCGGCTGAATGGTCCCATTAAGAGAAGTCAGGGCCTGCACCAGGCACAGCCCAACACCAGGTACCGCCCTGCTTCTGCTGCCAGAGTTGCCCAACTCCAGGGACCCTACCCTGTGCTGAGGAGTGAGGCCCCTGCCTTCACTGAGTTCTCTGTGGCTCCATGGCCTGTTTTCTCCTTTTACTGGGATCCTGCTGGAGGCATGAGGTTACGGCGGAGAGCAGAGGACCGCAGGAAGACTGTTCTTATCTCGGAATCTTTTTTCTAAGTTCTAAGTAAGCAAATGTTTATATGCTCGGCTGACCCAAATTAGCAAGAGCTTTGGGGACAGAAATAGGAATAGCCTGCAACAAAACTCTGAGGCAAGAACACAAATTCCCTCGTGAGGAGCCATTAATCTTCCTCCAGGGGGAATGAGTTAGATGTGTGGCTGATTGAATTTACAACAGTATTTTAACTCAAAATCACATGGAGTTTTTTAAAAATGTAGAATCCAAATTCCTTTTCAATCTTAAATGTCAAAGTTCTTTAAATACAGAATGTTGCCATTTGATACTCCCCAGGCTGGCAGCAGAAGTGGTTTTTTATGTATTTTCCAAAAAGCCAACTGAGAGGTGGGGAGCTCCATTGCTTTTGTTGGCCTTCATGGGAGGTGGCTAAAACCCACGGTCTCTGCGGTCACTGAGAAGGCAAACCTCAAGCCCAGGTCCATGGCAGGATAGTTTTCCATGGTGTGACCTCAAGCCAGTGCCCCATAGAACACCCCTTAACCTCTGAGGAGAAGAGCATGTGGTAAAATACAGCATGTGGACCTCTCTGGCTTTCCTCCCAAGTCCTTGCTAAATGGAGATAGTTTCTTCCACCCTGTGGTAGAAGATTCCAGAAGACCTTTGTGCTCCTGGCATCAGGGAACTGGACCGTGTGAATCATCTCCCAGGGGAGTTATTAACACCAAGAAGTGATGAATTGTAGCTCTATGAAGCTGAGATACAGGAAATACAGTGTTTCTTAGAACAATTAATACGCTTTGCTAATAAGCATTGAACAGCCTCAGAGACATGAGAACCCGTTAAATTCCTCCTAAACCCCAAGCCCAATTAAAACCAATTGTGTTTGGAATGTCAGAGATATCCCAAGATCTATTCATGCTATTCCCTTCGGGGAGTTTCTAGATGAAAAGGGTATGCTATTCTTTTTAACTACTTAATAAGACTACACGAAGATCGATTCCTTTTCGGGGTTATGTAAGTAATTAAACTACACCAATATGCAATACCTAACTAAATGATTACCAGGAGACAGGACAGAGGAAGGAGCTATTGATAGAGATTGTATAGATCCGCAATGGCCCACTGGACTTCAAGCAGACTTTGTATCATAATCTGGTTGCTTAAGGGGAAAGGGAGTTGCTTTGCAGAACTCCCTCGACATAAATTCCACCTGCGATCAAACGCAGGCAAAGGCAAGCCTTGTTAAGGATAATGACCAGACCCAACTCAAAGAAAATGCATGAGCAACACAGGACAACTGCATATAAATTTCTCAGAATCACTGAGTTGGGAGAAATGGGAGAAAAGGGTCATCTAAAAAGGGAGGTTTTGCAGAGAAGCTCATTTTAAGAGTACAAAGTAGAAAGCAGAGACAACTGTAAAACAGTTTCCAGATCAATGGTATTCAAGAAGCGTGTTCATTTTTTTTTTTCTATAAGAAGGGAAGTCTCTTAATCTTTGGTCAAAGTGAGAAGGATGCCTGTCAACTATTTTTGGCACAAGGAAGCCAGATGGGGTAGTTCTGCAACATTGTTAATGTTGGGGGTGAACAGGGAGATTTATAGAGAGTGTGACTTATTAACTCCCCAAGCAGCATCCTTAAAGAGGATACTAGGGCCAACTACCATTATGGTAGCCACCGTGACTACAACTATGTCTGCTTGATCTCCAGCAAACCCTGCTGAAAACTATGTCCAGATTCAGCATGGTCTTAAGGGTTGAATGAGGCATGTGTGCACACACACGCACACGCACACGCACATACACACACTCACACACACACACACCGCGATCTGGTCAGAAACCTAATTTTTGTGCTGGCCAAGATTTGGAAGAATATTGCATTGCCTGCAGCTTATGGTAAACCACTGTTCGAGTCATATTGGAACTCTGGATCGAGTGATTCCTCAAGTTGTCCAGACATACAATTCAGGGGGAGAAAAATCAATGCAAGTCTGTAACTGCTAATCCACCTTATCACTTATCATGAAAAGTGATTATTTGTGGCTCCTGATTGAGATTGTTCTAGATTAGGAAAATCAAGGCAAAATGTAGAGTTTTGCAAAATGATGTTCTACTTCTTTGCTCAAAGGAGTTTATTAAACCCCCATAAGAGGTGCTATGAAGTTGTGATGAGGAGGAGGTCATGGGAAGAGAGTGAAGGCTGGCATTCTGTCCAGGTTGTTCACAGCTGCCGTGTGTTCTGTACGACTGACCAGTGCCTGTGTCTACTGGTTGTTAATATTTTACATACCACACCTTGAAAGAGGTTAGAGTTGTCACAGGACCTATGTTCCCAGCCCTAATTGATCCTGAGCTAGTCAATCAATTTCTGTGGACCTCAGTTTCCCCATTCTGTTCACTGTTGGAGTTAACTTCCCTGTCTCCAAGGTTCCTTCCAGCCCTCAAAGTTTGATTCTCTGCTTCTCACTCAACACCCTCAGTTGCATGTTCCTGACCTACCAGCCACACACTTTATCCAGAGTACAGTCCCTTCCTCCAAAGCACCACCCCACCCCACAGACACAGACCACAGTCATCCCCTAAGCCTTTTGCACTCTAGGACAGAGCAAAGTCAAAGAGGGTGTTAGTTACCCAAGTCTACACCTCTCCCTCAAACCAGAGCATTCTTTCTGTTTTCAGCTATCCACCACCCCTTCTGTTTCCTCCAGAACTTGGAATGCCCTGCCTCCATCACTTCTCTTCTTGTTGCACATCCTGCCTCTGCTACTCCCCCTGTTTGAGGCTTCGATTCCACTTCCTCTGTCTCCTATGGCTTCAGGGCCGCTGGTGTCCTCCAGGCCTGTCCTCTCTCATTGCTTGTGGCCTAATAAAGGCAATCACCTCCCTACTGTGCATAACTCAGCAAGCACACCGGCAAATTCTGCGATACTGACCGATGCCCATAACCCAGTCTCCACTCATGGTTTTGTGTGTCTGTTTCAGCACTGAAACGTCCAGCTGAATTCCATGAGCAAAGAAAACATTTGGAGAGCGACAAGGTAATTTTTGCACATGTCTTTACCCAAGCTTAGGCTACAGGTTATGAATCTCTGAATGCTAACCCTTGGCGGATGCGTGTAGAATTCCTACAACAAACTCAGTCAATTTGCCAGTCCCCTGCCCTCATATCATATGGAATCTGATTCCTATTAACCAGTAACTATAAAAATGGGATCAACTATGTTAGCTTTGAAACTCCTATTTTTTAGCTTTTTTTTAAAAAGTCCCCCATTTTTCTAATGTTGGAAGAAATTACAGTAAGGATGCACTAGAGTCAAAAACACTTTAGAGGCCGGGAGTGGTGGCTCAAGCCTGTAATCCCAGCACTTTGGGAGGCCGAGACGGGCGGATCACGAGGTTAGGAGATCGAGACCATCCTGGCTGACACGGTGAAACCCCGTCTCTACTAAAAAAATACAAAAAACTAGCCGGGAGAGGTGGCGGGCGCTTGTAGTCCCAGCTACTCGGGAGGCTGAGGCAGGAGAACGGCATAAACCCGGGAGGCGGAGCTTGCAGTGAGCTGAGATCCGGCCACTGCACTCCAGCCTGGGCGACAGAGCGAGACTCCGTCTCAAAAAAAAACAAAAAAAAAAAACCAAAAAAAAAAAAACCACTTTAGAGAGGGAAGTGGAGTCGGCTTTCAAGCAGCCTTACCTTTTATTCCTGTCATTTTTTAACAACTAGATTTTTAAAAATCCAATTCAATGCTAAGGCATGGTTTATGCATACAGAACTTATCTGTGGCTACTGAAAGGCAAAAGGTTATTTGCTTTTTTTCCCTTCTTTTTTTGTAGCATTCGAGGGTGAGATTCGGCATATATTCTGTACCTTCATAACAAATCTCTGCAACCTGAATTTGTCAATAACATGTTAATGAATACTATTTAGCAAGTATCAACACTTTGAGTGAGAAGGAAAGGCAAAGAGAGTATCTGCCTGCCGATGTTTCCTTGCCTGAGAGCACTAGCTTTGCAACTTGTCTGTGGGTAGAGAGGAAGAGGAGGGATCTGCTACTCTTCAAAGTAGCTCACAGGTGGCTGTGATTCCTATTACCTGGAGAATAACAAAGAACAGCCGACTCTTATCAGAACGGGAGTATTCCCAGACCCCTCTCAGGGGGCCACTGGGAGATCCACTACAGTGAGATTAAAAATCCAGAACTAGACATCAGAAACCTGGGGTCCAGTGTTGGCCCTCCCACAGCCTGCAACAGCCCTACCGACAGTCCCATCAAGAAGATCACGAGACTGGGTAAATAAACTCTCTCTTCATGCCCATCCATCTCCTGGTGGGCCTGAATCTGTAGGCTTTACATGTTCACATGTCCTAAAAGAGAAGTCAGGCGAATAATGGGAAAGAGGCATACCTTGTCCTGTTATTTTAGATTTAGGCAATGTTTTAGCTCTGATCTTGGTTAATTTTGTGACTGTTTTCAGAGGAAATGGAGGCTGGGTGCTATGGCTCACGGCTGTCCCAGCACTTTGGGAGGCTGAGGCGGGCAGATTGCTTGAGTCCAGGAGTTCAAGACCAGCCTAGGAAACATGGTGAAATCCTGTCTCTACCAAAAATTAAAAATTAAAAAAAAAATTAGCTGGGCTTGGTGATGCATGCCTGTAGTCCCAGCTACTCATGGGACTAAGGCAGGAGGATCACTTGTGCCCAGGAGGTCGAGGCTGCAGTGAGCTATGATCGTTCCAGCCTGGATGACAGAGACCCTGTCTCAAAGAAAAAAAAAAAAAAAGGCAATGGAATAAGATTGGTTATAATACAAGCAGCCTAGTATCCTGTTATAGTAACATTTCATTAACATGTACCAACCTGCCTGCCCCTGAAAGAGCTTTAGGTTTGTAGCCCTGACGTGGACCCAAGCTCTTCACCTTCTTATTTTCCCATCTAAAAATTATGGGAGAGGTCTTTGTAAATGTTCCTTCATCAAAATGTGAGACACCAAGAATATTTTCATGTTTCATTTATTATTTTAAAAGGTTATTTTCTCATGTGAGATAAATTGAGTTTTTTAAAAGGTAAAACTAGGTGATTCTCTTTGTTTGGGTTCTACAGGCTAAAAATTCCCTGAAGCGCAAAGCCAGAAACAGGTGCAACAGTGCCAACTTGGTTAATATGCACATACTCCAAGGTAAGCCTGCAAGAAATCAGACACCAAGAGATGCTATAGAATGGTGGGCCATTTTCCCAGAGTTACTTGTGTCTGTACAGTTGCTGAGCCCTCTTAAAAATCTCTATTGTCATTACAAAGTGGTAGTTTCAAGCAATCATCTAAGCCTTCGAGGCCACGTAGATAACCAAGTTGGGAAGCCATAAAATGGTTAAGCGGGTTAAAGACTCCGGCTCTGATCTCAGCTGTCCCATCTCCTAACTCTAAGGCCTCGGCAAATCATATAACTTCTAGGAGTGCAAGGAACGCGTCCAGCATGTGCTGACAATTATTACTAATCTGGATCATCACTCGCTTTGGCAGGGGATCACGGTCCCCTCACTGCCTTTGTATCCTCCAGGTAATTGATTGCACTTTGCTGACGCCCTTACCTTCTGGTGTGCAGAGAATACAATCTGAGGAAATTAGTACTGATCAAAGCAGGCCTAGTGCTGCTTTAGGGTGCCGCCTCTGTGCTGGGGCGTGTGAGACAAGGCAAACAAACAACTAATTGGTCCCCATATTCTGACATCCGGATGCAGGAGGAGAGGCTTCTACTCCTGCCTGGTAAGTTGCCTTAACTGAGACAGAATCCCCGAGACCATTGGTACCCACCCTAAAAGAGGTCCAACCCCTAATTTGACGGTTACCTATGAGATATTTGTTCCTTGAACACACACTGTATTGGGTGTCTGCTAGGAGTTAGCTGTTCTGCCAGGCCAGTGGGTTCAATGACGAATAAGCCACAGGTTTGTGCCCTCAGATGGTCTCACAGTATAACAGAGGACATGAGAATCACATTTACAATCCAGCACGGAAAGAAAGGAAATGCCTGGTGTGGTGGGTGTATGGAAGAGGATCAGAGAAAAGAGCCATCGGGATCAGAATGGACAGGGAGGAGTGAGGAAATGGGCTGGAATGTGAGGACTGAGCCAGGTAGAAAAAGATGGAAGGGTGTCGCAGTCTGAGGGAACAGCCTGCACAAAGCCTGAATGCTATTTCTCTAGAACGTGGATTTCCTTCTAAGACTGAACACTAGCTTTAAAGCACACAAAAGGCTCTGAAATATCCTGGAAATTGTGAACCTTGGTTCTTTGATTGGCATCATTGGTTATTTTTTTCTGGCTTTCCAAGACTAACCCTTTTTCAACCTTAAAGTAGGTGGGATATTTTAAGACGGAGAACTGTTTTCAGGGTAGGGAAGAGAAAGAGGCCAAAGCTGAAGGGAAGGCTGTGTGGGATGGAAGGCTTTGATCTGCACGAGGCAGCCAAAGGATGCCAGGTGTCTGGAAAACAGGGGAAAAAGGCCCTCAAAGGGAGGTGACAGAATTCTTACCTCCTTTGCAGTGGTGTCTACAAGCTTAAAGGCAGTGGCTGTGTCAGCACAAAAATCACAGCTGCACAAAAATCCAAGCGATGTCATTTTAAATGACATATAGACTTTTCAGGCCGGGTGCGGTAGCTCACGCCTGTAATCCCAGCACCTTGGGAGGCCAGGGCGGGTGGATCGTGAGGTCAGGAGATCGAGACCATCCTGGCTAACACGGTGAAACCCTGTCTCTACTAAAAATACAAACAATTAGCTGGGCGCGGTGGCGGGCACCTGTAGTCCTGGTTACTCAGGAGGCTGAGGCAGGAGAATGGCATGAACCCGGGAGGCGAAGCTGGCAGTGAGCTGAGATCCGGCCACTGCACTGCAGCCTGGGCAACAGAGTGAGACTGTCTCAAACAAACAAACAAAAAAGTAGGTGACACTAAGTGGGGATTTTCCTGAAACCTTCATTTTTTTGCACACTTTTTTTTAGCATTTTTCACATTTATGACAATGAGTACACAGTAATGTTATAATCAAAAAACATACGAAATGTTATTTCTTCCATCAATACGGTCTTGAATTAAAATATCAGGGTGTGAACTGCACCAACCCCCAGTTCAATTGCACGTCTCTGGTGCCTCCCATGGGGTCCTCTTTTGTCAACAGAAATTGGGAATTAGCTTCTTGGAACATAAAAGATCTGCTAGATACAGAATGACTCCTGCTGCCCAGGAGTTTGTTGTCCAATTTCAGAAGCAACAAGGTGAAGGGTTTGTGCTTGTAACTGCTAGAGGCAGTCAAAGCGAAAGGGATCTGTAAGAACAGGAAGAGTTAGGAAAGCCTTATGCTGGGACCCAAAAGTACGATGTTGGTAGTGGGGAGTGGGGAAGAAGTTAAAGGTGGGGAAAGGAAATAAGCCAGGGTGCAAAGGTGAATTCAAGACATAGAAGACAGAAGGAGAAGGACCAGGCCCTCTGGAATGGTAGGATTTGGGCTGGAGAGCCACAGGTCATGACAGGAGGTAGATGAAATTTGTAGCAGTCTTGAAAAACTGGATTGAGAGACGTGGATGGTAGGAAGCATCTTGTACGGAGGCACCAGAAGAACGGAGGGCTTTCTGAACATCAGTCCTGAGTTGGTACACAGGATGAGTCAGAAAGATGGCTGAGACAGAGAGCCAGCAAGCTGCCCTTGCAAGGAACTGTAAGGGGTCCTTGGAGAGGACATGGGCTTTGGTAGGACCATTCTTTGGTTTAGAGTATCCACATTCCCTCCATTGAATGTGAAATGCTTTGAAGGGGCAGCTTCCACAGCCAAGCCTGTGGCAACCGATGCGACATCCCTAGACCTCTTCTGTATGGAGAGTTCTAGATCAGTGCCAGACACAAGGTCTGGGGTTAGCAGGTGGTTACTAATAAAATAATGGGGCTAAGGGACTTGTCTGTAAATATCTCACTTTCTAGATTTACGAAGTTGAGAGTGAAGTTGCAAACTCTTATAGAATCTTAACTTACAGTTCTCCATGAGAACAAAGCTGGATTCTCCTCTGAGTTCTTCCACAGAAATAAGTCAGGGCCCAACCTAAAAAGGAAGTTTGGTGTCAGCTGTATCGAAGTGGATTTAAGGCTCTGGACGTGACCTTTCACACCCTCCAAATGATGAGAAACTGCCTGTGGATGAATTCAACTTTTAAAAATCCCTCTGTTTAATTAGATAACTGTTTCAATGGAATTTTTTTTCTTTCGCAACTGACCTGGACATTTGACTCAGTCGGTCACAGCCTTGACTAGTCCAAAATCCTTTAAAAGTCATACTAGTACTACTAATAATAACAACAGATAACATTTACTGCAGGCCTAGCCTATGCCGGTCACTATGCAGATGAAATGTGTATCCAAGTGCCATAGCTTAGGGTCAGGCAAGCAATACAGAGCCTGCAGACTGCTCGCTTACAAAAATCTCCTAATTGCACATTTTTTTTCACAAATCCTCACAAAGCAAGCGTCTCTAACTTTTCCATGTGCCTCTCGATTTGCCTTTATTTGGAAGTGTCTAGGCTTTGGTGATAATCCCTGTAAAGTGATGATGATTGCATCAAAAAATTATTAGGATGGTAGAGCACAATGTGACACAATCTTTTGTGACCACAAGCCAAGAAACAAAAGAGACGGAGAGAGAGACATCAAATTCTAGAACTGATCCTTTTCATTTCAACCCTTTAGCTTCCACTGCAGAGAGGTCCATTCCAACTGCTCAGATGAAGCTGAAAAGAGCCCGACTCGCCGATGATCTCAATGAAAAAATTGCTCTACGACCAGGGCCGCTGGAGCTGGTGGAAAAAAACATTCTTCCTGTGGATTCTGCTGTGAAAGAGGCCATAAAAGGTAGTTAGAACACATGGCATGTCTCTTCTTGGTGCTCTTGAGATCTGAGGGCAGCCTGGAGCTCTGACATACTAGGACCTTTGGGGATGAGGGCCTCTCACCTGACAAGAGCCATACCATGGGTTGTTAGTCCAGTTAATTCTCCATAACCAGGGATCCTGGGCATTGGTTGCAACTCCCATTCTTGTACTCCCCAAGGCAAAGTCAACACAGGATAATTTTGCTCTAGTCAGGCAAGTTGAGAACCTGACCAGGTATAATCCTCAATACATCTCCCCTATAAGACGTCCTTTACTTAGGAGTCACAATCACGGTCCTCTTTAGCCTTCCTTGTTTAAAGAGAGGTAGACTATATCAGCAGAAAGAGCACTGGCCCCAGACTAGAAAACCCAGACCTCAGGCCCAGTTGCCCCAGTCACTTCACCTCGAGATGGAGGTGACAGTACCCACCCTACCCAGCTCACAGGCTCCTGGGACTGAAGTTCATGGTAAACAATGCATGTAAAAACTCTGACAGCTCTCACTTGCTCCACGAAGTCAAAGGACAAATACTCAAAAAGGAGACACAAATATTGATTCTGTTATAAACTGTATAAAATCATTTTGTAGACTTTTTGAACAACTGATACTAGGTGAACCCAAACATCCTGCCAGTACTGAATTCACTCATAGAGGCTTTGGGCTGGAAACCAGGAAAACTATGGTAACAGGGAGAAAGGGAGCTTAATTCTCCTACAGACACACTTAACTTTCTCCAGCTATGCCCGCAATCCGCTCTGAAAACTATTGGTAGATGTTAATAAGCAGAGTACATTTAAATGTTTTGACACATTGTCAAAAAGTATGTATAAGCGCATTTTATCCAAAACTAAGTTTATTATAAAACTTGTCGTCCAGTTTATTCACATTCTAAAATCTTGCTCTCACCCAGCGATTCAGAGGCCACATGAATTTTGCCTTTGGAACTGGTAAATATGAAAATATCAACTCCAGGAGAGGCAATGTACTCGTCTGTCAGTACCCACTTACATATCCCACTGTGATTTTCTCTCTCCTCTACTCTCTCCCTCCCCACTAAATATCTGGGGCCTTTGGACTTGGCCTTGAGTATTCAGGAGTGCACTGCCACCATCTTTACTCTGATAAGCTCATCAGGCAGGTAAAAATCTCCATCGGGCATCTCTTATTGTTTCTTAAAGCATTCTGCTCTGTGCTTGTACATGTATTTATTTATTTTTCTTTTATTGGGTGCACGTACATTTGTGACTTATTTTTACACGATAGGCAAAAGGTTTCCTTTTAATTTACATTCTTAGGTTTCTAGTAGATTATATTTTTCCTTGTGATTATGTATCATTGGCAATACTTGGCTTTTTATCTTCTTCCGTGCTGAGCATGTTCTCGCTTTACTGCTTTGTGTATGCTATTTATATAGGGAAAGAAATGCTAATCCTCCATCTGTCACAGGTATTTCGCATCCTTTTACCAGTTTGTCCTTCACTTTTGATTTTTTTAATATAGTTAATTTTACCTATAGCAGTTCCTAATTAATGTATAGTCAAATCCCCTCATCTTTTTCATTATATTTTCTGAATTCGTGTTTATTGAAAGTATTTCCTAAGTCAAAAATATAGAGTTTATGCACTTAGATTGCCTTGTAATATCTATATACTTTTATTTTTACATTTAAATCCTTAGTGTGTCTGAAATTATTTAAGTAGTTGGTTTACGAGAGAGGTCTAATTTTTTTTGTTTATCACAATTTTGTGATCTGTTTTACATTTTGTGTTAATATCTGTCTTCACAAGTTTCTTTACAATTGTCTGATTTTTCTAATGTTTCATGGCTACTCTTGCAAGTATATTTTAAGTGAAAATTAGAATCAATTTGTTGTGTCATCTTCAATTCTATTGTAATTTTGTTTAGGATTGCACTGAATTTATGTGTTAGTTTATAGTGAATTCATATGTTTAAAATACATAATTTTATAAATTCTTCCACAGTATCTATCTCCACTTATTCATGTCTTTTTTTATTTCCCTTTGCAAAGTTTGTTGTTTTTAAGTAAAGTCATGTTGATTATTGCTCATATATGGGAAACCTATTAATTTCACACATTTATTTTATAACTGGGCAGTGTCAAAGATCTTAATAGTTCCAATAGTTTCTCAGTTTATCTTAAGTTGTCCAGGTCTAAGGGAATGGAAATTTGTTTTCTACTTCATTTTTATTTTCTGCCTTGGTACACTGGCTGGTACTTTTTCACAACAACATGATTAGCATATTATAGAATTAATATAGTTTCTAAAAGTCTATGTAGTACATTAATGAAATAAATTACATATAATGTTTATGTATTTTATTTATGAATATATTATTTATACATTATATATATTTTATACAAATTATATATTATAAAGTATAATATACTATATTATACAAACCAAATAATATATATCTTATATAAAATATCTATATCATATAGATGTTTATCTTATATATAAAACTATATGTATGAATTACATAAAGCACATGTTTATATTATACAATCAATAATGTGGTAATATATAATTTAATAGTTATTGTTAAATTATATATTACATAGCAGAATACTATTATTATTGGTACCTTGCCAGTGTCTCAAAAGTAATATTATATTTATTATATTATATTAGTGCTGCCTTATGTTTTATATTATGTTATAATGTGTTACATTGATGATTACATACATTTTTGTTTTGTTTCTCTCTTAAATGTGGATTTTTCTAGTCACTCACATCTGTATATGATGTAACCTTTGGTATAGGATAGATTTTCTAAGGAAGTATTTCTCTATTCCTGTCGCAATAAGAGTAGTTTGCAAGACAGATGTTGAGTTTTTTTAAATGCTTTCAAAGCATTTCAAAAGATGATGACGTGGCTTTTCTTCTTTGACCAAGTAATGTAGTATTGCTACCTTTCCTAATCTTCCTTGAATTTCTAGGGGAAAACAATCTCTCATAAATTTGGTTTTAGAAATTGCTAGTATCTTATTTGGGATTTTGCATCTATTTCGTTATTAGTTGGGATAATGCTGGCTGGGGAGCAAACCACAAAACTTCAACAGTTTAACAAGAAAGATGTATTTCTTGCTTGGAAAGAGTTCAAAGAGGCTTTTCCTCCATGAAAAGCCTCCTTCAGTCTTGTTGCGCCACCATTCCCTACAGCGAGGGTGGCACTTTTTCTCAAGGGGGCAGATAATAAATACTTGAGACTGTCCCTGTCACTACTCAACTCTGATGTTGTAGCAGGAAGGTTGCCATGGGCAGTAAGTAAACAAATAGGCATGACTATGTTCCAATAAAACTTTATTTACAAAAACAGGCAGCAGGCACACAGGCCTTAGTTTGCTAGTCTCTGCCCTGGAGCTTTGTCATTCTCTGAATGTATCCAGGAAAGGGGGAAGAAAAGATGAGAAGGTTCATCCACTTGTTAAAAAAATCTCAACCTGGAAATGACCACATCACCTGCACTCACATTCCATTGCGAGAACAGTACATATGGCTGAAAAAGGTATTCTCTGGCTGAACAGCCATTTCCGGCAGTGCCTTTATATTACGGAAGAGGGATCCTAGCTTTTGATAAGTAGCTAGTCCTGTCTGCCACAATATTCATAAATGATGCTGGTCTACGTTGTTGTTTTATATTTTTCAGATTTAAATTCAAACCTACACATACTTCACAAGATAGTTTATAATTACCTTTTCATATTTTTTCATGTTCTGGAAGCATTTAAATATGATCACAATGAGTGGTTGCTTTAAAACACTGCTTACTAAAATCATAGGAAACCAAGGAAATTAAGAAACCAGTAGCTTTTTCAAGAGTAGTTCTTTGAGTTTTTTTCAATGTTGTCCATAATTATTTGTGCACTCAAATTTTCTCCTTAATTTGTACAACTTACCTATTACTAAAAAGTCTCACTCCCCTCCTGAATTTTAAAGTTATTGGCCTCAAGAAGTAGACAGTATTGGCTCCCAATTGTTCTAAGTTTCTCTGAAGAACCATGAGCACCCAGTGGAGGAAGGTAATTGCGGGAAATGAGGATGTATAAAAAGAGAAGAGGGCTAAAATGAGGCTCCCATGCAGTAGTATTTAAGATAGAAGCAGGGAATCTGTGACTAATAAACAGAAGGAATGGCTAGAGAAAGAGGCAGAGGATACAGTGTGACTTAATCCAAGAAAAATCCAAAAGTGGACAGCCGTAATGGGCAATTGAACACCTGTTGCTCATCTACGCATCAGCCTCTTTAGCAGTCACCCTTTGAATGTGCCTAAGAGTTTTTATGGGCAAGGTGAACAGGAATATCATAAAGACAGAGGGACTTGCTTAGAGACAGCTAGAGAGAGCGGACTTAGAGACAGCTGTAGCGACAGCTATAGTCCTTCCAATGGCAAAGGTGACCCAGCTCTCTCTTTTGTGTGTGTCACGTCTTGTGATCGTATCTTCTCCCTTGGTTGTGGTTGCACTGTGTATCATTCTTCCAGCCTCTGTGTATTTTCCCTCCCCTGTCCACGTGCCTTTCCAGATGTGTTTACATTTTCCGGCTCTCTCTGCAGCTGTGTTTCTGAGTTTCTGCCAAGCTCTGAGAGGATCATTCCATCATTGTCTCCCTCCCTCCAAACTTCATTAAGGACCAACAAGTCTCCAACCCTGCAATAGAAACTCTAGAATCTAGAACCTCTCCCAACAACACAGGGAAGGACATTATTGACAGAGGACTGTCCCTACCCTGGGATTTTCCCTCTTACTCCCAGACATCATCTCTCTTGCAGTCAGCAGGATGAAAGCACCATGTCTGTTCCCCTCTCCTCTTGAGTACCAGTTTCTGATCCCACTCCCAGCCTGCAGGCTGACTTTCTGAATTCATAGAGTCTTACAGTTTCCAGGTGGAGGGAAAAAAACAGGCTCATCACCCTAAAATGACATTCTGTGGGGGAATAGGGGACTTGGTCCTCCTTGGGGCCGTATCTTGGAGCGTGCACCTCATGGCCTATTTCTACCTTGTAGAAAGCTGCTGATCAGGCCAGAACACTGAATACAAAAAGCACTATGTTACATGGAAGCAATGATTCATGAGAACAGATATTATATCCTGGAGTTTAGCGTGGCCTTGCTCAGTTTATGAGTGGTCATTATTACTGAAATATCCCTCTGTGTTGAGACCCCTACAGGCTTACTTCTAGCTTGTTAATTCTCTCGCTGGTCATTAGAGCATTTTCTTCACTTAACGTGAATATCCCTTAGCTCCCGCGAAAGTCATATAATGTCCAGACGTCTGACTCCTAGCTTGAGTAAAACAGAACCCAGGCTGACCTTCCCAGCCTTCCCAACAGTAGAAGGGCCCAGGTTTTCAGCTCCAAAAGACAACCATCTCCTCCTAAAGTGTTCTCACCTTTTCATGGGACTGGGCCAGTCTTCACCTGAGTCAGGTTTTTTTTTTGTTGTTGTTGTTTTCGAGACAGAGTTTCGCTCTTGTTGCCCAGGCTGGAGTGCAATGGCGTGATCTCAGCTCACCGCAACCTCCGCCTCCCGGGGTCCAGTGATTCTCCTGCCTCAGCCTCCCACGTAGCTGGGATTACAGGCATCCACCACCACGCCCAGCTAATTTTGTAATTTTAGTAGAGACAGGGTTTCTCCACGTGGGTCAGGCTTGTTTCGAACTCCCCACCTCAGCCTCCCAGTGCTGGGATTACAGGTGTGAGCCACCATGCCCAGCCAGGCTTTTTTTTTAAAAAAGAACCCGTGATTTAGAATATATAGACCCATTGTCAAAGCTAAATTTGTTCTTTTTATCACCGTGACCCTTACATGTAGAAAGCAATAATTCTGATCCTCCAGGACTGGTCCAGAAGCTTACCCATTTCTATCACTTACATTTATAAAAGATCCAACACTAGTCACTGCTCACCAGTGTGCCCCGCGCTTAGCCTTCATAACAAAACCTTCCTATTCACTAAGAATCTAGGCATTCTTCAGAGAAGCCGGAAGTCTGCACCCTCTCTGATCATTCGTTTTGAAGGCAGCTAGATAATAACCGTGGCCCTGAGTGAGATGGTAGGGCTGTTTGCTTTGGCATAAAAAAGGAAATTTTGCTTTGGCATAACTTTCTCATGAACAAAATCTATCACTCCATCATGAGAAATAATTTCCAAAGAGCAAACGACCCTTGGGGTAAAGAAACACACTAAGGCATACATGACAAACACTTTGCTGAGGATGGCTGAGGAGGGCAAGAGAATCGGGGAGCTGGGAGCGCTGGGGCGTGTGGGAGTGGCGGGAAGGGAGTGTGGGAGAGGAAAGGGTGAGCGCAGAGAGGGAAAAGCAGTGCCTGGAGTCTGCCTCTGCCGCCCAGTGAAGTAACGGCTTTGCCTCCCTGGAAGTCATCTCAGGCATCATTGAGAGGTGGGCAAGGCATGCCCAAGGGGGAGCTGAGGTTGAGGAGATGCCTCTAGAAATCTGAGGGCAGCTTGAGGCTCTGGGAGGGGCTGAGGAGGATCCTATAAAAGAGAAAAGGGAGACAGGATAAAGCACTTTTTTTTTGAGATGGAGTTTCGCTGTTGTCACCCAGGCTGGAGTGCAATGGCGCGATCTCGGCTCACTGCAACCTCCACCTCCCGGGTTCAAACGATTCTCCTGCCTCAGCCTCCCAAGTAGCTGGGATTACAGGCACGCAGCACCATACCCAGCTAATTTTTGTATTTTTAGTAGAGATGGGGTTTCACCATGTTGGCCAGGATGGTCTTGAACTCCTGACCTCGTGATCCCCCCGCCTTGCCTGATGCTATTTTTTGTCCCTAGAGGATTCATCTCAAGAGAAATGCAGGACGAGTATTTACACAGGTTAACTGCTTTTCCTGACCTGTGTGGCCCTAGGATCAGGTGTATCAAAAGACACGAAGATCATCCTGGGCGGCATACTGAGACTTCATCTTTACAAAAACTTTTAAAATTAGCCAGGCGTGATGGTGCATGCCTGTAGTCCTAGTTACTTGGGAGGCTGAGGCAGGAGGATCACTTGAACCCAGGAATTTGAGGCTGCAGTAAGCTATGATCAAACCACTGCACTCCAGCCTGGGTGACAGAGTGAGACCCTATCTCTCAAAAAAAGAAAAAAAAAGGCCAGGTGTGGTGGCTCATGCCTGCAATCCCAGCACTTTGGGAGGCTGAGGGCCGGGGGTGGGGGTGATCACCTGGGGTCAGGAGTTCGAGACCAACCTGACCAACATGGAGAAACCCCGTCTCTACTAAAAATACAAAATTAGCTGGGCGTGGTGACAGGCATCTGTAATCCTAGCTACTCGAGAGGCTGAGGCAGGAGAATCGTTTAAACCTGGGAGGTGGAGGGTGCGGTGAGCCAAGATCGCACCATTGCACTCCAGTTTGGGCGACAAAAGCGAAACTCCATCTCAAAAAAAAAAAAGTACATAAGGCTAATTTCTAAAGTGCCAGGGATCTGAGTAAAAAAAAATTATTCATTCAAACATCTACCTAGTCTGCCATTTCCATAATAAAGGCATCTGCTCCCCTTCAAGAGCGGTGAGTTCTGACTTTGGTTAGATAGTCCAATCAGTCTGTAGACTATGACATGCTAAATCTATACAAATATCTTTAGGCAACAGCTAACACTGAAACAATAGCTACTTTTCTGTGTACGACTTTCTCCCTGGAGAAGCAAATTTTGCTTCAGTCTCTTCTGGGATGTTAGGAGGTAGTCTGTCCATGAGTTAAAAGAGCTCCGTTGCAGTGGAGTGAACCAGCTCACAGGTTGATAAGGAAGGAGGTGCATTTTCACATTTCACTTCATGATTTCCTGCCCGCGGTGTGGGTCCTCACAGAAAGGTAACTAGGACTCCAATTATCTTGCTTTAATCTTGGCATTTTAAATGTTTATGCAAAGAAAGTACAACTGACTCATTCATCTGATCACTTCCAAGAGGGAGAGGGAAGGCTCCGAGTCACCGGCCCAAGATCCCCAAGGGGCCGGTGCCCAGAGCCAGCCCTGCGAGCATAGCCAGAGGATGATGTCAGGGCTTCCCAAAGCAGGTCCTTGTCATCACACCCCTGACGCGTCTGCAGGGACAATAGCCAGCACACCGCCCTCCGTCAGCTCCCAGCCAGTCTCATGCTGGGGGAGATTGGAGCGGAGGCCCAGGGTCACACCACGGAGCCAGTAGACTTGGTCGTTCCAGAGGCAGTCAGATAAGGTGACCTTTGTCCCTCTCTGCATGGGCTTGGCCTGAACAGGAAGGAGAGGGAGTGGCATGCCAGCCTTTCCACCCACACTCCTCCTACTCTGAGGAGGGTCCGCCTTTGCTTTCCCAGCATGAACCTCTCGGGACCAACCGGTTTTTCTGGTTCTGGAGTTGTGCTGACCTTTGCCAAGCTGACCAGAGGATAAACTGCCTCCCGGGTGGTCTGTTTATTTCTTGATGATGTTACACTTGAGACAAACAGATGCTCCTACCAAAAAACAATAGCAACAATAACCGCAAGAAATTATTCATCACTTACACGTCAGGAACCGGGCCCCGTGCTTTCCATATGTTGTTACCCTGAGAGCTAGCTACTATGATGATGATTTCCATTTTATAGATGGGGAGACTGAGGCTCAGAGAGGTCAAATAACTTGCCAACAGTCACGCTATCCCTGAAATGGTAGAACCAAAAAGCAAACTCAAAAGCGCCTGACTCCAGAACCCAGGGCCTTGTGGACCACACCGAACACCGTAGGTGGCGTTCATGCCAAACGGAAGGCACTGCTATGTACTTACAGGAACCCCTCCACTGTTAAGGTTTTTCCCATTGACAGCGACTGAGTCAAGTCTATAGCTGTGTGTGGGCTCCCTGCCCTTGCCCTCGTCTTCTGCCCTGGCAGTGGCAAATCTAAACCAGCCACTAGTAACCCTGAAGGAGTGGTGATTGACAGGGGCCCCCATGGTGGGGTCTTGTGGCCTGGACAGCGACCAGTGGTCCTCGGTGCAGCTGTCAGAGGGTTCTAACCTGGCACATCGTGCTTTTTAGATACTGGAGAGGAGTCATATTTGGGGCCGTGGCACTCATCCTGGTTGCTTACGCAGGTGTAAAGCTGTCCTTGGGATGGAGTTCCACGCGCTCATGGTTTCCTGATTTCATTGACTTAAGCATGGGAATGTCCCTCCTGTGCTACCCCTGCCCTACGTACCCCCAATTGTCTCCTACAAGCAATGTCTCTCCAGGGGCTGGCTCCTAAAATAGCCCTCTCCCCCGGCTGAAAGCACTTCTTTGTCATCCTCCCCAACCCAACCCTGCTAATGGCCACTCTATCATTTCTCATCCACGCGCCCCATCCTTTCATTGTCAGACGCGCGCCTCTCCCGTTCTGCTGTCCTGTCCACCGCTGACAGTCACTTCAGGCTCCATTCAATCCCACCTCCTCCGGGAGGCTTCTTGGACAACTTCGCATCGTTCTCTCCTCCCTGTAACCACCACTAGCACTCACCAGGCAGTCTGGCCCGTGACAGATTCTCTGATTGTGTCCCATCGAGATACAAGGATCTCCTTTCTCATGGTTTTCTGTCTCTTCTCTTAGCCATATCTTATCTGATCACACCTCAGCTTGTCTCTACTCCTCTTAAAATGGGGAGGCTGGAGTTAAACGCAATGGCTTAGGAATGCTCTGTCCAGCCCTGGGGAAGGGGGGATAGATCACCTGCACCTTTATTCCAGATACTCAACTTCTAGACTTTTGCACATCATTCTAGTGCTTCGACCTGAGGTCGCCAAACGCCAGGTGTCAGAGTGGAAAGGGCTGATTTACTGGCGGTAACTTCAGGGCTCCAACAGTCTTTCCACCCCTTTACCAAGGCAAGTCCAAATAAAATTCATCGGGACTCTCCCTTCCCAGAATCTCCTGCCTTCTTCGTTCCTGAAAAGCAAGATGTCACAGTCAGTCCCTCAGATCTCAAAAATTCAGCTATTGTGTGGAATTCCGGAGACACCCTTAGTATATGACCTATGTATACAGAGTAGGCCGGGCGCGGTGGCTCAACCTGTAATCCCAGCACTTTGGGAGGCTGCGGCAGGTGGATCACAAGGTCTGAGACTCCAAAGCCTAGCACTGCTGTCCTAGTTCAGTCCCGAAATAACTGGGTGGACCAGACCTTACAATGTGTTCATTTATTAAAAAGAAACGAGAAGGCTGGGTGCAGTGGCTCACACTTGTAATCCCAGCACTTTAGGAGGCCGAGGTGGGTGGGTCACTTGAGGTCAGAAGTTCAAGACCAGCCTGGCCAACATGGTGGAACCCTGTCTCCACTAACAATACACAAATGAGCTGGGTGTGGTGGCACATGCCTGTAGTCCCAGCTACTTAGGAGGCTGAGGCCAGAGAATCACTTGAACCTGGGAGGCGGAGGTTGCAGTGAGCCGAGATCACGCCACTGCACTCCAGCCTGGGTGACAGAGCAAGACTCTGTCTCAAAAAAAAAAAAAAAAAGAAAGAAAAAGAAATGAGAAAATGTGCCCCTTTCCTGAACTATTAGGAAGTCTAACAAAGTTGGCTGTTTTTGCTATTGCTGCCACTGCTAGGTGAACTCCTCATCCAGCTGCTATTGTTATTATTTGCTCTCTCTCCACTCAAAACAATGGAAGTTGGGTTTTGGGAGGATAAGAGGAGAAACCCCTCTCTCTTCCTTCTCTTAACATCTCTACCCACATGTTAGAATATGTAGAAAATGTTGCAGTTTGGTTAATTTCCTCTAATTTGTACACTCCTGGGATATGATACCCTGTGTGGAGACAGGAGGGGTCTTTGTCACGAGAAGTATCAGATCAGAGAAGGTTCACATGAGTTTAGACTGAAGGAAGTGGGCAGGGGAGGTAAGATGACGAAGCTCTCAGAGGGTCCCGCTGGGCAGAGAAGACTGGCTGCCCTGAGAGTCTAACGAAGTCACACGCAGGGTCTCCGACAATGTGAATGGCACTGGCCCAGGGCACGTGCCATGTGGATCCTAAGAGAATACAGTGACTTCTGGAATGTGGAACACTTAACCCCCCAACCCCCACCCACCCACCTACCTACTGCCTGCCTACCTGACCCTCAGTAATACACATCATCCCCCAATTTTTTTTTTTTTTTTTTTTTTGAGACAGGGTCTTGCTCTGTCACCCAGGCTGGAGTGCAGTGGCGTGATCTCGGCTCACTGCAAACTCTGCCTCCCAGGTTCAAGCGATTCTCCTGCCTCAGCCTCCCGAGTAGCTGGGATTACAGGCGCCTGTCACCGCGCCTGGTTAATTTTTTTATTTTTAGTAGAGACGGTGTTTCACCACATTGGGCAGGCTGGTCTCAAATTCCTGACCTCAGGATCCACCTGCCTTGGCCTCCCAAGGTGCTGGGATTACAGGCGTGAGCCACTGTGTGCAGCCACATTAGGCATTTTTCTAAGGTATGAATTTCTATGATGAACATGTATGACTTTTATATTCATGGAAAAGCAATAATGACTTTTATAAATAACCCATGGAGCAGAAATGCTCAGCCCCAAACCCTTCACAGTTAGTGGGCCGCCCCGGGCCTGTGATTGGAGTTTCCCCCTGCCCTGTCCTTGCACGGCCTCCTTCCTGATGTGACACTTGAATGCCTGTGAGAGGGCCTGTGACAGATGCCAGCAGTGGTGGCGATGACAAGCCCAAAGCCACATTTGTTCCATTACTTCCAGCTCCTCGTTGCCTTTCCAGTCCCTGCAATGAGAGCTCCTTTCTCTTATCTGCACAAGACAAGAGTCAAAAGTTCTTGTCGGTGTGATTGCAGAATATCGGGCTGGAAAACTTCCTGATAATACCTAAATTCCTTTAGCAGAGCAGTCCCTGGAATCGGGTCAGGAGAGCTATGTGGCTTCAGCACATTGTGTACTGTGCAGCTGGATAATAAACCAGATGAAATGTGGCAAATAAAAACGTAAGGGACATATAAGGATGTCATTCTAGTCCCATCTGGTGCGATAACCCCTCTCCCACACCAATTTTTCTGTTGCCTTTGCAAAACCATGCAGGCTGCTGAGGAAGAGTCCCTGCTTGCGTGAGCCATTGAGGAGTTCCAAAATAGACACAAAGATACGAGGAATACAAAGCAATTCCAAATAATGAAAAATAAGGATCAAGCTGAAGTTTCTGAGACACATTTATGGCTTTTGTAAACAGGCATGCACTCGTTGAATGGCTCTTCGGGACACGGTGGTGACATTAGCTAATTCTGACATTTAGGAATTTAAACTCAGTAGCTGTCCTCGCTTATCCTTATGAACAAAGTTTGCTAAACATTGTGTGCTGTGTGCCCCGCTTTATGTTTGAAGATGATGCAAACGGCAGGCTGTCATCTCGATTCCATTTCTCATGGTAAAACCCAAGGGACCCGGGCGCATGCTCCCACCACATTTTCCTCTGGCCTCATTCTGCACCCAGCATTCCCTGTTCTTTCCTTCTCCTTCCCCAGTTTAGTTTCAAAAACATATGGGTTCCCATAGAAAACAGGAAGATGTGCAGAAACCTGAGAATAAAGTTTAACGAATGATGACAGACCTTTGATAGAGCACTCTTTCCTACACGCCAAACAAACCACTTTTTTATAAACACAATAATTTAAAGTACAGCTTCACTCTTACCTAAACTTAAAACAAACTGGAAAGAGAAAGGGGTGTATTTTTTTTTTTTTTTTTTTTTTTGGAGACGGAGACTCGCTCTGTCGCCCAGGCTGGAGTGCAGTGGCGCGATCTCGGCTCACTGCAAGCTCCGCCTCCCGGGTTCACGCCATTCTCCTGCCTCAGCCTCCCGAGTAGCTGGGACTACAGGCGCCCACAACCGCGCCCGGCTAATTTTTTGTATTTTTAGTAGAGACATGGTTTCACCGTGGTCTCGATCTCCTGACCTTGTGATCCGCCCGCCTCGGCCTCCCAAAGTGCTGGGATTACAGGCGTGAGCCACCGCGCCCGGCCAAAGGGGTGTATTTTTAATAGAAGTGACACATCGAAGCGTTTCTAAAATAGCTCTTTGACTCTCCTAAGCCACTCACTGAGTTCCTGGATTTCACCCCCTCAGGTAACCAGGTGAGTTTCTCCAAATCCACGGATGCTTTTGCTTTTGAAGAGGACAGCAGTAGTGATGGGCTTTCTCCGGATCAGACTCGAAGTGAAGACCCCCAAAACTCAGCGGGATCCCCGCCAGACGATAAAGCCTCAGAGACCCCTTCGACAGGTTCTCTGGGGACAAACCAGGTAAGAAAAAAAAAAAAAAAACCAGCATCTCAATGTATTATCGTTTCACAGTCTTAAAATCTGTTACAGCTGGTTTTGCTTAGAGAACCCAGAGATGTCCCTGGCTGCCACGGCATTTCGATGCCTCTTCTCGCCCTGTTCAGCACAGGCCTCTGTGTGGGGTGACAAAAGCTCCAGAAAACGCTGAAAGAGAACCTCCAGAACTACATCCTTTTTTTTTTTTTTTTTTTTTTTTGAGACGGAGTCTCGCTCTGTCGCCCAGCCCAGGCTGGAGTGCAGTGGCGCGATCTCGGGTCACTGCAAGCTCCGCCTCCCGGGTTCCCGCCATTCTCCTGCCTCAGCCTCCCGAGTAGCTGGGACTACAGGCGCCCACCACCGCGCCCGGCTACTTTTTTGTATTTTTAGTAGAGACGGGGTTTCACCGTGGTCTCGATCTCCTGACCTTGTGATCCGCCCGCCTCGGCCTCCCAAAGTGCTGGGATTACAGGCGTGAGCCACCGCGCCCGGCCAGAACTACATCCTTTAACTTATCCATTAAAGCATCTGCTCTGCCAAGCAGATACTTTTTGTCTCCATTTTTATGGACAAAGTAGCTGAGGCTCAGTGATATTGGATGACTCGCCAACAATCTCCCAGCTAGAAAGTGCCAGAGCAGGGACTGATTCAAAGTTCCCCATCTCTCTGTGCACTGAGGACTGGCTACAGGGCTCTGGGGAGTGCAGAGAAGGAAACGCTGGCTCTGTCCAAGGCAGGGAGGCCCACGTTGCTTCTACTCTTAGCAGGTTTCTACCTAGCAAGCTGCTGCAAAATTCAGCCCCAACCCAGCCGTAGCATTCACCTCTTTCTGGACAAATCTACAAACCCTTGAGCATGAGGAGCGTGTATTGAGAATACTCTTAAAGCACGTTTATAAAGAATAATCATGATTATGGGCTGGGCGCAGTGGTTCACGCCTGTAATCTCAGCACTTTGGGAGGCCGAGGTGAGCGGATCACCTGAGGTCAGGAGATCGAGACCAGCCTGGCCAACATGGTGAAACCCCATCTCTACTAAAAATACAAAAATTAGCCAGGCGTGGTGGTGCACGCCTGTAATCCCAGCTACTCAGGAGGCTGAGGCAGGAGAATCATTTGAACCCGGGAGACGGAGGTTGCAGTGAGCCAAGATCATGCCACAGCACTCCAGCCTGGGCCACGAGAGAGAAACTCCGTCTCAAAGGAAAACAAAAAAGAATAATGATGATTATGAACAACAGCTCCGGCCACATATTAAGTGCTCATTCTGGGCCAGGGGCAGTGCCAAGTGCTTCGCAAAATTTCCTCATTTGAAATCAGAGACCTCTCCAAGTAGATATCATCGAGGTTGATTCTGACAGAGGAGGAACAAAAACTCTGTGAGGCCGAGCAACTGGGTGGGCTCTACAAATACGGCAGAGTGCCAGCCACGCTGGGGAAATCCAGCCAGAGGGTATTCATGGAGCCCCTAAGAGAAATGCCCGCGGGCGTCCACATATGAGGGGAAAGAGATGCGTAAGCGTGGAAGCCAGATGTGAGCTCTTCCAATTCTGCCTCTATCCAGAGAGTCCTTCAGACCCTCAGTCCCTTCTCTTTAGGAAGGATTTGCCCCTCCTGGCCTCGTGTAAATTGTGCAATGAACTGAAATTAGATATATTTGAAAGCTGGGGTTTCTTTTTTCCCTCCCCACTGAAAAGTACCATACAGATATTAGCGACAGTTAAAATAATTATCATTCAGTGCCTCGTTTCCCAAAACCATGCCAGTTACTGTTTATCGTCATGCCTATCTTCACCCCATCAGAGCAAACCTAACGCTGCCAAGGAGAAAAAGTGAAATGGGAGGAAAAAAGGGAGGCATGGAAAGCTGAGCTGAGTTATTCGTGTGTTTATTGTGCAAGAGTTTATAATCAAAGCATTTTTTCCTTCCCCTGCAAGCCACAGTTGGTCTTTGCAGCCAAATTTCTTTGATAACATCAAACGGTATATCAGATCATTTGTACACATTATTCTGACAGTAAATTCCTCAGCTTCTGATTTAAGAATGGTTTGAGGAAAAGGCAAGTTCTTTTCTGCTTCACCTTAGGAGAGGGAAAAAAGAGAACAAGCACCGAACAATGCCGGGCAAGATGCGAAAGTCGTTGTATGTCATTTCTCCAGGCATGCATGTTTGACAGATGAGGACCCTGAGGCTCCAAGAGAAAAGAATCCTTCAGGCCTTTGACAGGTGCCAGGCAGGGCTCAGGGAAGAACTGCAAAGCTCATTCCTAACCCCCGCATGGAGAGATCATGGGCAGCCCGGGCTCCGTTTTGTCAGAGTTGAAACACAAGAATGTAGGAGTGAAAGAGAAAATAATTTTTCCCTTTACAGACTCTGCCTCTGATAAAGGTTTCTTATGTCTTTATACACATGCATACGTACACACACACACTCTCATATGTATACACACAAAACCACATGTACATATACATGCCTGTGTGCACGCATGTATTCACATATGTGCATACACATACACGAGACACATGTGCACATATATACACATGTATATACCTAACACATGCACACATATATGCACACACATGCACAGAAGCATGCATGCACATGCACACATGCATGCACATATACACACTCAGACACACACTTGGACATACACACACACACACACTTGCACACACTTGCACACACTTGCACACACACACTTTCCCTTTCTCTGCTAACATTCTTTTCCTCTACCTTGTTCATTGTCCTACTTTCCCCCCACATTCCTACACCCACTCTTCCCTGCTGCTTTCTTTTTCAATTGCATTATCAAGACAGGTGGACCTTGTCACAGACAGGTGGAATGCTCACACAGCGAGACCAGATGTCCCAGTTTGCCTAGAACAGACCAGTTTTATACCTGTCTTTGGAATCCTTACTTAGAATGATTCCCTTTCTCTCTCAAAAGTGTTCTCAGCTGGGTAACAAGCATATATATATATACACACACACACACACACACACATACACACACACACATACATATACACACACACGTATACATATATACACACATATATGTATGTGACTCCTCCCCCTGGGAAGGTAGGCTGATGTTTACTTGGGTAAGAAGCTAGGATGAAAGCAGCAGAGGTGTGTGTTCAGAGTTCTGTGTCACACAACTTATTCCTGTATCTTCCTAATATCCGTAACATTTGGATTTCAGGATCTTGCTTCTGGCTCAGAAAACGACAGAAATGACTCAGCCTCCCAGCCCAGCCACCAGTCAGATGCGGGGAAGCAGGGGCTTGGCCCCCCCAGCACCCCCATAGCCGTGCATGCTGCTGTAAAGGTACGATCGCACCAGCCTCGGAGCCCCGCCTGAACGCGCGGCTCACGGAGCCAACTTGAAGCACAGCTTTCTGAGTTAGGTCTGACAACGCGAGGAGAGTTACACGGAGGACCCGTGCAGAGGTTCGGCTCACTGGGAGGGTCACAAAACAGGAAATGGGAAATGGGTCGCCAGTGTATATGGACCAAGATTTCATTATCCGTGCAGCACAGCAGAGGCCACCTCTGCCGTGGAGAAAGCTGTGGATTTGCATTTCTTTGGGATCACAGCTTAGCCAGCATGTTTCCGACGTAAAAGATTTCATAAGCTCACCCTTGAGGTAGATACAACTGATTGTAAAGCAGGATTTGCAAGTTTCGTAAAACAGGTATACAGCCGTTGAATTTTATGCAAGGGAAGTATCCCTGAAAAGCTTGCATAAAGTAACATTTACATCATTCAGGCCAGTCTTCCGATGGAAATAAACATGGGGTTTCATTCACAGTAGGCAGGTAGTTAGACTCATAATAGCAAATGTTTCGTTTTCTCAGCATTATCTTTTTGTTAATTTTTATTTTTATTTCAATAGTTTTGGGGGTGCAGGTGGTTTTTGGTTACATGGATAAGTTCTTTAGTAGTGATTTCTCTTTTTTTTGTTTTCTTTTCTTTTTTCTTTCTTTCTTTCTTTTTTTTTTTTTTTTTTTTTTTTTTTTTTTTTTTTGAGACAGAGTTTCTCTCTGTTGCCCAGGCTGGAATACAGTGGCGCGATCTTAGCTCACTGCAAGCTCCGCCTCCCAGGTTCAAGTGATTCTCCTGCCTCAGTCTCCCGAGTATCTGGGACTACAGGTGCCAGCCACCACGCCCAGCTAATTTTTTGTATTTTTAGTAGAGATGGGGTTTCACCATGTTAGCCAGGATGGTCTCCAACTCCTGACCTTGTGATCCACCCGCCTCAGCCTCCCAAAGTGCGGGGATTACAGGCGTGAGCCACCACGCCCGGCCCTTTAGTGGTGATTTCTGAGATTTTAGTGCACCCATCACCTGAGCAGTGTACACTGTAGGCAATATGTAATCTTTTATCCTTCACCCCACTCCCAATCTTCTCCCAATCCCCAGATTCCATTACATAATCTTATGCCTCTGCATCCTCATAGCTTAGCTCCCACTTATAAGTGAGAACACATGATATTTAGTTTTCCATTCCTGAGTTACTTCACTTAGAATAATGGCCTGCAGCTCCATCCAAATTGCTGCAAAAGACATTATTTCGTTCCTTCTTATGGCTGAGTAGCATTCCATGTTGTATATGTACTACATTTTCTTTATCCACTTGTTGATTGATGGGCACTTAAGTTGGGTCCATATCTTTGTACTTGCGAATTGTGCTTCTATAAACACCAGCGTCGTATCTCACAGTACACAGGCTGCTCTCTCTTCAGTTAACTGGATGCCTGGTAATCATGTGGCCTTCTTCATAATGTTTTATCCCAAATCACTTTTTTTTTTTCTTTTGAGACGGAGTTTCACTCTTGTTGCCCAGGCTGGAGTGCAACGGTGCGATCTCGGCTCATTGCAACCTCCACCTCCCGGGTTCAAGTGATTCTCCTGCCTCAGCCTCCCCAGTAGCTGGGATTACAGGTGCGCACCACCATGCCTGGCTAATTTTGTATTTTTAGTAAAGACAGGGTTTCTCCATGTTGGTCAGGCTGGTCTTGAACTCCTGGCCTTAGGTGATCGGACTGCCTCGGCCTCCCAAAGTGCTGGGATTACAGGCGTAAGCCACTGTGCCTGGCCTCTCCCAAATAACTTCTGACTGATTTGGGAACACGTTTTCTCAGCTCGAGTGCCACCACTTAATGAATGTTAAAATGACTCATGGGATTTAAAAAAGATGGTAAATTGAAGTAAAAATCAATGATATGGTAATAGTTTTATGGTCTAATGGATGATAGACACTTCAGTTTCTCAGTAAGGCTCCCCCACCGAACCACAAGAGCTTAAACCCATCTGAAAATTCACTCAGCTCAACAGGTTTGAAATTATGTGACTATCAATGCATTTTGTTCATTGCAGGGGAAGGAGGAGGAGATGAGTCCCATTATTTCTAAAGCTGAGTATAAAGAGAAATGTTATTCATATTTCTATCACAGTATTTAAATTTTGCATAATTCAAATTAGCAGCCGGGCCCGGTGGCTCACACCTGTAATCCCAGCACTTTGGGAGGCCGAGGTGGGCGGATCACCTGAGGTCATGAGTTCGAGACCAGCCTGGCCAACATGGTGAAACCTCGTCTCTACCAAAAAACGCAAAAATTAGCCAAACGTGGTGGTGCGTGCCTGTAGTCCCAGCTATTCGGGAGACTGAGGCAGGAGAATCGAATGGCTTGAACCCGGGAGGCGGTAGTGGCAGTGACCCGAGATCGCAATCACTGCACTCTAGCCTGGTCAACAGAGCGAGACTCTGTCTCAAAACAAAACAAAACAAAACAATTAGCAAAGCCTTCAACCTCACTGTAGTAGGAAGTATGATAGAAGCCCAGGAGATGAACAGATCACTTTCAATGAAAAGGGCGATTCTTACAGACACCCAGCTGGTCCCGGCAGGCTGGCTGTTTGTAGAAGAGCCATCATTTTTTTCTGCTTGGTCAACAAACACACACAACCTTAGCATGCCCTGGGCTCGAAAAGAGAATAGTAGTAGTAGCCTTTACCCCACACTACCCAGAGTAAATGATCCGATTTCAGTACCTTCTGGAATGTGCTAAGGCAACACAGAGAAAAAAAGCTCCTGGACCCCCGACTTAGCTGCGGGACCCTGCCAGGGCTGCAGCTCCCATCCTTCCCAGACAAGGCAAGCCCCAGAATGAGGCGACAACAGCAGCTGATCTGGAGCAAGCCAGGGCAGAGCTGGTTTCGGGAGCCCTGCAGAAACTCTTCAAGAACAGAAGACTGATTAATGAACTAGAATGCTAATCGATTAGTAAGCAGGGAGAAACGGAGCCACCAAACACACAGAAATACTTGTGCTCATTATTCATTAGTCGCCAGGAAGAAGTCTCTTTGGAAAACAAAAGAGCCTTTGGGGGTGCACTGCGCTGAGTCCAAGCGAGTTGTAAGCTCCTTTGGAGAAGGTCACATTCAGATGTGTAGTTTGTGGTTGAAGTGGAGAAGCTGCCAAGTCAGAATATGCCTGCCAGCTGTTTAGGAGCCCCCTCTTCTGGACACCGGTGGTAACACACTTTTCTTCCAATGTTCCCCCAAATCCTTGATCACTTGAGGTCATGACATCCATGTTCTTCAACCTTCTGTAATAAAGTCAGGGTTTGAAAATTCCTTTTTTTTTTTTTTTTGAGGGGGAGTCTCGCTCTGTCACCCAGACTGGAGCATAGTGGCGCAGTCTCGGCTTACTGCAACCTCCGCCTCCTGGGTTCAAACTATTCTCCTGCCTCAGCCTCCCAAGTAGCTGAGACTACAGGCATCCACCACCATGCCCAGCTAATTGTTTCTATTTTTACCAGAGATAGGGTTTCACCATGTTGACCAGGCTGGTCTTGAACTCATGACCTCAAGTGATCCGCCCACCTCCACCTCCCAAAGTGCTGGGATTACAGGCGTGAGCCACCGCGCCCAGCCTGAAAATTAACTTTTTTTTAACCTGATAACAGGATGGACCCATTCCTTCCTAAATACAAAAGTCTTTTATTTCAGGAGCAGGTTATAGACACAATTACCTGCTCATTGACTACCTGTTATTATTTCAATATTATCTTTTATAGTCTTTATACCGATTAGTGAGAGAAAAAGTAAAGAATATTTTCTCCAACTTGCAGATGAGGAAACTGAGATGTATTAAAGTTAAGTGATTGTACCACTTTCAAACATTTGTCTTATCTTCCAAGACTATACCCTTAACTTCCTGATTCAGTGTGTCCGAATCATGCAATACATGCTTTGGGTTCCAACTCTGGGAAGTGTTCCAGTAGGTGCATAACCCTTCCCATAATAAGTAAAGTATCCTTATTTCAAAAGGTGTTGCTTCCTGATCTTTCATCGGTATTTGGCAGGCAGGCGAGAGGGTGTTAAGCAGGCAGATAGGCAGGGTTTATCTTACTTTCAGTCCAAAGCAACAAATAACCACATCCTAGACTTTCAAAGAAAATCTTAGTTTCATCTAAGTTTATGTCATTAATAAATCACTTAATAATAACACTTATTAATAAAAACACTTATTAAGTGTTTAACTAAAGGTGACTTCCCATATGCATATGAATGTTCTTTTGTTGTTGTTGCTGTTGTTTTGTTTTGAGATGGAGTTTCACTCTTGTTGCCCAGGCTGGGGTGTAGTGGCGCAATCTCATCTCACTGCAACCTCTGCCTCTCGGGTTCAAGCAATTCTCCTGCCTCAGTTTCCTGAGTAGCTGGGATTACAGGCACCTGCCACCACGCCCAGCTAATTTTTGTATTTTTAGTAGAGATGGGGTTTCACCATGTTGGTCAGGCTGGTCTTTAACTCATGACCTCAAGTGATCCACCCGCCTCGTCCTCCCAAAGTGTTGGCATTACCGGTGTGAGCCATCGCGCCCAGCCACGGAAGAACTTTCTACAAATAGTCTTAAGATCAGAAGGCAGCCTTTGTTAGGCCATCAGTTGGTTTTAGGTTAGGAGAATGCATTCATTGAAACACAGGATTACGTTTTGCTGTACTCCAGAAAAGAAAAATTCTGGAGCTGCTTCTAAGATTCAACTTTCCCTGTCTAAGGAGTGTCCTTCCAGTGTGATACATTTGCAATGAATTTGTTCATTAGCAATGTTAGTGTTCTAGGAGCTCTTTGTACATCATGCCTTTGCTATATTGTATTTCTGAGGTTCAAGAATGGCCATCAGACAAAACTGCCTCACAATGTGTCCATGATGCAAAGTCATTCTCAGTCATGGCCTAAAGCACATGCCATTTCCTCATCCTCTTTGCAGTCCAAATCCTTGGGTGACAGTAAGAACCGCCACAAAAAGCCCAAGGACCCCAAGCCAAAGGTGAAGAAGCTTAAATATCACCAGTACATTCCCCCAGACCAGAAGGCAGAGAAGTCCCCTCCACCTATGGACTCAGCCTACGCTCGGCTGCTACAGCAACAGCAGCTGTTCCTGCAGCTCCAAATCCTCAGCCAGCAGCAGCAGCAGCAGCAGCAACACCGATTCAGCTACCCAGGGATGCACCAAGCTCAGCTTAAGTAAGTCCGGCAAGCCTGGGAGAGTGGCTGTGGGCAGAGGTTGAGAAGGGTGTCTGTTAATATCTATCTGATGTACATGGGGCCAGCACCATGGGGCCTAGAAAGTCCTGTATTGCACCATTTCCTCATCCAGTATGTTTGGAAGCTGATTCAATTTAGAAACTATGCACACCTTTTCAGAGCCATAAGACTGGGATGTATCTGCAGATGTATTCCAAACCCTCAGTGGATACCTAAAACCTCAGATAGTACTGAACTCTACGTATAGTGTATTTTTCTTAGGCATACATATCTATGATAAGGTTTCATTTATAAATTAGGCACAGTGAGAGATTAACAATAATAGCTAGCAACAATATAGAACAATTATAGCAAGATACTACAATAAAACGTATGTGGATGTGGTGGTTTCTCTCTCAGAATAACTTATTGTACTGTACACATCTATTTTTGAACCACAGTTGACCTCAGGTAACTGAAATCTTGTAAAGTGAAACCGCCAATAACGGGTGGACTACTATAAATCAGTGCCCTTGGTAAAAGGTCCCTTTGGGAAATAGGAAAGGATTAGCATTTTCAAATTGGACTGTGGAATGTCTAAGAATGTGATATTGGAATTATGGGCAATTCCGATACACTTCTGCTTTTGGAAAGAACATTGCTGAGCAGCGGAGAGAAACCCTCAAAGATTGACTCTTGAGCCCAGGTTGTGTGACCACATTGCTACATCACCTTTTAAATCGTCAATATCCCTACATGTAAAGTTGAGGTAGGATTCCTCCCGTCCTCCTCAGACTATGCTAGCGATTACGCCAAGCGCTAAACACAACCAAGCTTCACCAGGTGGGTTTGGCCTCCCCAGGACAGAGCAGCAGCTGAATCACAGGTGGATGTGTGCCACAGTCCCCACCACTCCCTCTTATCTCCCTAAACAAAGTTCAGATGTCACACACCACTTGCCATCTAGCCGGCCCTGTTGTTTTTCCTCACCCTGCTCCCTTCTGCTGGTTTATTACATGCCTGACCCTTGCAGGCCATCACTTTGGGATCCGATCTAAACGCAAGTTATACCACCAATATTTGATTGTACCTGAAGTGCCTCTTTGTTTGTCTTTTAGAGAACCAAATGAACAGATGGTCAGAAATCCAAACTCTTCTTCAACGCCACTGAGCAATACCCCCTTGTCTCCTGTCAAGAACAGTTTTTCTGGACAAACTGGTGTCTCTTCTTTCAAACCCGGCCCACTCCCACCTAACCTGGATGATCTGAAGGTATAGGATTTTGCATGAGTTTCTTTCTTTTTTTAAACAAATACAACAGTATGTTGTTAACAGCACCACGACCAACTGGTATCTGGAGTAAGAGAGTGGGAGGGAAAGAAGACCATAGGAAACGCTGAAGGAGGTGGCAGAATTTATCCTGCTGTGGTTGAACACCCCAGTTGACTAGCCTATTTTACGCAGCCGTAACAGGATACCGGAAACTGGGAAATTTGTGAAGAAAAGAAATTTATTTCTCACAGTTCTAGGGCTGAGAAGTCCAAGGACATGGCACCAGTATCTGGCGAATGCCACCCCATGGTAAAAGGGCAGAAGGTGGAAGGGCAAGAGCATTTGAGATAGAGGGAAAAGACAAACGTTATGTTTATTTCACCATAGTAAAAAAATAATTTTTAAGTAGGCTATTTCTAGATAAGAGTGAGACAGGAGACAAGTAAGACAGGAGATGCCTTAGTCACAGAGAAACATGATCCAGATATGATAGTGCCATCTGTCAGACCCCTCAAAACCCACTTTTGGGAGGCTGAGGCAGGTGGATCCCTCTAGATACACATGCTCAGAAGCATTGGCTGGGGAGAGTTATAATAATTAGTGTAGGTATAAAGAGATGATGATGATGACGATGGTGCCTATCAATTTTTTTTTTCTTTTTTTGAGATGGAGTCTTGCTCTGTCATCCAAGCTGGAGTGCAGTGGCACAGTCTCGGCTCACTGCAAGCTCTGCCTCTCGGGTTCAAGCAATTCTTCTGCCTCGGCTTCCCTAGTAGCTGGGACTACAGGTGCCTACCACCACACCTGGCTAATTTTTGTGTTTTTAGTAGAGACAGGGTTTCACCAAGTTGGCCAGGCTGGTCTTGAACTCCTGACCTCAGGTGATTCACCAGCCTTGGCCTCACAAAGTCCTGGGATTACAGGCATGAGCCACCCTGCCCAGCCCCTACCAATTTGTATTTTTTAATATGAGCCATCCATCATTTATTCTGTGTAGATTTACTTTAATTTTCACCCCACAAGATAAGTTTTGTCTCCCCAGTTTAAAAAGTGAAAATAAAACCAGAATCATAGAGCCGGGCGCGGTGGCTCACGCCTGTAATCCCAGCACTTTGGGAGGCCGAGGCGGGCAGATTACGAGGTCAGGAGATCGAGACCATCCTGGCTAACAAGGTGAAACCCCATCTCTACTAAAAATACAAAAAAAAATTAGCCGGGCATGGTGGCGGGCGCCTGTAGTTCCAGCTACTCAGGAGGCTGAGGCAGGAGAATGGCGTGAACCCAGGAGGTGGAGCTTGCAGTGAGCGGAGATCACGCCACTGCACTCCAGCCTGGGCGACAGAGCGAGACTCCGTCTCAAAAAAAAAAAAAAAAAAAAAAACCAGAATCGTAAAGAGGTCAAATGATAGGCAGTTTAACCACCTTATGAATGACAGAACTGAGGCTTGAAGCTAAGTAACTTATTTCAAGGGCTTTGCTATTGTATGAGAGACGAGTGGAAAGAGAGAGATGGGCAGGAGAGAACGTGGCTGGACTTGACCACTCACTGTGTGTATGGGGAGAGGCGCCATCTGAGTCCTGGGAGAGTGACATCAATGACAGAAAGAGGGAGAGTAGAATGAGGAGTTGCTATGAAGGGACAGTGGCAAGTTCATTCAGTTCGGGAAAGTCAAGTCTCAGGGACCAGCAGGACAATGGAGAGAAAAGACATCCATTTCCGTCGGTAAGAATTAGCCAGGCTGTGTTGTCAGGGGTGGGGAAAGAAATTTCAGAAGCATGTGTAATGTGTGGAGCATTGAACCTAGAAGGGTGAATGTGACTGACAAAGAACAAAATGGAAAGAGTCAGAAGGAAGGGGAGAAGAGGAATGAAGGAGACATATGATGCAGCCACAATTGGGGAAAGGAAGAAATAAGAGGAATGGACGGAGGTGACCCCCCCCAAATAATAATCAGCAAGGTCATATAATGAGGTGACATTTGGAAGCAATTTTCACGTTTTGCTACATAAAAGGAAAAGAACACTGAGAGAAAAGTCTTTGACTTCTTTTTGAAAAGTTCATGGCTATATATGACAGTATGTGGATAATTTTTTGTGTCCTATTAAAAAAAAAAAAAATTGGCCAGGCATGGTGACTCACGCCTATAATCCCAGCACTTTGGGAGGCCAAGGTAGGCAGATCATGAAGTCAAGAGATCAAGACCAGCCTGACCAACATGGTGAAACCCCATCTCTACTAAAAATACAAAAATTAGCAGGGCGTGGTGGCGGGCACCTGTAGTCCCAGCTACTTGGGAGGCTGAGGCAGGAGAATGGCGTGAACCCGGGAGGCGGAGGTTGCAGTGAGCCAAGATTGCGCCACTGCACTCCAGCCTGGCGACAGAGCGAGACTCCATCTCAAAAAAAAAAAATTGGAGAGAGAGAGAGAGCATACCAGAGAGACAGAGAGAGACAGAGAGAGAGAGAGAGAGAGAGACTGAAAGTTTAAAAAACTGGGAGAATATCTTATTGATATTAAGAAATAATGATTCATATTTTAAGGTGTGATAATGTTATTGTATCTATGGTTTTTTAAGAGTACTTATCTTTTAGAGCTAGAGACCAAATTATTTGGATGAAATTATATGATTTGCTTCAAAATAATTCAGGAAAGGTAGGAGAAGTGGGTTGGAGTATAAAATAAACAAGATTGGACATGAGTGATAATTGTTGAAGTTTGTTGATGAGTAGATAGGGTTCATTAGACTTTTCTATCTACTTTTGTGTATGTTTCAATTTTCCCATAATAGGTTTGAAAGTTATTAATGATTAAAACACCAGTGAATGTAGGAAAAAGGTGTATACAAACTTTTGTCCTGAACAAGCCCATACAGTGTAATATTCTGAAGTTTAAGGTAAATTAAACTCAACCGTATTCATTTTATTTTAGAATATGAGCCACATTATTTAATAATGTAGTTAAATTATTCAGTGCCAAGACAGATTCTAAAAATAAATGTAGAACTCATCAATTTTAAGTAATTCAAAATTAAAACAATAATGAGATGCCATTTTGTACTTTTTCAAACCAGCAAATCTAAAAGATAATGATAAAACAATTCCAGCAAGACTGTAGGGTAAATAACTAAATAATTGCTAATGTAAGTTAATTCAATCCTTTCTGATAACTTTTAACTGATTATAAAGTAACATATATTGACTGTCGAAATATGATAGTATGTAGAAAAGTCAACAGTATTTTAAAAAATAATTAAGACTCACAGAAAGCAGATTATATTTCCTTCTAGGTTTAAAATGCATATAAACATTTTGTTTTAAAATAATTGTCTTGAAAAAATGACGTGTACATAAATTACTGGCATACTTCTTTTCTTAACACATCATGAACATTTTTCATAACTGTTAATATTCAATAAATTTTTTATTTTTAATAGCAGCATATCACTTCACCACCTAGTTAACATTCCACTGCTGGACACTTAACTAGCCACCAGATTTTGGCTATTCAAACTGTGATTTCAGTCCGGGCTCAGTGGCTCACGCCTGTAATCCTAGCAGTTTGGGAGGCCAAGGTGGGCAGATCACTTGAGGTCAGGTGTTCAAAACCAGCTTGGCCAACATGGTGAAACCCCATCTCTACTAAAAATACAAACAATTAGCCGGGTGTGGTAGTGCACACCTGTAATCCCAGCTACTCAGGAGGCTGAGGCAGGAGAATTGCTTGAACCTGGGAGGTGGAGGTTGCAGGGAGCTGAGATCGTGCCACTGCACTCCAGCCTGGGCGACAGAGCGAGACTCTGTCTCAAAACCTATATCTATATACACATGAATTAACATAATAATATTAGTAAAACTTTATATTGCACGAACACTTGCCAGGCACTATTCCAAGTGCTATATATATATGATTTCATTGACCTTTGTGCCTACATTTGTTAGTTTCTCTGATTATTTCCTCAGGCTAGAATAAAATTCCTGAATGAAATATATTAATATTGTCTAAAGTTTTTGATATATATTGTAAAATTTCTGCCCTGAACGTTTGTGTCAGTCTGTTCCCAGAAGCGACCCTTCTCAAGCAATCATGTGTGAACTGAATCACCCGGGCTCTTGGTAGCAATGCAGATTCTGATTCAGGTTTGCGGAGGGGCCCAAGATTCTGCATTTCCAACTAGCTCCCAGGCGATGCTGATGCTGTTTGTCTAAGGGCCATACTTTGAATAGCAATGTAGTAAAGAGCTTTTCAAAAATGTTGTAATTGGGGGTGGGGCGTTGTGGCTCACGCCTGTAATCCCAGCACTTTGGGAGGCTGAGGTGAGTGGATCATCTAAGGTCAGGAGTTCCAGATCAGCCTGGCCAACATGGTGAAACCCCATCTCTACTTAAAATACAAAAATTAGCGCGGTGTGGTGGTGCGCACCTGTAATCCCGGCTACTTGGGAGGCTGAGGCGGGAGAATTGCTTGAACCCAGGAGGTGGAGGTTGCAGTGAGCCAAGATCACGCCACTGCACTCCAGCCTGGCCAACAGAGCAAGAGTCCGCCTGAAAAATAAATTAATTTTAATTTTTGCTGCTACTTAACTAACACAAACTCTTCTTATTCATTTGCCAATTTAATAAATACATATATATATCCATTTGATTTGCACTTCTTGGATTACTAATGATGATATACATACATTACAGTCCATATTTTAAATTTTATTTTTGTTTCTGAAAAAGCTGGATCATATATCCCTTGCCCATTTTTATATTGGGTATCAATCTTCTTTTTAATCAATTAGCGCACTTGATACATTGAGCTTTTTAACACTTTATTATTTGTGTTGCGATTAGTTTTTCCCAAGGTAGCTATTCGTATTTGCGCTTTGTAGTTTCTTGACTTACAGAAGTTTTAAATTTTGTTTTCAATATTTTTCTCAAGCAACCTTTTCCTACAGATATCAGAATTTCCTATAATATCAGAATATTTGCCTATAGTCTTCTGTTTTATGAAATTATTGAAATTTAGGTATTTAATATGTTTCCTGTTTTAATTACAAAAGTAATACATTTATGTGAAATATTTGGAACTTACAGATAAGGAGAACCATTGTTAACATTTTAGCATATCTTTATCTGGATAATTTCATATGCAAACATAGCTTTAAATATATATATATGTATATATATCCATACCTTGTTTATATAATTTTTAGAAAAATACAATCAATTCAAACTTTGTTCACTTATTACTATACCACAAGCAATTAATCATCCAATGTCAGCAAATATTTATAGCATCAGCTTTACTGGATCTGTAGTGTCCCATCATTTGCATACACCATCATTTACCTAGCCAGTTCTCATATTTGTAGATATTTAGAGTTTCCAGTTTAAGAACATTATAAAAAATACAGGGATAAGATAATTACATGTGAATTAACATAATAATATTAGTAAAAGTTTATTTTGCACAACCATTTGCCAGGCACTATTCCAACTGCTTTATGCATTTTAAGCCATTTTAACCCTCACAAAAATGCATAAAGTGTTATTCCCTCCATTTCCCAGAAGGGAAACTGAGGCACGGAGTGATCGATCACTGAGTTAGTAACAGGCAGGGCCAGGATTTGAACCGATGGCCTTATCACCACCTACTCTCTCAGTAGATGACTATTATCCAGCTGGTCTTTAAAATTAGGGTATAAATGTTCATAAGGAGCCGTGGTTCTCAAAGTCAGCTCTGGGCATCACCCGGGGACTTGTTAGAAATACATATCAACTGAGCCAGAAACCCCACAGTGGGGCCCGGCCGTCTGCTTTGTAACACACCCTCCGGTGGTTCTGGTGCACGCTCGGGTTTGAGGAAGAGAACGTGGTAGGAAGAGCCCTCACCAAGGAAGCCAGAGAAGCTGCCGACTTCGCTGTACTTCAAGACTATTGTTGGAGGGTTTGTGTCTAAACCCAGGCAGATATGTTTTCTCATCTAGAAAATGGGGACACGGATCGCCATGAGGGATGACAGGCAGTAGATTAGATGACTTTTACCATTCATTCAAGCTCTCCATTTCTATGACTCTAAGGCCATGAAAACATCATATATGATAAAGTTAAAAGTAATTGTTAAAATTGTGCAAAACTGGTTTATATCAGGGGTAGGAGAGGAAATTGGAAAGAAGTATAAAAAACAGTGGGTATTGTAGAATTCCATTTGTGATGTTTTGAAGCTAATTTTATAACGAATACACTTTTAAAAATATTGTCGTTAAACAGCACACTGACCACATTCTGATTTCTTTAGGTCTCTGAATTAAGACAACAGCTTCGAATTCGGGGCCTGCCTGTGTCAGGCACCAAAACGGCCCTCATGGACCGGCTTCGACCCTTCCAGGACTGCTCTGGCAACCCAGGGCCGAACTTTGGGGATATAACGACTGTCACTTTTCCTGTCACACCCAACACGCTGCCCAATTACCAGACTTCTTCCACCAGCGCCCTCTCCAATGGTTTCTACCACTTTGGCAGCACCAGCTCCAGCCCCCCGATCTCCCCAGCCTCCTCTGACCTGTCGGTCGCTGGGTCCCTGCCGGACACCTTCAATGATACTTCCCCCTCCTTCGGCCTGCACCCGTCCCCGGTCCACGTGTGCACGGAGGAAAGTCTCATGAGCAGCCTGAATGGGGGCTCTGTTCCTTCTGAGCTGGATGGGCTGGACTCCGAGAAGGACAAGATGCTGGTGGAGAAGCAGAAGGTCATCAATGAACTCACCTGGAAACTCCAGCAAGAGCAGAGGCAGGTGGAGGAGCTGAGGATGCAGCTTCAGAAGCAGAAAAGGAATAACTGTTCAGAGAAGAAGCCGCTGCCTTTCCTGGCTGCCTCCATCAAGCAGGAAGAGGCCGTCTCCAGCTGTCCTTTTGCATCCCAAGTACCTGTGAAAAGACAAAGCGGCAGCTCAGAGTGTCACGCGCCGGCCTGTGAAGCGGCTCAACTCCAGCCTCTTGGAAATGCTCATTGTGTGGAGTCCTCAGATCAAACCAATGTACTTTCTTCCACATTTCTCAGCCCCCAGTGTTCCCCTCAGCATTCACCGCTTGGGGTCGTGAAAAGCCCACAGCACATCAGTTTGCCCCCATCACCCAACAACCCGCACTTTCTGCCCTCATCCTCCGGGGCCCAGGGAGAAGGACACAGGGTCTCCTCGCCCATCAGCAGCCAGGTGTGCACTGCACAGGTAAGAGCACCTTGCACCATGCCTGGTGCACACCTCTTTCTGGAAGTGGGTTACAAATTTTCTTTCTTTCTTTTTTTTTTTTTTTTTTTTTTTTTTTTTTTGAGGCGGAATCTCGCTTTGTCGCCCAGGCTGGAGTGCAGTGGCGCAATCTTGGCTCACTGCAAGCTCCGCTTCCCGGGTTCATGCCATTCTCCTGCCTCTCAGCCTCCCGAGTAGCTGGGACTACAGGCGCCCACCACCTCACCCGGCTAATTTTTTTTGTATGTTTAGTAGAGACGGGGTTTCACCGTGTTAGCCAGGATGGTCTCGATCTCCTGACCTTGTGATCCGCCCACCTCGGCCTCCCAAAGTGCTAGGATTACAGGCGTGAGCCACCGCGCCCGGCCGGGTTACAAATTTTCAACTGCTAAAGAGCTAATGTCAGAACTTTCAGTGTGAAGGGTTTACCAAAAGCATACCAGCATCTCCCAGACACTACAATCCTTGAATCTCCATGGTAGACCAAACTCACTCATCCTCTAAGGCAGGGGTTGGCAAACTTGCTCTGTAAAGGGCCAGATGATAAATATTTTTTGCTTTGCAGGTCACACTGTCTGTGTCATCCCTACCCAATTTTGCCTTTGTATCACAAAAACAGCCACAGACATCATGTAAGCAAATGCACATGGCTATGTCCTAATAAAACTTTATTTAAAAAAATAGTCAGTGAGCAAGACTTGGCTTGTGGGCTGCAGTTTGCTGACCACTGCTCTCAGGATTCCCAGGATTCCTTGGTATCCAACCTTATCATAGGCCAAACCAATGCCTCAAACGTTTAAAGGGGAAATCATCAGATCTTACTCTTCATGTAATGGTCTGCATAGTGCAAACATTTACTGAGCACCTACTATGTGCCAGGCCCTGTTCTCATCTCTGGGAATTAGTGCCGAGCTAGTCAAACAAAAATTTCTATTCTCATGGGAACAGAGACAGTTTAAAAGCAAATGAAACAATTTCAAAGTAAATTATGTACTATATTAGAAGATGATACATCTTTTTGGAGAAAAAGCAAAAGGGGGTGTGTGTGTGTAATTTGGAAGTTTGCTACTTTTTTCTTGAGATGGAGTCTCACTCTATCACCCAGGCTGGAGTGCAGTGGCATGATCTTGGCTCACTGCAACCTCCGCCTCCTGGGTTCAAGCGATTCTTCTGCCTCAGCCTCCTAAGTAGCTGGGACTACAGGCGCATGCCACCACGCCTGGCTAATTTTTGTATTTTTAGTAGAGACAGAGTCTCACCATACTGGCCAGGCCTGTCTCAAACTCCTGACCTCATGATCTGCCCGCCTTGGCCTCCCAAAGTGCTGGGATTACAGGCGTGAGCCACCACGCCCAGCTGGAAATTTACAACTTTAATTAGAAGGACCAGGGACATTTAGCAAAACCTTGAAAGCAGTAAAAAGAAAATGTTGTGGATATTTGGGGTGAAGGCATTGAAGGCAAAGGAGAAATAGCACATGCAGAGGCCCTGAAGTTGGAGCTTGTAGGGACTGTTCAAGGATCAGAAAGAGGGCCAGTGGCTGGACTAGAATGGGAGTGGTCATAGGAGATGGCTTAGGAGACTCACTAATTCAAAGACTAGGCAAAAGTGACTGACAAAGACTTTTATGCTCATGAGCTGAGGAATTACTAGGAAAGCCTATATAAGTCAAGTTGAGAAAGGTTACATTATCAGAAGGTTCTGAAATCAACATTATTAGAAAAGGAATCGGAAGAAAACTCACATTAATTGAATACCTGCTAAGTGCCAAGCATTAAGAGACACGTCTATGAGTAATCTCAGTTATTGTCACAAGAAACCTATGAGCTCCAATGTATTCTTCTTTATTTGTCATTGAAGAAAATGAGGCTCAAAGAGCTTAAATTAGTTACCTAGGATCACAGGAACCCAAGATCTGTTAATTCTAAGTGCATGCCTTATTCAAGTGGAATATCTCCACCCCAAGAGTGTGAAGGGTAGCAAAAGCTAATGGGAATTAATTTTTACAAACCTACAGGAACCATGCATTCCAATGAATGATGTCTACCCCTGAGGGGCGCTCTGGGAGAAATTAGGACCTAAATAAATTATTGGCATAATTAACAAACATGTATTGAGTGTGTAGTGTCCTGGGAAACAAAGGTAAAAATAGCTCTTGAGACGTAGCTCTGGACCAAACTTTTCAGTACTGATGATATTGCTGCTAACATTGTACAGTGATTTATGATTCACAAAGACTCTTTGAAGACATTAAAAATTTCATGATAAAACAATAAAGAACAGGCCGGGTGCGGTGGCTCACACCTGTAACCCTAGCACTTTGGGAGGCCAAGGTGGGCGGATCACAAGGTCAAGAGTTCAAGACCAGCCTGGCCAACACAGTGACATCCCATCTCTACTAAAAATACAAAAATTAGGCCAGGTGCAGTGGCTCATGCCTGTAATCTCAGCACTTTGGGAGGCCGAGCAGGTGGATCACAAGGTCAGGAGTTCAAGACCAGCCTGGCCAATATGTTGAAACCTCATCTCTACTAAAAAATACAAAAATTAGGTCAGGCGCAGTGGTTCATGCCTGCAATCCCAGCACTTTGGGAGGCTGAGGGGGGTGGATCATGAGGTCAGGAGATAGAGACCAGCCTGGCCAATATGACCGATATCGTGAAACCCCATCTCTACTAAAAGTACAAAAATTGGGCGTGGTGGCACGCGCCTGTAGTCCCAGCTACTCAGGAGGCTGAGGCAGGAGAATATCTTGAACCCGGGAGGCAGAGGTTGCAGTGAGCTGAGATCGCATCACTGCACTCCAGCCCAGGCGACAGAGTGAGACTCCATCTAAAAAAAAAAAGAATAAAATAAAAAAATAAAGAACAATATAGGTTAACAATGACTGATCTATGCTTACAACATTAAATGCTTGTGGGAGGGAGGGACAGATTGATTATAAAGGGCTGGAAAGGTCCGGGAAGCTTTTGTGAAGGGCTTGGACTTGACAGGAAGTGTCATGTTAAAAAGTAGAGGGCCAGGAAAGGGACAAGGTAGGGAGATGGAATGTACGGGGCATGCTGCTCGAGGTCCGTGGTGGGAATAGTAGAACTTAAGCTTGCAGAAGTAAATAGCACCAAACTGTAGAGTCTTGAACACCCATCTGGGTTGAAAGTGGAAATCCTACGATGTGGATATCTGGAGCCACTGAAAGTTTTTGAGCAGTAGATGACGTCTAAAAAGCCAGATTTTAGGCAAGTTCATCTGGTAATGGAATTTAGGAAGGTTTGTAAAAATGACACCAGGGGACACAGGGCAGGAACCAGAATTGTCAGCCAAGGTCACACTCAAGTAAGCTGCTGCTGGCCATGTAATTTGTCACTTCTTCCTTTACAGAACTCAGGAGCTCACGATGGCCATCCTCCAAGCTTCTCTCCCCGTTCTTCCAGCCTCCACCCACCCTTCTCTGGAGCCCAAGCAGACAGCAGTCACGGTGCTGGGGGCAACCCTTGTCCCAAAAGCCCATGTGTACACCAAAAGGTAGGCACCTGAAAAAAGGCTTCAACATGGGATTCACTTTGCCTCTTCTCTCTTCTGTAACCCGGGAGGCAGAGGCTGCAATGAGCCGAGATCGCACCACTGCGCTCCAGCCCGGGCGACAGAGCGAGACTCCGTCTCAAAAAATAAATAAATAAAATAAAAAAAGAAAGAACAATATAGGTTAATAATGACTGATCTATGCTTACAACATTAAATGCTGGTGGGAGGGAGGGACAGATTGATTATAAAGGGCTGGAAAGGTCCTCCAACGTGAGCAATAATGAAGTTCCCTTTAAAGGCAGAAGTAAATTTCATTTTAGAGAGAAACAAATCCACTCCAAGTGTGTGTAAAAGGATGTACAAATATGAGTTAGAAGTTTTCCCAGGGAGTCATTTCCTGGGGTCATCCCAGACAGAAATCGTGATGACTAAAATGGCCATAATCTGTTTGCAAAACAACGTGAACAATTAACCCATTTCTGTGAAGTTAAAGATTGGGATCAGGGTGTGTGGGAAACATGTTGGAGGAAGAGAGAGGGACACAGATCCCTGGACAGGATTGGAGAGATGTGCAAAGCAGGGGTCACAGTGCAATATCTTTATGGAAAAGGAAGAGAGGTCACCTTTCAGCTGGTGGAAGAAGTCCAGGGTATGAAGGATTCAGGGTATGGAGAGTCTCAAGGGGCAAAGAAGAGGTGGCAGAAAGGAGACAAACAACATAAGCATGACATAAAAGTGCCACATACCACAAGTCAGGGAAGGGACAGAGACCCTGACGTGGGCCAGGCACTCCACAGGAGAACACACTCACAATAAACAAAGCTGGTTCATAAAGAGACCTCAGCAATGCCTCCAGCTCTCTGCAAAATAACCCGTTTGGAATAAATGACCTGTGGGATAGATTACTCTGAAAATTCCTGGGTTGAATTTTTTTTTTTTTTTTTTTTTTTTTTTTTTTTTTTTTTTTTTTTTTTTTTTTGAGACACGGTCTCACTCTGTCACCCAGACTGGAGTGCAGTGGTGCGATCTCGGCTCACTGCAACCTCCACCTCCCAGGTTCAAGCGATTCTCCTGCCTCAGCATCCCGAGTAGCTGGGACTACAGGTGCGCCACCATGCCTGGCTGATTTTTTTTTATTTTTAGTGAGACGGGGTTTCACCATGTTGGCCAGGCTGCTCTCGAACTCCTGACCTCAGGTGATCTGCCCACCTCGGCCTCCCAAAGTGCTAGGATTACAGCCATGAGCCACCGCACCCGGCCTGATGTTTTTCGTATTGAACTGGACTCTTACTTATTTTCCCCTAAAAGAAGAGGGTGCACCTTAAGGGGGAAAATAGATCTGCAAAGTTCCCATTCTAAGATGCCACCACCAATAAACCCACGGTAGCATTCACTATTGTTAATATATGGGAGTTGTTTTCTAAGTCCTGGACCTTTTCTTTTCCTCTTAGATCAATTTTTCCAAAATTTAGCCTGTTGTTTCTAGAACAGAAACAGTATCATGTCAGACCCATGAATTCAATGCCTTTCTCCATGTTTTACCCATGCAGATGGCTGGTTTACACTCTTCTGATAAGGTGGGGCCAAAGTTTTCAATTCCATCCCCAACTTTTTCTAAGTCAAGTTCAGCAATTTCAGAGGTAACACAGCCTCCATCCTATGAAGATGCCGTAAAGCAGGTAACCATGTGATTTGTTCTTTATGGAAGAATAAATAGACTGACTCAATGAACAGACATTGTTTTATACGATTAAACTTCACGCAGTTTGTAAATTCTGATACTGAGTGTGTCATGTGCCACGCCACCAGAATGAGCAAATTATGTGGACAGTAATTGGAAAACAGTGTTGCGTGTGTAGCTGTGTGAGGCAGGGAGAGAAGAGAGGATCACCTGTCTGGCTTTGGTATCAGCTCTGCCATCTGCCAGCTGCCACTGTCGCTCAGGTGAACACTTCAGCTCTCTTACACAAAATAGGGATATTTGCTTGGTAAGGATTCTAGATAACCTAACACTTACCACTTTGTTCAGGTACATAATAGCTTCTCAAATAGATGACAGTGATTGTCAGGGTAATAATACTTCCTAAGGTCCTCCCTGGCTTTAAAATTCAGTGACCCTGCCAAAACACTGATGGGTGTTGAAGCTGGATAATAAACGCAAGGACGTTCACTGTATCCTCTGCTTTCGTTTGTATTTGGAAAGCCTCAAAATTAAAAAGTAGGAAACAGAAAAAACAAGGCTGGGTCTGGTGGCTCACACCTGTAATCCCAGCACTTTGGGAGGCCAAGGCGGGTGGATCACCTGAGGCCAGGAGTTTGAGACCAGCCTGACCAACATGGTGAGACCCCCTCTCTACTAAAAATACAAAAATTAGCTGGGTGTGGTGGCGCGTGCCTGTAATCCCAGCTACTCGGGAGGCTGAGGCAGGAGAATTGCTTGAACCGGGGAGGCGGAGGTTGCAGTGAGCTGAGTTCGCAGCATTGTACTCCAGCCCGGGTGACAAGCGCAAAACCCTGTCTCAAAAAAAAAAAAAAAGAAAGAAAAGAAAAACAGAAAACAATTAATGATCCCCTATTTCAAATAGTCTGAGCTTGGATAAGGTATTTGATAGCCCTTCATATGTGCTTAACCCAGAGAAGAGCATTTACATCAGTTGCTGTATACAGATATCCCACAGATCAAACTCAGCCTGCAGTTAAGTTTTGTTTGGCTTAAAGAATATTTTAAATAACAGGAGATGGTATGCAAAGTGGGCTTTCTCATTTCTAAAAAGTTAGAGGATCTGGCAACCCAGGAGCCACATTGCTGCGAGACAATTGCCGAAAGCAAGGTTCTCCTGCTACTTTGAGCCACAGCTGTGCTCTGCTCTCTGCCTCTTTTTCTTATTCTATATTCAGTTCATTTCAATTACCTGCCAGACACTTAGGCTTCTGGTACCTTCTGAACTGGTAAATGACTCATTTTTTGGTTAGTGCTCCCATCCATATTGATTACTGATACCTGCGTTTATTGAGTCTGGGCTCTCCGAGTAGTGAGATGGATATATGCCTTTGTTCTCCCCATTCCTCTCCCCTGGTTTCCGTAAACGTCAGCTGATTCTTCAGTTTCAAAAGAAGAGAGCCAGGCAAAGTGGACGTCCAGAAATAAGACTCTACTGAGATGAGCCAGAGAGGAGGGGACATACCCTACAAGTGTCTACAGCTTCCTCAAGCTACTGCAATGAGGAACCAACAAAATATGAGCCAAGTTCTTGGACCACATTGCAGAAACCAAGCAAGAGGTAGATTCAGGTCACTTCAAAGTAAGAGCCTAAAAAGACATTTTCTATATACTAAGATGTCCTGCTCCTGGGATGAAAACCTCTCAAACGATAGAACTGACTCTAAAGTACTCTGTGCTGGGAAGCATTGTGCCTTCTTTTTCCTTTCTCCTGTTGTAGTAGACTGTTTCATTCAGCAGTTTATCTGCCTAAAATTAATACTGAAGCTTAATCAAACGTGGTTAAAAAACCATTAAGCAATACACCCATGTTCATAGCAGCATGATACATCGTAGCCCAAAGGTACACACAACCCACATGTCCATTGACAAATGAATGGATAAACAACACGCGTTATATCTATACAATGGAATTTTATTCAGTCTTTAAAAAACAGAAATTCTGACACATGTCACAACATAGATCAACCTTGAGGACATTACACTTAGGGAAATAAGCTAGTTGCAAAAGAACAAATGCTGTCTGGTTCACTCACAGGAGGGACTTAGAATAGTCAAATTCGTAAAGGCAGAAAGGAAAATGGTGGTCGCCAGGGGCTAAAGGATGGGGTGTGGGAAATTCTGGTTTAATGGGTACACAGTTTTAATCTTGCAGGATGAAAAGAATTCTGAAGACAGATGGTGGCGATGGTCACACAACAGTGTGAATGTACCTAATGCCCCTTAACTGTACACTTAAAAATGGTTGATAGTAAATTTAAAGTTATGTGTATTTTACCACAATTAGAAAAAAAAAAAAAAAAAAACCTTAACCAAACCCAGTTCAAAATCCTGCAGTGCTGCTTCTGATGATTTCCTACGGAGATAACCACCTTCTAAATTATCTGTCCTCCTTTGGTTAATCTGTAATAGCAAATGACCCGGAGTCAGCAGATGGATGAACTCCTGGACGTGCTTATTGAAAGTGGAGGTAAGACTGCCTGTGTCCTGTCCATTAGGACATTCTGAGCCCGCGTGAACTCTTAAGGAATGAACTCTCGGTAGCAAGATCAGATGCACACTGTGAGTCGGATGTACCAGGCAGTCCTCAGGGAGAGTCATTTCCTTTGAGCTTCTCGCACATTTTTAGAGCTGGTAAAAGAAAGCATAGTGGATGATTCCTCACTGCCTTTGTCCTAGGAACATTTTTCAGAATCATTTTAATAGTTTTCGTGTTTCAGCTTAATCCTTGTTTCCTTAAGTGTTTTCTTGCTGCACTACTTCTTTCTATGTTCTAATCTCAATGTGCCTGCCTTCTCAATTATGAGAAAAGAAAAAAGCAGATAATGAACGTTTTGTACCACCTACTCAAAGTGAAATTCAATTAGTAACCTTCCACTGGATGGTTCATTCAGGCTTAAATGTTATTCATGCTAGCAATAAAACATAATCAACATGTGCTTTTTGTCATCTTTTAATTTGTTCACTTATTTACTTAAAAAATTACAGAGTGTGTACCTAGAATTTCAAACCACACAAATAAATAAGATGACCTGAGGAGGATGTATAGAAAAAAAGAAAAGAACTTGGAGGAACCCTTGTGCCCAAAACATTTAAAATTTCAGAGACAGAGGTAGCAAAGGGCTCAGAGAAGGGGTAGCCCAGCATTGTGCTAGTCTCAGTGCCGCATCAGATGAAGTCCTGATTTCTATGGAGTTTACAGTCTGGTAAGGGAGACAGATAACAAGCAAGTGAACAGACCTTTCCTCCACTGTAACAAGAGGGAAGAAGAAAGAGATGGGTACAAACATATGTGTGTATATGAGTTCTGTGATGGAAAAATGAGAAGAGTTCATATCAGATGCCTGTATTTATATATATACACACACACACACACACACACACACACACACACACATATATCTATCTATATATATATTTTTTGAGACGGAGTCTCACTATGTCACCAGGCTGAAGTGCAGTGGCACAATCTCGGCTCACTGCGACCTCCGCCTCCCGGGATCAAGCAATTCTCCTGCCTCAGCCTCCCAAGTACCTGGGACTACAGGCGTGCGCCACCACGCCCAGCTAATTTTTTGTATATTTATTAGAGACGGGGTTTCACCATGTTGGCCAGGATGGTCTCGATCCCCTGACCTCATGATCCGCCCACCTCGGCCTCCCAAAGTGCTGGGATTACAGGCGTGAGCCACCGCACCCAGCCTGCCCTTGTATATCTTTAATGAAATATGTGGCAAGGCCAGAAACGCATGAGGATGCAGAAGGGGAGTGTGGAAGATTCAGAGGAAGAAGAGCAGTTATGACTTAATCATGAATGAATTGAGTTTTCTGGAGAAACCCAGCAGGGTTGTTTTGCAGTCTTAAATGCCAGCGGTAGGTCTGACATCAGAAATCTAAAGTGAAACCAAGTCAGCTTAGTTGTTTAATTTTTCTCTCGCAACATTCTGCTGATCCAGAGCATGCTCAGCGAAGGCAGACGATCAGGTTTTTCCAGGGGTGGGGTTCTGCCAAAACTACAGGCTGGACAAGGAAAGAAGTGAAGACCAGAGGGACTGGTGGACAGTGATAACGTAGTAGAGTCTATGGATTGGCGTGACTGTAAATGGTCGGGAAATTATTGTTACGAGGTACTTAATAAGTGGCTTGGAGGGTTGGGAGAGGATGGACAGAGAGTAGAAAATATAGCTTGAAAGTGAGCTTTCAGAGGGATGCAGTATTTGGAGATGACACAATCCAAGGTGTGTCTGACAGGGTGGGAAAGAGGGAATCACTGGAGTTGAGGAGCAAGTCGGGAGCTGAGAGGCCACCATGAATGCTGTGATTTCCAAGGATGCTCAGGTTACAGAATGAGAAGGGCTGAAGTGGGGAAAAGGCAATGGAGTAGGAAGTAGAGTTTTCAGTGAATGAGGAGGAGTGACCAGGAGGCTAGGGGTGAGGCATTGGTGTCACCCTCAAAACCCAAAACTGCTGAGTTGTCATCAGAAGGAAGTGGAGTAGCAATCAGAAAGTGGCAATGGCGTGGCACCTGGTCCCTCATCTTCAGGCCCTCACTGAGGGTGTAGGGATGGACTCAGTGTCCTCAAGGGACTACCAGGGGTCAGAGGAGTAGGCACAGGAACCTTCGGGGAAGAGAGTTTCAGAATCACAGAGTGGAATTCCCAAGAGGAAAGGGTTTGGGAAAAACCAGAGGGACGATGAATTGGAGATTGACAGAGCAGCTTAGAGATGAGATTGGGTGGCGAGCAGTGACCAGGGAAGCATGGCCGTCTTCTGTATCTAAGTGTAACTCACTCATATTGCGTGGCATGCTCAATTTGAAGTGATTTAACAAGTCACATCGTGTATTGCCCACAGAAATGCCAGCAGACGCTAGAGAGGATCACTCATGTCTTCAAAAAGTCCCAAAGATACCCAGATCTTCCCGAAGTCCAACTGCTGTCCTCCCCAAGCCCTCGGCTTCCTTTGAACAAGCCTCTTCAGGCAACCAGATCCCCTTTGATCCCTATGCCACCGACAGTGATGAGCATCTTGAAGTCTTATTAAATTCCCAGAGCCCCCTAGGAAAGGTGAGTGATGTCACCCTCCTAAAAATTGGGAGCGAAGAACCTCATTTTGATGGGATAATGGATGGATTCTCTGGGAAGGCTGCAGAAGACCTCTTCAATGCACATGAGATCTTGCCAGGCCCCCTCTCTCCGATGCAGACACAGTTTTCACCCTCTTCCGTGGACAGCAGTGGGCTGCAGTTAAGCTTCACTGAATCACCTTGGGAAACCATGGAGTGGCTGGACCTCACTCCGCCAAGTTCCACACCAGGCTTTAGCGCCCTCACCACCAGCAGTCCCAGCATCTTCAACATCGATTTCCTGGATGTCACTGATCTCAATTTGAGTTCTTCCATGGACCTTCACTTACAGCAGTGGTAGAATGCTCGATGCACCAGCGCTACGGAAGACCAATAGGAGTACCATGGGGGAAAGCACACAGCCATACGTACTTTACTGTCCAAAAATAGAAGAAGAAGAAGAGAATTAAAGAGAAGCAATGGAGACTTCTGTGCCAATCAACAAGAACAAATAGAAGACATTTTTAGAAATACATATACTGTAATATTTACCAACATTCAGTACCTGTTAATGATTTCAACAGTGCATTCAAAAATGTGCTTTCTCAGATTAAGATATTTAACTGCCTTTTCAAAGACCAGTATATTTTCTAGCCCATTATTTTTCTCAGGCATTTTTGGGGCATAAGCTCACACTGTAAGCTTTTCTCATTAATTCACTAGAGATAACGTGGAAAGGAAACACAGTCTTTTGGGAGCACAGGGAAGCCAGCCCTCCAAGGTTATGGAAGACATACCTGCGATGGAAGCTGTTGCCCAATGTCTCCATTACTATCTTTCAAAAGAGAAGCCAGACCCAGCTTCAAATCAAAAGTTCTTGAGACAGAGGGACAAAACCAATCTTTTTCGAGGAGAGCTAAATCAACTCAATGTCCCTCTACCACAAAACTGCCCCACTGGAGTGGTTCTGAACCTGTACCCAGGACTCTGTGTGGTCACTAATAACAGTTAACCTGAACTGAGTCCGCAGAACTCCACCCAGAACTTTCTTCTTTTTCAACCAGTGACCCAATCATTCCCGCCATATCTCTGCTGATAAGTACGTGTCCTAGATGAGAACCCTGAAGGATGCAGACCTTCTTCCCCCGAAGGAGATGCCACAAGCTCCCCAACACCGCCAGCCCCCTTTAGTTCCAAAGACTAGAGATGACCACATTGGTAGAAACGTATCTCGAGGCACAGGAAGGAAGCCGTACCAGGGATAATTCAGACAGGACTAGAGAATAACATCATTTCACATACCCTGGAATAAACATCCTGGGTTCCTATAACAGGACTATTACTTATGGGAATCCAACTTCTCCTTTTGTTTTGCTGTTATCAGTTTATCTTTCTCTCACTCCACTTTTCCCTCAAGGTACCAATCCTTTCCTGTTCCTCATTTGGCCATCTTTCTTTTTCTGCCCCAACATCGGGAGGGGAGGACTTCTCAGCTCTAACAAGCTGCCATACTCCTAAGAAAGCCATTTTTGACAAATGTAATAATCCAGGTTCTTCTGGAGAACTCATTCTCCACACGCACAGTTTGCCGCAAAAGGAAGTCGCAAGAATTTCTTGAGGAAGAAACTGGTGACTTGGTCCATCAGTCACCACGTTCCTTCTATTCTCATTTAGTTTTCAAGAAATTATTGGTTTGTGTTGCTCTGGGGAAATTGGAAATCGTTACATTGTAAAGACAAATACGGATGATATTTACAGGAGAGAATTTCAGATCTGGGTTTTTGAAAGAAAACAGAATTGCACATTGAAAACAATGGAAGGAAAAAGACAATGGTCGAATGTGCATTCCTCATTACCTCTCATGGCTTTGGCTGGGAGTTGGAAAAAACTAAAATTTCAGGACAGTCTCTGTAAGGCTCACTGTGGCTCCAGTTCACCATTTTATATTGTTGCATGCTGTAGAAAGGAGCTATTGCTGTTGTTTTGTTTTTTTATTTAAATCACTAAGGCACTGTTTTTATCTTTTGTAAAAAAAAAAAAATGTTGTTCACTGTGCACTTATAGAAAAAATAATCAAAAATGTTGTGATTTTAGAAGCTCTGTTTTTGATAAACCAAAGATTTAGAAGTCATTCCATTGTTAACTTGTAAAAAATGTGTGAACACAGAGGTTTTGGTGATTGCTACTCTGAGAGCTGCCAGATCTTATTCTGGGGGTGGGATGTGGGCAAATACACATACACACACAAATACACATGTATGTATGATAGATATATACATATGTGTATATTATATCTGTGTGTGCATGTATCTTCAAAAGCAGCACTACTGAGTTCTACACCAAAAGCCTTTAACCCTTAATCTGATGTGAATGATACCTGGCCTTTCTCACTATGAATTTCTGATTAATCAACCAGACTACACGTTGTCTCTCTGTGTATGACTAACGACTCCAACCCGATGACTCACAGCTACTTGCTTATCGTGAACAAGCTCATCTTGGCAGTGAATATGGATGTGAAAAGACAGAACGGCTTCACCATTAGTAGCTGGAAATGGTATCACAGTCTCTTATAGAGGAATATGAAAGGAACATGAAAATCATTTTACATTCCTTTATCTGCATTGTGTTTTAAAAGATCCACATGGTAAATTTTTTATTTTGCTTTTATGTCAGTCATCAGAACCAACACAATCCAGAAGAAAAAATTGCCAGTGTTTCCTTCGAAGATGAAGCTACTGGGGAAGAAAACCTTATTAATACACTCCACACATTTGTTCATTCCTCAGCTGTTGATGTTTTCTTGGGGTCTTGACAAAGCTTGCTGGTCAGTGCACTTTTCAGGTGTCACGTTTTGCTGTTTGTACGTTCTTTTTCTTCCCCTTACTTCCTTTGGAAAACAAATTCACACAGTGCCCCTATTCTGAGACCTGGGACTGAGTGTTAATTATATTTTTCCTTTGGGTATTTCTATCTGAGAGACTAGACCTAGTTAGGAGGCCTCTGTACTTCTCCAGATTGTGCTTTTTTATGGGGATCTTTTGGGCTATGACCCAGGACTGATCGATACGCCTGACGGTAGACAAAAGATAAAATGGTTCCTATATCCCAATGCAAACCAACACAGTTAAAAGAGCAGATCTCTGGATAACTGCTCTCAACCTCCTTCCACAGTCTCCACAAACCACATTCACCCTCTCTCTGCATAGCTCAGACATGAAATTTGAGGGAGAAAACTGGAGATAATTGGGAGAAAATTGATGAAGTTGGCTGCTTCCAGTACATCAGATAATCCATGAATATGTCTCCCATTGAGAATTTTATTTTAAATTCTTTTAAACTCTTAGTTGTGTCTTTTGTGATGACAATTCAGGCACGACTAAAAGATGTACAGAGACTTACGAAGATGGTCACATTCAAGTTTCCTAATGCTCTTAGAACCTGAAGATGACCATGTGCAGTTTTCCTAGGACCTCTGAACCCCCGTGGTGATGAAGACTTGAAGACATTTGCAGCTATCTGCTGCAGTCTAGTAGATTCATACTTACCTAAAGAAGTCAAAAAATTTATTCGTGCAAGTGCTTGCGGCAAGCCAGTGCTTATTAGTCGTGACCCTGCTTCTAACAACGTTAATGAGACAACACATATTCTATTGTAAGGGAGAAAGAGGGAGGAAGAGAGGGACGGAGGGAGGAAGGAGAGGGAGGGAGAAAGGAAGGGAAGACAGGAGATGGGAAGGGAGGCAAAGAGAGAAGGAAGGAGAAGGGAAGGAAGGAAAGAAGAGAGGAAAGAAGGAAGGGAAGAAAAAAAGGGCCAAACTTTCTGATCTATGAACTTCTCAGTTCAGCTAAGATGTAACACTATGAGAAGTAAATCAGAATTTTTTTAAGGAGAAGTCATTCTTAGCACTACAATAATTGTACCAGTAACTGAGGAAACCAAGACAATATTCACTTGAACAATCAAGGATCTGAGAACTGTCAGCCTTTTGCCATTCAAAAACATTTACATCCAACCTGAAAAAAAAAAAAAAAATCAGTAAAACCTATCCGAAGCATTCAAAATAGTTCTTTCCAAATATTATTTATTTTAAAGTCAATCGGCTCTTCTAGAAACAGATTCTGGTCTGGCTGAAAACTCCCACGTCAGATTTACTCATCCAGTGGCTAATATTTGATACCCACCATGGGCAAAGCACACAAATCTTCAGATAAACAATACTGAATTGATTCAGCACAGATTGTTCAGATTTGAATGACCAGGGAGTTGTATTTGCTACATATAAGAACACTGAGAATCTCCCAGTTCTCAAACTAGAAACCTTTTAGCTATGATTAAAAAAAAAGGAGGGGGGTCTTCATTTTTCCAAAAGGGAGGGTAGAGGTGGGGATCACTTTTTAGCTAAAAGCTATCTCTCACTCCAAAATTCTTGCACTATTCTTGGTGGACAAACACCAGTAGTCTATCACTTGGAGATCTTTTAATATTTCCTATCATTTAAAACATCCACGAGAGTTTGAAGATTTGTTTTGATTGCCAGATACAGAAGCCCCTTGAAAGCAAGGAAAGGGTGGAGGAAACTTTTATTGTGTCCTATCCCTATGTATCATAGCAGCTTTATAGACAAAAGGGACACTTACTGGTGAGCCTCTTGCCCTTAAAAGAAAATCATCTAAGAATACGAAGGCAATTTGATTTCCCCCTACAGCCCTCAGCTGCCTTCCTCACAGAAGGAAGTTCCTAATTGCTGGTACACAGTTTGCTATCAAATATCAGATATGAGAAAAATTGTAGTGAAAAGAGTCTGGGTTCTTGGTTTTCTCATAAATCCAATATAAACTGGTAGGTTGGTTCAGGGTCGAAATTGCCAATGGTTTATTAGACAGATGATACTGACAGACGCACAAAGCCCAGGTCCTGGAACAAGACGATCCTATAGTGCCAAGAACTGGTCAGTTGCGTTAAGGAGCTGAGTTTGATTCTAGAGTCCAGGTTTATAGAGAAACCATGGTTAGATTGAGATTACCCATGGGGAGACGATTGCAAGACAGGATGAGATCTGGGAAGAATTTTGTTGTCATCTGCCAGGGAAATTGTCATAGGACCCATTGAATGCAATAACATGTGAGTAAGTTCCCTTTTGATTCTGGGACTCAGCGATTTTCCCTGTGGATTAAGACAAACCAACGCCTGAAGGTCTCCTGTGCTTATTTTAACCATCTGCTCCCGTCATGAACACTGGAGCATGCATTTCCTCGAAGTGGTTTCACAGCTCCTGTGTGTTAGTGGAAAAGGGGAGTATAACGATGGGGATCCTGGAAGTTATTTTAAATGTTTTCCAAAGGAAAGGAACCCACACTGCTCCCCAGAGTTCCTCTCCAATGGCCCTGCAGTGGGAACGGAGGACGATGTATTGCTGGGTGCTTAAAATCCTCCCTCAGCGAAGCATAAAGAGACACTTTGTAAAGAAAAAAAGAGCAAGCATAGGTTCTCTGTGGGACCTTGTGGAGTGGTGTTTTCACGTTGGTCTCTTTGGCTCCATTATGCATAATCAGAAAGAAATGTGGGTTACTGGGAAGAGACAAAAAGCAGTGGCTAAAATACCAAAGTTGGCATGTGTTCTTTTTTTAAAAGAAAATGCATATATTTTTAAATAAAATGTTTATTTTAAAAAGAAATGTAAAGCTTTTTTTTTTTTTTCTCGTGGCTGTGTGATGTACCCAGGCCTTGTGGAATGTGCTATTTATTGTTATTTATTTATTTATTTTTTATTATTATTAGACTTTAAGTTCTAGGGTACATGTGCATAACGTGCAGGTTTGTCACATATGTATACTTGTGCCATGTTGGTGTGCTGCACCCATCAACTCGTCATTTACATCAGGTATAACTCCCAATGCAATCTCTCCCCCCTCCCCCCTCCCCATGATAGGCCCCGGTGTATGATGTTCCCCTTCCTGAGTCCAAGTGATCTCGTTGTTCAGTTCCCACCTATGAGTGAGAACATGCGGTGTTTGGTTTTCTGTTCTATTTATATGTGTTGTTTCCTTTTATTCCCACAATGACCCCATGAAGTAGTATCATTATCATCCTCGTTTTTGCAAATAAAGACACCAGGCTCAGAGGATACATAAATTGCCTAAAGTTACACGACTGAGAAATGGCAGAGCCAAGAGTCAGAATGCAATTCGCCTACCTCCAAAGCCCGGATCTCAAGCACTGCACACACTGCCTGAGCTGATACTTACTGTGGATCATACTAATACAATCAGAACCTTTACAAAACAGATTCTCAAGCTATGCATATGCCTATTAAGATACACACCTACATATACAACTTAGCCAATTCAATGTTTTCATCAGTTTAGTAACTGAGCAAGTTGAATAACAACACAGGATAAATTGGGTATCAAGAGGCCTGTATATATAGACACCCTGAATAAGACCTAGTTTTTAATCTACCTTTTCCTCTTAAGTTTATTCCTGCCTATTATTTTGTCATTGGTGAACATATGAACCACATAGGGGAAATGTCAGACTGTGAAAAGAACCCTGGAGTGGACAAACATCCCAACCCCTGGTTTAGCTAAGAACTGATCTTTCTCCCTACCACAGCTCTCTCTGCCCCTGCGTCAGCCTTACTTTCTGGTGGGCTCTCTCATGTAGAATCAACAAGGTCATGGGTTACCAGCAGCCCCACGTGTAGCAATTCCAGCAACAAGAGAGTTTCTCAGTCCTGGGAGTCCTGGCAGAAATCTCAGAGCTTGCTCTCAGTGGTCCCAGCAGGTAATGGTCATCCCTGAATCCATCTCTATGGCCATGAGAAGCGGATATAAATACACGCACAGGGTCTGGATTCCCTGCTCAGCCCTGAGCTATGGAGTGGGATCATTTGAATCTTATGGACCGGCAGTAGGGAAGGTGAGTTCTTCTAAGAGAAAATTGGGGTGCTAGTACCAGAGGGTGCTGAAAAGGCAGAAATAGTAGATTTCTACGACATAATTCCTACTTTCAGGAAGTTTGCCATCTAGCGAGGAGACAAGAAAATAGGGAATAATGCGTAGTCTGATTAATTGCATGCTATGTGCTACCCAGCAGGGCATTTAATAGAGTCTTGTGGGTGGAGGCGGAGGAAGGATGGATGGCCAAGAAGAACTCTCCAGAGGAGGAAGCCACTAAGCTAAGACATGAAATGACACAGGAGTTAGGCAGGCAAACTACTAAGGAAAGGGGCATTCAGGCTGAGGAAATAGCCCGTGCAAAGGCCTGAAGATTTAAGAGAATTGACCGTCTTCGGGGGATGTAGAGAGTAGAACAAGGGGGCAGGGGTACTGCTGGTAGAAGCGTAGGAAAGAAAAGAGGGCCAGGGCTGTCAGAAAGTACCACAGTGGCCGGGCGCGGCGGCTCCCACCTGTAATCCCAGTACTTTGGGAGGCCGAGGTAGGTGGATCGTGAGGTCAGGAGTTTGAGACCAGCCTGACCAACATGGTGAAACCCTGTCTCTACTAAAAATACAAAAATTAGCCCGGCATGATGGTGGGCTCGGAAGGCTGAGGCAGGAGAGTCACTTGAACCCGGGAGGCAGAGGTTGCAGTGAACCAAGATCGCGCCACTGCACTCCAGCGAAACTCTATTTCAAAGAAAAACAAAAAGAACAACAAACAGGGTGGCTGAAGCAACAGAAATGTGTTGCCTCACAATTCTGGAGGCCAGATGCTTGGAATCAAGGTGTCAGCGGGGTTGGTTCCCTCTGAGGCTGTGAGGAAAGGGGCTGCTCCTGTCCTTTCTCCTTGGTTTACAGATGGCCATGTTCATGTCCACATGGCATTCTCCCTGTATCTCCGCATCATTTTCCTTCTGTATGTGTCTGTCTCTGTGTTCAAATTTCTCATTTTTATAAGGACGCCAGCTGTCTAGGATTAGAGCCCATCCTAATGACTTCATTTTATTTTATTTATTTATTTATTTATTTGAGATGGAGTTTCGCTCTCGTTGCCTGGGCTGGAGTGCAATGGCATAATCTCAGCTCACTCCAGCCTCTGCCTCCCAGGTTCAAGCAATTCCCCTGCCTCGGCCTCCGAAGTAGCTGGGATTACAGGCACCTGCCACCATATTTCCAGCTAATTTTGTATTTTTAGTAGAGATGGGGTTTCTCCATATTGGTCAGGCTGGTCTTGAACTCCCGACCTCAGGTGATCCACCTGCCTCAGCCTCCCAAAGTGTTGGGATTACAGGTGTGAGCCACTGTGCCCTGCCTAATGACCTCACTTTAACTTGATTACCTCTGTAAAGGCCCTAGCTCCAAGTAAGCTCACATTCTGAGGTGCTGAGGGTTAGGACTTCAATGTAGGAATTTTAAGGGAACACAATTCAATCCATAACAGGGAGCAAGATGGGGGCCAGACCGTGAAGGGACTCGTAAGACACATTGAGGAGTCTAGACTTGTTTTGAAGACAGCGGGGCGTCACTGAAGAGTTTTAAGCAAGACAGTGCTGCTATAACCCTTTCACCTTAGAAAGATGATTCCAGCTATAGGGTGGATTGGAGTGTCAAGGACATGGGAAGGGTAGCACAGTACATCTGTGTGAATTCGTCTGATAAATTGCTGTGCCCTCCTTATTCTACAGACATGAGAAATGATGAGTAACCGAACACATCGAATTTAGGACACACAGAATGATGGGGTGGCCAAGTGCGGTGGCTCATGCCTGTAATCCCAACACTTTGGGAGGTCGAGGTGGGTGGATCACCTAGGTCAGGAGTTCAAGACCAGCCTGGCTAACATGGCAAACTCCCATCTCTACTAAAAATACAAAAATTAGCCAGGCGTGGTGGCACGCACCTGTAGTCCCAGATACTTGGGAGGCTGAAGTAGGAGAATCTCTTGAACCCGGGAATCGGAGGTTGCCGTGAGTCGAGATCATGCCACTGCACTCCAGCCTGGGTGACAGAGTAAGACTCTGTCTCAAAAAAAAAAAAAAAAAAAAAAGAATGATGGGGTTTGGGAGGCAGGCAAAAGAAAAGGTAACAACTTAGCTCATGGCAATAACCCAGCCAAAGGGCAGATGGTGGTGGAAATGGAGAGATGAAGGTAGGTTTGAAACATGTTAATAGAATGCAAAATACGGAACTTATTATTGGATATGAATGGGCAAGGAGAGAGAGGTTCTGGATTTGGAGGAGGAAGAGCTCAATTTGGAGCGTATGTTAGTGCCATTCACAGAAGTAAAGACCAGGATGAGGAAGAGTTACTTGATAGGAAAAATAATGAATTTGATTTTTGATCATCTGGTGTCTGAGGGACACTCAAGCCAAAATTCTTCACTAGAGAGGTCTGGAGCCCAGAGTGCCTTCAGTGGAGATATAGATATGAAAGGGGTCAGCATTCAGATGTTAACTGAGATCATGAGAATAGCTATGACCTATACAGTATGTGGAGTGAGAATAAAAGAGGATCCTGAGGAATGCCATCATTTAAGGTATTGGCAAAGGAGAATGAGAGGGAGTGGCTAGAAAACCAAGAGGGGATGGTATTTCTATCACTAAGCCTGGAGAAATTTTCAGAAAAGAGGGGGGTCTTTAATTCCTTCTAATGCTACTGTGTTCCACTAAGATAAGGAATGAAAAGTGTTCATTTGATTTAATAATAAGAAGGTGTTTTATAATCAAGGTGAGAGCAATTTGGATGTAGTGGTGAGGCCAGGTGGGTACAAACTGAGGAATTAAAAGGAGGTCAGTAAGTGGAGACAGTGAATTCAGGTGTTTCTCTCAAGAAGTGTGGCAATGTAAGAGGAAGACACACAAGACCATAGCAGACAGTCAGACATTTAAAGGATTGATTTTCAAGAGGAGAGAGAGATGAGCTGATTTCAAAGCTAATGAGAATTAGGTAGTATAAGATAGAGAAAAGGAGGCAGAGAATGAGATTCAGGTTAGGTTGCCTTTGGGATGTTGAGGCAGGAGAGAAAGAGGAGGGTGGGTGGAGATGCAGGTCTGTATGTGGGTCATACAGGTGTGGTGGGAGGGCACTGAGGAAATTTTCAGAGGGTGGCTTCCATTTGATACTCGAAACGAGATGGAGAGGTAACACTCACCTATGCGGCAGAAGATGAGTGAAGTGGGAGTTTTAATAACAGTGGATAATGTCTGAATTAAGAGCTGTGGAGAATGGGAGAGAGAACTGATTGGGAGACATAGAAGGATGCCTGGGAAGAGTTGGAAAACTTGACTGGAGATTATGCCTTCTGCACAATGGTAGGACTCTTCATCAACAGCATCAACAGCCCAAAAGTGGAAGCAGAGAAGGCAGAGAGGCAAGTTGAGCCAGGTTGACGGTGCTTTAGAAATGGGTATGAAAACAAGAAAACAGAACTGGGGGCTCAGGATAGGACTATAGAGGAAGTAGAATAGCGAACCATGGAATACGCAAAGTATTATGCTAAAAGTGAAGATAGGAGTCAGAAAGTGGTAGGATAAAAAATTTAGAAGTGGACTAAGTATTGATGCAATACTACTAATCATGTAATTATATTGCCATCATCGTGATCGTAATGTAAATGGGTACCCGTGTTCACACTTTAGTAGGAAAGATAAGGACTGAAAGGTGTTCATTTGATTTAATAAGAAGATTGCAGGTAACCAAAGTGAGAGTAACTTGGGTACAGTCATGAGGCTAGGTGGGTGGAGACTTGGGAATGGCTCAAAATGGAAGCCTTGATACCCACATGCCTAGACTGACAAGAACTCCATGTTAATCACACCAAAACCCATATCACACCCAAATGTTAAGGCATGTCCTTGTGTCCAGTAATGGGAAGAGGGATCCACTGCTCCTATCTTTTGTAATGGAACAGAAACACATATTCTTCGAGACTAGAGATCCTACAATAATCAACTAAGATGGGTTGTTTTGAGATGGGCCTGGGTGCCTCCTGGCCTCTAGGTGAAGGATTTGGTATCACAGCTGCCAAGAGGGAAGTCCAGGGATTTTCCATTTCCTCCTGCTACCAGCCTAGGAGGCTCATCGAAAGGTGTGGTGTTACTCCCCTGGTGTCATGCTTAGACAAGACATTCCCCTGCCCAAGTAAGCTTGGACTTCCACCAGGGGCTGGCAGAGAACTCTGAGTGGTATGACCCTCTAGAACAGGGTGTTAAATCCTGTGCTCTTGTTACGCTTTTCCCAGGGCAAAATTTGAGCCCTGTGTGCCTCTGCTGTGTATCAAATTGGTAAAGCTTCACACAGTTACTTCCCCAGGGTCTGGCAAGGACAAGACCCTGTGAGGGTGACCGTATAATTTATCATCTAGAGCACAACACTTCTGTTCAGGACAAATGTGAAATCCTAAAGGAGGCCAAGACAATAGGCATATTCTGGACTATCTCAGGCAAAATAAGGGCCATGGTCACCCTAAATACAAGCCACTTGAAGGACCTAGAACCCTCGTACACTTTCATGCACCATAGTTGTTCAGCTGACACAGTGCAGGGGCCAGGCTACTCGGTCTTATCTCTTTCTAGCTTCAAGATAATTTGAGTGGCAACCTTGCCCCTTGCCTAACACCAGGTTTTCCTTCCTTCCTTCCTTCCTTCCTTCCTTCCTTCCTTCCTTCCTTCCTTCCTTCCTTCCTTCCTTTCTTTCTTTCTTTCTTTCTTTCTTTCTTTCTTTCTCTCCTTCTCCTTCTTCTTTTGAGACAGAGTTCTTGTTGCCCAGGCTGGAGTGCAATGGCGCGGTCTCAGCTCATGGCAACCTCCACCTCCCGGGCTCTAGTGATTCTCCTGCCTCAGCCACCCAAGTAGCTGGGATTACAGGCACCCGCCACCACACCCAGGTAATTTTTAAATAGTTTTTTAGTAGAGATGGGGTTTCACCATGTTGGCCAGGCCGGCCTCAAACTCCCAAAGTGCTGGGATTACAGACGTGAGCTACTGCGCCCAGCCCAGGTTTTCTTTAGCAGTGGGTTTCCAACCCACTTCTCCCTGCAAGGTCTCTCTAACTTTAAATCTGAAGCTAAAACCTTCACCTCTTGGTCTCTGCCCTCCTCAAAACCTCTGGGATTGACATACAAACCAATCCAACCTTCTTCAGCACTACCTGTGACAAGAAGCATCTGGAGAAACAGCCTATATTGATCTGAAGGGTTGGGATGTCTGTCCCCAGAACAATAAGGACCTACCTACCTTACCTCTACACCATCAAGAGAGGTCACTAAAGTGAGAACTCCCCATAATAAAAACAATCTCCTCCAAAACAGAACACTGCAGCCCAGAAGGCGTGCCGTGAGGCACCCTCTTGCATTAGCTAATATTAATTTAATGTGTCCTGTGTCACTTGCCTGGTATGAAATAAGTCAATTCTACATACACTTTCTCATTTAACTCTCTAAATTTTGAGAGTTGGATTCTACTATCATCTCCGTTTTTAAGACAGGGAAAAGTAAATGATTTGCCCAAGAGTGCACAGTAGATGGTAGAGTCAGGATTTGAACCCCGGTGTGGTTGATTCTGGCACAGGTGCTATATTGTCTCCCCCAAGTTCTCATGGTGCGATATGAGGTGAGCAAGAATATTTTCAGACCAGGAGGCTGTCTCAGAGGAGTATGTCTGAATTGACGATTCTGCAGAAGAGGAGCTCCCCATGAAGACCACAGGATGCCTTGGGGATATGTAACTGAAATGAAGCAGATGTGAAACTTATTGGGATGGACAAGGTAAAAAGGCTGGAAATCCGCAGCCACATAGACATCAATATAATCCAAAATGACAGCAGGACGTGGAGTGCAGGAGTAGGTCAATCCAAGCTTAAACGTTGTCAGTGAGGCCGGGCATGGTGGCTCACAGCCTGTAATCCCAGCATTTTGGGAGGCTGAGGTGGGCGGATCACTTGAGGCCAGGGGTTCGAGACCAGCCTGACCAACATGGTGAAACTCCATCTCTACTAAAAATACAAAAAAAAAAAAAAAAATTAGCCAGGTGTGGTGGTACACACCTGTAATCCCAGCTTTTTGGGAGGCTGAGGCAGGAGAATCGCTTGAACTCAGGAGACAGAGGTTTCAGTGAGCTGAGATAGCGCCACTGCACTTCAGCCTGGGTGACAGAGCACGACTCTGTCTTAAAAAAAAAAATTGTCAATGAGTGAGGAGAAATAACTGAGAAGTATGAAGATGACAACAGGAAGGAAGGAGGGGGAGTGGTAGAGCCCCAGAACCCCACAGCATATGCTTCTGATAAGCAGGAGCTCTGGCATGAAGGTGGATTAATAAGAGTCTAGAAGCAGGGGTGAGGATGTGGAGGATTTCAACCTCACTGCCAAATCCCAAGGTATATGGGAATGGGGAGATAGGGAAGCCCCCACCTCAGAGTGTTGAGAAGTGATGAGATCCAGCCACAGATGTTGTAGATGCGGGGACACTGACTTACCATAGGACAGAGAGGAAGTTTGGAGGAAAAGAAGCAGTTTGAGTGTGGACCAGTGGCTAGGGCAGTATGGAGATGAAAGTACAGGGCCAGGCTTGGTGGCTTAGGCTGTAATCTCAGCACTTTGGGAGGCTGAGGTGGGCAGATCACAAGGTCAGGAGTTCGAGATGGGCCTGGCCAACGTGGTGAAAACCCACCTCTACTAAAGACACAAAAAGTCAGCCGGGTGTGGTGGTGTGCGCCTGTAACCCCAGCTACTTGGGAGGCTGAGGCAGGAGAATCACTTGAACCCGGGAGGTGGAGGTTGCAGTGAGCGGAGATGGCGCCATTGTGCTCCAGCCTGGGCGATAGGGCGAGACTCTGTCTCAAAAAAAAAAAAAAAAAGTACAGGAGATTATGTGTGATCTGCTGGAGCTTACATCATAGGCAGGGATGAAGAATATCAGAGATGGGAGCCATGGTGTGTTTACCTAGCCACAGGGCTGCTGAAAGAATTCATTCAGCAATCTCTCAGACAGAGAGGTCTGGAGTTCAGAGTGCCTTCAACAGAGATACAGATATGGAAGGGATCAGCATTCAGATGTTAACTGAGATCAAGAGAATAGCTATGACCTATACAATATGTGGAGTGAGAATAAAAGAGGATCCTGAGGAATGCCAACATTTAAGGTATTGGCAAAGGAGAATGAGAGGGAGTGGGTAGAAAACCAAGAAAGGATGGTATGCCTATCAGCAAGGCTGGAGAAAATTTCAGCAATGAGGGGGGTCTTTAATTCCTTCTAATGCTACTGTGTTCTATTATCTCCCAGATAGACAGATTGCTGACAGAGGAGGTGACTTGTCAGAGGGAATTAACCACAGCCTGGATTTACTGTGTGTTTGAGGAAGTCCTAGTCCCGTGAGCAGTCCATGAATGAGGGAGAGAGCAGGTAAGAGCTTGGGGATGAGACCCGGGTTTGAATCCTATTACTACCACTTGTACAATTCAAAACAAATTTTAAACATTGTTCTGAACCTCAATTTCCCCACTGGAGAAATGGAGTAAATCATAGTACCTATCTCTCAAGGCTGTGTGATGATGCAGATTAAATGGATAATATTTTCAAAGGACTTTGCCCAGTTCCTGGCAAACAGTAAACACTGGATAATGTTACCTCTTATTATACGTATTGGCAATGAAACGTGTTAAGGGTTATGGTAGAAGAAACGTTAGGTGATATTAGAGTATATAGTTGGGTCAATAACATAGTTGGGGAAGTGGGGTAGGGAAAGTTTTCTAGACATCAAGTTTGGGTCATCAAAGAGAAGGAGTTCACATTGAGATACCATCTCACACCAGTCAGAACGGCTATTACTAAAAGGTCTGGCCAGGTGCGGTGTCTCACGCCTGTAATCCCAGCACTTTCAGAGGCTGAGGTGGGTAGATCATGAGGTCAAGAAATCGAGACCATCCTGGCCAACATGGTGAAACCCCATCTCTACTAAAAATACAAAAAAATTAGCTGGGTGCAGTGGTGCACGCCTATAGTCCCAGCTACTCGGGAGGCTGAGGCACAAGAATCCCTTGAACCTGGGAGGTGGAGGTTGCAGTGAGCTGAGATTGTGACACTGCACTCTGGCCTGGCAACAGAGAGAGATTTCATCTCAAAAAACAAAACAAAACAAAACCAAAAAAAACCAAGATCTAAAAACAACAGAACAACAGATGCTGGTGAGGCTGCAGAGAAAAGGGAACACATACGGTGTTAGTGGGAATGTACATTAGTTCAGCCACTGTGGGAAACGGTTTGGATATTTCTCAAAGAACTTAAAATAGAACTATCATTCGATCCAGCAATCCCATTACTGTGTATCTATCCAAGGCAAAATAAATTGTTCTACCAAAATGACATGCACTCGTATGTTCGTTGCAGCATGAATAATAGCAAAGACATGAAATCAGCCTTGGTGCCCATCAACAATGGATTGGATAAAGCAAGTGTGGTACATATATACCATGGAATACTACACAAGCATAAAAAAGAATGAAATCATGTTCTTTGCAGCAACTGGAGGCCATTATCCTAAGTGAATTAAGGCAGAAACAGAAAACCGATACTGCATGCTTCACTTATAAGCGGGAGCTAAACATTGAGTACTCACAGCTGTAAAGATGACAACAGTAGACAATGGGGACTATGAAAAGAGGGAGGGAGGGAGCTTTTCAAGGTCTGAAAAACTACCTATTGGGTACTATGCTCAGTACCTGGGTGATGGGATCAATTGTACCTCAAACCTCAGCATTACACGATAGACCCATGTAGCAAACCTGCACATGTATTCCTTGAATCTAAAATAAAAGATGAAATGACAGAAAAAAAAAAAAAAGCCACAGAGGAGTCAAAAGTACTCCCACCAGAGGAATTCACATGTGTGAGGACTTACAGGCAAAATAAATAAGTTACATTGCAGAAAGCTGGGTGAATTGCAGAACAGTTGGAACAGAGGACAGTCGCACAGCTAGGGTGGAGGGAGGGGAAGACCGGGAAGAATTGCTGGAAATATCCAGACAGAAGGCCAGAGTGAGGGCCACAAAAGTGGAGGAAGCTGGTTGGGCACGGTGGCTCATGCCTGTAATCACAGCACTTTGGGAGGCTGAGGTGGGTGGATCACCTGAGGTTGGGAGTTCAAGACCAGCCTGACCAACATGGAGAAACCCCATCTCTACTAAAAATACAAAATTAGCCAGGTGTGGTGGCACATGCCTGTAATCCCAGTTACTGGAGAGGCTGAGGCAAGAGAATCGCTTGAACCCAATGGCGGAGGTTGCAGTGAGCTGAGATCGCACCATTGCACTCCAGCCTGGACAACACGAGCGAAACTCCGTCTCAAAAAAAAAAAAAAAAAAAAAAAAAAAAAAAAAAAAAAAAGTAGAGGAAGCTGGGCAGATCCAGCAAATATTCATAAGTATTAGTAGAAATACAAAGACTTCGAAATTGATAGAACAGAAAAGGTGGGATAGGAAGAGAGGAGAGAAAGGGAAGATCCAAGAGTCATTCTTGTCTATCTTTACTTCTATAGCCCTGCCTTTACCACAGTGCCTTCCCAACTGTGAATGCTCAATCAAGATTAAACAAAATACATAATATTCTCTTAAAATTATTTTTCTGGCCTCTACATCTGCATGTTGTCACATGAGATTCTGATGATCCACCAACAAATGTATCCCCTTGCTCCTCTACTAGGTATTTTTAATTTTTGCACCTGGCACCCACCCTACCTCTACCATCAAAATCCCCACAGAGAAGAAAGATATCTAAGGTTAACATGCAAGCAGTGCATGGACCATTACAATGGAAAGGGCTCTGCTAGGTCCAGGCAGGCAGACAGACAGACAGACCTGACCTACCTTGGAGGTTTGCTCTACCGCCATAGGGGTTTTTCTGGGAACCCAAGCATCTTGGAGAGGTGCAAATGAGTTGCTTATCATCTGGAGCGGCATGGAAGCTGTAGAATTTTCTCCTAGCACTTATAAGAAGCAGGCATTGCAGTTAGGTGGAAGAGAGATAGACTCATGAAAAAGCCTTGTGGTCTGTAACGAGGATATACTCAACAGTGACCTAAACTGACATCCGGAAATTGGATGCATACGGGCTTCTGAGCAGATGATGGCAAGTAAGTGTAATAACCCAGGCTGAAGCTCAACAACCTCTCCTCCACCCTCCAGTCATGGTACTACATATGGCATACCCTCTGCCCCTGAGAAAAATGAGTGCCAATGCAGGAAAAAGGAGATAACTCTTGAATGCCTAACATTGTTTCTGTCACTTCATAAAATGGGTCTGAAGACGCAAAGTCCAGTCATGGAAAATACACCTGAGTTTGTGAATTGGAATCCGAACCTACTACTCTTTTCTCCTTCCTAATGTTGCGTATCTCTGTTTTCTCTCTTGGACTCGCCACCTATTTCTTTTATTGTTTTATCATAACAGTAATTTTTATATTTATTAATCAACTTTTGTTTTTATCCATATTCTTCTACCTTTACAAATGTATTCCTCCATGTTGCTTGATATTGATTTTCTTTTCTTTTCTTTTTTTTTCTTTCTTTCTTTTTTTTTTTTTTTTTTTGGGACGGAGTTTGGCTCTTGTTGCCCAGGCTGGAGTGCAATAGGACTATCTCGGCTCACTGCAACCTCCGCCTCCCGGGTTCAAGCGATTCTCCCGCCTCAGCCTCCTGAGTAGCTGGGATTACAGGTGTGAAGAACAGTGCCTGGTTGATAATGATTTTCTATTTTTCCTCTTTTGGGGCTTTTTGAGATAAAAGCATAACTTGTTTCTTTCTTTCTGATAACATTAAAAATATCTCTCTGAAATTGAATGCAGTTTTGAGGTGAAACTATGGGTTTTTATGCAATATTTACATACTGGTATGTTTCTATATATTCTGTAATTACATTCTTGATTTCCTTTTTGATCTAAGAGGTAGCTTAGAAGACTGACTTATAATTTCCAAGTGTTTAAGCTTCTATTTGTTAATTTATATGTAAATATTAATTTTTAAAATATGATACAGAGAAGGGCACCAACATAAGTGTAGAGCTTGATAAATTTTTATAAAATGAGTATTCTCAATGTAACCACCACTTAAATCAAGAAATTGGACATTTCTGTTACCAGAACTGTAGAAGCTCTCTGCGTGCCACCTCCCAGGTACTATAGCACCCATTCCCAGCTTCCCCAAGATAAATTCCATACTGACTTCTATTACCATTGATTCACTTTGCTTGTTTTTAAACTGGATGTAAATGAAATCATACAGTATATACTGTTCTGTATCTGGCTTTTCTTGCTCAGCCTCCATTGTGAGATTCATCCACATTTTCATCCACTGTTAGGTGAAGCACGAATACATTCCTTTTTCTTTCCATGTATACGCCACCTTTGTATGATAATAAATTCATACGATTCGTTGTATTGTATGAATACACCACCTTTTTATTTATCCACTGTGTTGTCAATGGAGACTTCAAGTGGTTTTAATTTTTGACTATTACAAATGCTGCCAATACAAACATTCTAGCACATGCCTTTTGTGGTAAATATGTCCACATTTCTGTTGAACAAGTGAAATTGCTGGGTCATGAAGTGTGCATACTGCTTAGCCTTAGCGCATACTGCAAGCACAGCACTCTAAAGTGCTGTACTGATTTCCCTCCCACCAAAATGCATTATATGACAGTCCCACTTGGTCTGCATCCTCACCAACACTGGTTTAGCCAGTCTCTTTCCATTTTAGCTCTTCCATGGGTGTGTGGTGGAATTTCATTCTCATATCAATGGCATATATTGGATGATTAACAAGGTTGAGCAACTTTTTGTGTTCTTGGGCCATTTGGATAGTGACTGTGGAAAAGTGACTATTCAAATCTCTTAATCTCTTGTCAATTTATCCTGAAGGTTTCTTCCTTTTTCCCATTGATTTGTAGGATTCTTCTCTTTCTTTTCTTTCCTTTTTTTTTTTCTTTTTTGAGATGGAGTCTTGCTCTGTCACCTGGGCTGGAGTGCAATGGCACGATCTTGGCTCACGGCAACCTCATCTCCCGGGTTCAAGCGATTCTCCTGCCTCAACCTCCCAAGTAGCTGGGATTACAGGCACCCACCACCACGCCCGGCTAAATTTTTTTGTATTTTTAGTAGAGACGGGGGTTTTACCATGTTGGCCAGGCTGTTCTTGAACTCCTGACCTCAGGTGATCCACCAGCCTCGGCCTCCCAAAGGGCTGGGATTACAGGTGTGAGCCACCACTCCCAGCCCTGGAGTCTCTCTCTCTCTATACACACACACACACACACACACACACATATACACGCACACATGTATACACATATATACACACACACACATCTATCTATCTATCTATCTATCATCGATCTTTCTTTGAGACGGGGTCTTGCACTGTTGCTCTGTTGCCCAGGTTGGAGTGTGGTGGCCTGATCTCGGCTTACTGCAGCTTTGACTCCCTGGGCTCAGGTGACTCTCCTACCTCAGCCTCCCGGGTAGCTGGGACTACAGGCATGCACCACCAGGCCTGGCTAATTTTTGTGTTTTTTTAGTAGAGATGTTGCTTAGGCTGGTCTTGAACCCCTGGGCTCAAGTGATCTGTCCACCTTGGCTTCCCAAAGTGCCGAGATTACAGGCGTGAGCCACCATGCCCATCCAGATTCTTTATATATTTTGGAGTTGAGTTCTTTCTCTGTTTTATGAAGGTTGAATGTATTGCAAATAATTCGTCCCACTCTGATGATTTCTTTTTCATTCTGTTTTTTATTTTTTGAGACAGAGCCTCACTCTGTTCCCAAGGCTGGAGTTCAGTGGCACAGTCTCCGCTCAATTCAGCCTCCACCCTCCCAGGCTCAAGTGATCCTTCCACCTCAGTCTTCAGAGTAGCTGAGACTACAGGCCCTGCCACCAGGTCTTGGTAATTGTTGATTTTTTTTTTTTTTTTTCTGTAGAAATGGAGTTTTGGAGTTGCCCAGGCTAGTCTCTAACTCTTGAGCTCAAGTGATCTTCCTGTCTCAGCCTTTCAAAGTGCTGGGATGACAGACGTGTGCCATGGAGCTTAGCCTTTTTAGTTCTCTTAATGGTATCATCAGATGAACCATTAAGAACCAAAGTTCTTAACTGTTAAGTAGTCCAATTTGCCAATATTTCCTTTAAGATTAGAATATTTGGTGTCATGTTTAAGAAATCATTGTCTACCACAAGATCATGAAGAACTTTTTCTCCTGTTTTATATTTTGATTTTTATTTCTTTTGAAAAACAATAATTTTTGAGGTTTGTTTTCCAGAAAAAATGGGTAGTTGATAAACCTTTTCAGTCATTACATGTCGACTTCCTTTTGCCCTCGTTTGTGAATGTTAGGCCAGATGTAGACTTTTGAGTTGCATTTGAATTATGACCTATTTTCATGGGTGCCCTGTAATCTTGCTCTGAATTTTATTGGCATTGAGCATTGCAGATGTCAGCATGAGGCAAACCAGCTTCTCTTTTTGAAGACAAACTTCTTTTTTTCTGGTGTGTGTGTGTGTGTGTGTGTCTTCGAAATTCAGAAATTTAACCAAGATATGTCTAGGGATTTTGTTTTTCTTGTGCAGTAATATTTTCTAGCCCTTCGTGAATTATTTTAATTTTGACTTGGGCCTTTCTTCAGCTCTGCAAAGTGTTTTTTTGTTTGTTTCTTTGTTTTGTTTTTTGAGACGGAGTTTCACTGTTATTGCCTAGGCTGTAGTACAACAGCCCGATCTTGGCTCTCTATGACTTCCGCCTGCCAAGTAGCTGGGATTACAGGCATGCGCCACCATGCCCAGATAATTTTGTATTTTTAGTAGAGACAGGGGTTTCTCCATGTTGGTCAGGCTGGTTTCGAACTTCCAACCTCAGGTGATCCGCCCACCTCGGCCTCCCAAAGTGCTGGGATTCCAGGCATGAGCTACCGCGCCTGGCCTTTTTTAGTATTTTTTATGCTTATTTCTTCTTCATCTGCTCTGCAAATTCTATTACTACACATATTTGTTTGAATATTTTGAAAAAAGATTCCACGTCTAGTTTCTTTTTCCTCACCATTTCATTGCATTACCTACTTTTTCCCGCTGAATTTTGGGATTATTCTTCCAGCCCATCTTCTAATGCAGTAATTCCATTTTGGGCAGTGCCAGATCTGCTATTTCCTGCCTCTGTGGAGTTTCATTAGTTTGGAAGTCATGCGTTTCTTATCCAAGAACTCTTTCTTGTTTAATGTGGCTCTTCTTCATGGCAACCAGCTCTTGTTATATTAAAGCAGCTTTCTCTCAGTTCTCACCAAGAATACAAATTAGAGTGAAAAAATATATTTCCCTTACTTCTTGCATAACTTTCACTAGCAGCTATTTTCTCTGGATTCTTAGATTAGTCTCCCTGTTTTATGGAGGTCATAGCCTATAATAAAAGCACAGGCATTTGAACTGGAAAAACTTGGGTTTGAATCCTAGTTCTGAACCTTGAATGGCAGTTAACCTAAACCCTCTGAGCTTGGTTTATTTGATAGGTAGAGTCAAACCCTCATTCTAGAGTTCTTCTAAGGATTAAATAAGATAATGTATGTTATAGCACTTACAGTAGTACTTGGCTATATAGTTTATTATTATTACCTTCTTCATTCTCATTACTATTATATTGAAATACTAAGTCTTTTTTCTGCTTGTCAGTCTCACATAGAGAGGTCTGGTTACTTAAGACTTGGTAGCTGAGTTGGACAGAAAGGCATCATGTCAGAAATGGTGCAGATCTCAGTTTAATTTTCCCCACGTTACTACACATAGTAAATCTACCTGGCCAGGACTCCCTCACTCAGAAATCACCTGTACCATTTTTTGACAAGATTGTGAAAAGGACCTTTCTCTAATTTCCATGAGTGACACAGAATTGCTCTATTATGTTTGATGAGTTATTTCAAATGGATATTGGAGGGAGAAATGAGTCAAAACTACTGGCTTTTGTTAACATTTTGTTACCAGAAGTTGAATGTAAAATTTACTAAAAATAAAGAAAATTAACACATAAATGTTTTAGATAAAAATGTAGTCAAATATTTCTATCCTTTGGGGATAAGGGAGACTTTCTAAGCATTAAACCAAAGGCATAAAACATAAAGGAAAAGATTGATAGATCTGACCACATCAAAAATGTAGAATTCTTGCTGGGCGCGGCGGCTCACGCCTGTAATCCCAGCACTTCAGGAGGCTGAGGCGGGTGGATCACCTGAGGTCAGCAGTTCAAAAGCAGCCTGACCAACAAATACAAAATTGGCCAGGTGTGGTGGCTCATGCCTGTAATCCCAACTACTTGGGAGGCTGAGGCAGGAGAATCACTTGAGCCCGGGAGATGCAGGTTGCAGTGAGCCAAGATTGTGCTATTGCACTCCAACCTGGGCAACAAGGGTGAAACTCCATCTCAGAAAAAAAAAAAAAAAAAAAAAAGTAGAATTCCTGGAAGATAAAAATCAACATTAGAGATGTTGAAAAGGAAAGGCCAAACTAGAGAAAACATTTGCCATAAGATACAACAGCATTAGTGTAATTAATATGACTACAAAGCTTTTAAAAATTGGTAAGAAAATGTAGACTTACAACAGAAAAATGGGTTAAGGACATGGAGAATTAATTAACCAAAGAAGAAATACTAACGGCCATGAAACGTGGGAAAATGTTTAATGTGGTAAAAACAAGTGCAAATTAAAATGGCATAATGATGCTATTTTTCATCTATTCATCTCGCAGGATTATTAAGAGCGGTGATACTCAGCACAGGTTAGAGTATGGGGAAAATGGCGTATTTACATGCTGTAGTTGGGATGGTGAAAATTTCCATTTTTTATCTACAGGATAATTTGGCAATACATATAAAAAGCTTTAAAACATGACACACTTCAATGCAGAAATTCTGATTATTTAATGTTGATCTTAATTAAATAAATATATGCAAAAAGTTTTAACCATTAACATGTTGATCACAGAGATATTTAGAATAGAGATATTTAGAATAACAGAAGATAAGAAAGAACATATTGTCCTAACAACAGTCTGATCCTATTTTTGAAACACGTTTATAGATTCCCAGTGTTATCTTGATTAGTAAGAATCTGGGCATTTTTCATTTTTTAAATGAATCCTAATTTTTCCATTTTTTCCCTCAATAACGTTAAAATGTATAACACGTTTATATATAAACACATATGCTGTTGGACTTTATTTACTAACATTTTATTAATAATTTTTATATCTATTCTTGTAGGCGATATTGGTTGGTTGTTTTTGCATTTGTGCCATCTTCATCAGGTTTGATAACAGAGTTAAGGCAATTTCATAAGTGAGTTTGGATGCTTTCATTTTGTTTCTGTGCTCTGAAATACTTAAGTAGCAGAAGAATTATCTGTTGTTTGAAGCTTTGAAAGTGTTCCCCATAAAACCATATGGGCCTGGCTACTTTGGGGAATATTGTTCCTTGAAAAGTTTTCCAAGTTTTTCAGTGTTCCTGGTCCCCTCATGCTTCCTACCCATTTTTGAAAAACCTGTAGCAGGCCAGGCACAGTGGCTCATGCCTGTAATCTCAGCACTTTGGGTGGCAGAGGCGGGGGATCACCTGAGGTCAGGAGTTCGAACACAGCCTGGCCAACATGGTGAAACTCCATCTTTACTAAAAATACAAAAATTAGCCGGGCATGGTGGTAGGCGCCTGTAATTCCAGCTACGCAGGGAGGCTGAGGCACGAGAATCGTTTGAACCCAGGAGGTGGAGGTTGCAGTGAGCTGAGATTGCGCCACTGCACTCCAGCCTGGGAGACAGAGCAAGACTCCATCTCAAAAAAAAAAAAGAAAAGAAAGAAAGAAAGAAACACCTGTAGCAGTTCATATTCTCCAAGCAAATAAAGAGCTTACTTTAAAATAGGTAAACACAAGATTGCAAAAGCATTCTCTTATACTTTTTGTGCATCTGTGATTAAATCCTTTTTCTCGTGTCTAAAGTTGTGTGTTTTTCTTCTTTTTGACTTTCTATCTATTCATTTTATGTATCTCTTTGAAATAACAAGTCCTGAAATTAATGGATCAATTACACCCTTAATTCATTCTAAGGTCTGTATTGGGCCTGCTGTACAAGTGTTCCCCTGGAGACCAAGACAGAAGACAAGCCACTATCTGGGGGAAGTTTTTTCTTATGGCAGTGGTAAATGTGCCAGAAGGCCAGAGGAAAATGTACAAAGCCTCTTAATGCACAGCTTGGAAGTGCCATATATCACTTTCACCCACAGGCCATTAGCCGAAGAAGTCTTTTGGTCAAGTCCTAAGTTATTAAGTGGGAAAATACACTCTGCCTATGATGAAACCATGCAAAGGTCTATTAAGGGAAGGCTAAAAATTGGAGTTAACGACATCTATTAATACCATGCCCAAAGATGGGAACGTCTATTACCCTATTTAAAAAATATTTTGCACTAACAGATATACTTGAATGGTGCAAGTCAAGTTTGATACCTGCAAGCAAAAAGGTGATTGGAATCTGTAATATCCTTCAGTCGTATTGTAGCACTGAATGTTGTTTTGACACATCAGATACTGTAAGGCATAGGTGTATCTTCTCCAACAGCAATTTATTGAGCAAATAGACTGGCCAATTAATTCCCCAAAACATACTACTTAGAGATTTTGTACTACAAATCCCCACATAGCAGATAAGAAAAGAGTGTCCTGGAGAAGTCCAGCAAGATGATTGGCCATAATTATAATGAGCTCAAGCTTCCTGTTCTGCTTTCTCTCTTCTGTGGACCCCAATGTATAGGATGTTTCAGTCGACAAAGAACTGCATATACCATAGTGATCCCATAAGGTTATAACACTGTATTTTTACCATACTTTTTCTATGTTTAGATGTGTTCAGATAACACAAACACTTACCATTGTGTTACATTGTGTTACAATTGTCTACACTATTCAGTACAGTGACATGCTATACAGGTTTGTAGCTTAGGCTATACCCTATAACCTAGGTGTGTAGTAGGCTACACCATCTAGGTCTGTGTAAGTATTTTCTTTCCTTTTTTTTTTTGAAATGGACTCTCGCTCTGTCACCTAGGCTGGAGTGCAGTGGCGCGATCTCGGCTCACTACAAACTCTGCCTCCTGGTTTCAAGCGATTCTCCTGCCTCAGCCTCCTGAGTAGCTGGGATTACAGGCACCCACCACCACACCTAACTAAATTTTGTAATTCTAGTAAAGACGGGTTTTCACCACATTGGCCAGGCTGGTTTCGAACTCCTGACCTCAGGTGATCTACCTGCCTTGGCCTCCCAAAGTGCTGGAATTACAGGCATGAGCCACCATGCCTGGCTGTTAAGTACTTTCTATGATGTTTGTGCAATAACAAAATCACCTAATAATGTATTTCTCAGAACGTATCCCTGTTGTTATTACTCTGAATTCTGTTCTGTAGACCAGCCTTGTCCAATAGAGCTTTCTATGATGATGAAAATGTTTATTTTACATTGTCTGCTACGGCAACCACTAGCCACAGGTAGTTATTGGGCACTTGAAATGGAAAAACTGAAACTTTGTTTTATTTAACCTAATTTAAAATAATATTTAAGTAACCACATGTAGCTAGTGATCCCCATGTTGGCCAGTGAATGCTTGCTCTCAGAGTAGAGGTTAAAACCATTCTAATTCGGAGGCTTCTAAAGGGAGTATCAGATTTCCACGGAAACATATCTCAGACAAATGGTACTACAACATTGCTGAAGCAAGTAAGAAGCCCATATGTTGTTGGCCAAAGCAAGTGACAAGGTCAAAGGGAAGGTCAACAGGAACAGGGACGTGTAATCTTCCCATAGGTCAAAGTTAGGTATATAAGACATAGAAATTTCTTTCTTCTTTTCTCCTCTTCTTCCTCCTCTTCCTCCTCTTCTTTCCCCTTCCCACCATCCTTCCTCACCTCCCCTTCTTCTTTTGCAAATACATTTAAATTTTATTTTAAATCTATTCTTCTAGGTGACAAAAATTAAGTTTCAGGCAATTCTATCTTCATTCCCCATCTTGGCCAAAGCTGCCTCCTCATCCTGATCACCGTCTTTGATCCCAACAGCTTTCACATCCAGCTCTTTCAGGTACATTTGTATATCCCCACACCACACATGCAGACACCAAATCATTGCACATGGCTTGGGTGCAGGGAGCTCTGGGGCTACCACTGGCCTGTGGTATGGGTACCGTAGACATTTCATGTAGATATCTTACTGGTCCTGTGTCTTACAAGGCAGAAGATCTCTGTGAGCTTGGCCACGCCTAGCCTTCACTCCAGGAGCGGTGTGCAGTTTCTCCACTGTGCTCAGATGCCCCAAAATGATATATCTGTCTCCAGTCTGCCTGCCCCCAACTTCATTGTTGACCATGGGGAAAAGCAAGGTGCATGCTGCTTTCTCAGAGAAACCCGCTGTAGCAGTCAGCTTAGACTCAATTATGTTACAGCTACAAACAATCCCTAAACCTCTGATTTAAAACAGCAAAGATACCTTTTTCACTCCAGCTGGAGGGCCACATCGGTGTTCCACAGCAGCCCCCAACTGGTTCATTGCCAGTATTAAGAAGAAGAGGGCAGGATCACAAAATGACTCCTAAAACGTCTGCCCTCAGAAGAAGCATATAAGTCACTTCTGTGCATATTCATTGTTCAAAGAAAATCACATGACCGATCTTTAACTCAACAGTAAGGTAAAATAGCATCCTTCCCATAGGCATTGGCAGTGAAATTTTTTGGACATTAATAGTATCTACACAAGCATCATCTACTTTTCTTCTCTGTTTCTCTCCTGCTTTGCAGTCCCCATCACCATTTTCAACATCTTACAGCCTGTGGGTTCTTTATTTAGACTAAGCAGGATGATATATTCTTTATAATCTACTATTTCTGACATAGACTATTAAAGCTCCAAAGCCTGTATTCTGGAAACTCAAAACTCTGTCCTGAAGAACTCTATTCTGTCACATGTGTTTCTGAAGCTCTTGTTTCTGCGCTATTATCCCTTCCCTGGGGTAGAAAGCAGAACACGCACTAGCTGCTTCCTGAGTGGAGGGAGCATTCAAAGGAAGACAGAAAATATGCGGAGAAGCCACCAGTTAATAAAATATTATCGGACCACACTCTGTCAGGGGAGGCAGCCAAGGGGATTTCCCTTTGGAACGGAAAAATCTCGGGATTGAAGGCAGGGGCTGGCATGATATCGGAGTTGTCTACCAGAGTTCTTGAGGATTAGTGCTGACCAGTAGAACTTTCTGAGAGGATAGGAATATTCTTTATCTGTGCTGTCCAATGCAGTAGCCTTTAGCCACATGTGGCTCTTAAGCACTTCGAATGTGACTTGGGTGACTGAGGAACTAAATTGTTTTTCTTTTTTTATTTATTTTTATTTTTTTTTATGATACTTTAAGTTCTGGGGTACATGTGCAGAACGTGCAGGTTTGTTACATAGGTATACAGGTGCCATGGTGGTTTGCTGCACCCATCAACGTCATCTACATTAGGTATTTCTCCTAATGCTCAACCCCCGACAGGCCCCGGTGTATGATGTTCCCCTCCCTGTGTCCACATGTTCTCTTTGTTCAACTCCCACTTATGAGTGAGAGCATGCAGTGTTTGGTTTTCTGTTCTTGTGTTAGTTTGCTGAGAATGATGGTTTACACCTTCGTCCATGTCCCTGCGAAGGACATGAACCCATCCTTTTTTTATGGCTGCATAGTATTCCATGGTGTATATGTGCCACATTTTCTTTATCCAGTCTATCACTGATGGGCACTTGGGTTGGTTCCAAGTCTTTGCTATTGTGAACAGTGCCGCAATAAACATACATGTACATGTGTCTTTATAGTAGAATGATTTATAATCCTTTGGGTATATATCCAGTAATGGGATTGCTGGGTCAAATGGTATTTCTAGTTCTAGATCCTTGAGGAATTGCCACACTGTCTTCCACCATGGTTAAACTAATTTACACTCCCACCAACAGTGCAAAAGTGAGGAACTAAATTTTGAATTTTAATTAGTTTAAATTTCAACAACCGCTTGTGGTGAGGGGCTACTATATTCAACAGTGCAGTTCTAGAAGTTACCAGAGATAGTGTTGCTAAAAGTCATACAGTGACCTTAATGTCTTACTATTATTTATACACATAAAAAGCATGTTGTACTTTGCTTTTTTAAAAATCTCAAAATGGAAATAATTTCACTTAATATAGACATCATATAGACATTATAGGTACAACATAGTTGCTTAAAGGCAAATAATGGTCGGGCGCGGTGGCTCAAGCCTGTAATCCCAGCACTTTGGGAGGCCGAGACGGGCGGATCACGAGGTCAGGAGATCGAGACCATCCTGGCTAACATGGTGAAACCCCGTCTCTACCAAAAAATACAAAAAACTAGCCGGGCGAGGTGGCGGGCGCCTGTAGTCCCAGCTACTTGGGAGGCTGAGACAGGAGAATGGCATGAACCCAGGAGGCGGAGCTTGCAGTGAGCAGAGATCTGGCCACTGCACTCCAGCATGGGCGACAGAGCAAGACTCCGTCTTAAAAAAAAAAAAAAAAAAAAAAAAAAAAAGCAAATAATGCCTTCGTTTATTCACTGGCTAGAGCTGTCTGACCTAATAAGCAGAGGCTAAATTCACAATTAATTAAAGATTTCATGTTCATTCAGCCAAGACATGCCTCAAACCATTTTTTGTTTAGCTGGCCAGCAAGATACTTAGAGCCATATTTAGGACATCTTGCAACTATAATCAACATATGCAAAATATCCCGTTTCAAAGAAGATCCTTCCTTTATAAGATTAGTAATTCTGTTGTACGAATAGGATTTTTCTCTATTATGCTAAGTATAATCATTTTGTAGTAAATGAATATGGCAATGTACTACATGAAAATTTATATGTAATTTGATTATTGGTAATTTAACAAATAGTTCTCTTACCGGAGTTCAGGAAGCATATTTCTCTATCTAGGGATGAGGAAACAGAGGTTTGGAGAGGTTAGGCAATTTTCCTAAGGTTATATAACAGGTATGTGGAATTCTGACGCAGGAACTCCTATCTGTTTAATCCAAAGCGCCTAGCACCCAACAATATTGCTCTTACTTGATATATAATGATAAAACCTTGATATATAATGATAAAACCTAATTGCAATCACCTATCTTTTTCTTTTTTCTTTTTTCTTTTTTTTTTGAGACAGAGTCTAGCTCTGTCGCTTAGGTTGGAGTGCAGTGGCACACTGCAACCTCTGCCTCCTGGGGTCAAGCGATTCTCCTGCCTCAGCCTCCCGAGTAGCTGGGATTACGGGCCCCCACCACCACGCCCAGCTAATTTTTGTATTTTTAGCAGAGACAGGGTTTCACTGTGTTGGCCAGGCTGGTCTCGAACTCCTGACCTCATGATCCACCCGCCTTGGTCTCCCAAACTGCTGGGATTACAAGCGTGAGCCACTGCGCCCGGCTCACCTATCTTTTTCTAAGGATAGAGAACGAAGAAGCCACAACCCCTTTCAAGGAACCAGCTGACGTCCATGGGATGCTGTGGTGCAGGACACTTGTGGGGTGCTACAGCTCATGCCCCTTGGTTTCCTGCTGGTGGAAGGGAAATGGGACTAGATACGAGATTGGCGTCTAAGCCATACAAAAAAGCTGTCTCAGACAGGTTGGGCCAGTAAGCACAATGTCACTATCTATATTGGCTTCTGGTTACCTATTGGGTTTGGTTTGGTAAAAATTAAGAATCAGACTTCTGGGATGCAAGCTATGCCGAGTTCAAAATCTGCTGTCAGCCCCTGTGTTTCAAGCGTAACCCTGAACCTCATCATTAATCAGGTGACCTTAGACCGTTTTATCAGCTACGTATCTGCTAGCATAAATCTCCCTTCTGTGAATTGAGAACACAGATGCCTCACATTCACTAAAAATACAATGAGAGACAGATGCTCACTTTCTTTATTTGCTGTTGTATTCTTGGTCCCACTTTGCCATTTTTAAAACAGGAAAACGTTTCCCTTACTTGAACGCTAAAGTGCAAAGCTGCTGTGGACGCTGCCTTCTTCCACCTCCGCACTCCACTGTCCTTGCAAACTTTGGACAGAGGAAAGGTGGGCACGGGGCGCCAAACTACAAGTCCCGGCATGCACGGCGTTCTCCGCACAGGCGCACGGGGACAGCCCGGCCAGCCGGCCAGCCAGCCTGCGGAGACTCCCGGGTCCCCGCGCCGGACTGGGACTGGGGGCAGGCAGCCCGGGCGGAGCGGGCCGGTGCCGAGGGCGGCCCCGGGCATTGCTCTGCCCCGGGCATTGCGCGGCGCGCGTGAGGGGGATGCGGCAGGAGGCGGCGCGGCGGGAGGAGGCGTAGGCGGCGGTGCCCTCGGGAGGGAGCTGCGCGCGGGCCAGACGGCTCCCGGAGGCTCCGCAGTGCCGCCGCCGCCGCCGCCCGGGAGGCTCCGCGCGGGAGCCATGTAACCCTGCGGCGGGCTCCGGGCTGCTCCGTCCTTCCCCAGCTCCTGGGCTAGCGCGGCAGCGGGGCCACGATGAAGAAGCAGTTCAATCGCATGCGCCAGCTGGCCAACCAGACGGTGGGCAGGTAGGTCACCCGCGGGCACCGGGGCCGGTGCGCGCCCGCGAGGCTGCATCCGCCGGGGCGCGCAGGTGATGGATCCCGCCCGGCCTCCTGTCCTCCTTCCTTCCGTCCCTTCCCCTGCAGCAGCTGCCTCCAGGCGCTGCTCGCAGACGCGACCCCTCCTCCCTGAACTTCCTAGACCCCGGAGCCCTTCACACGCGCCGCCTTCTGCTCCGGGCTCCGGTTGCCAAGCGCAAAGTGTGACGCATCCTTTACCTGCGTCCCCGGCTGCCCCTTCGCTTCGTCCTCCCTGCCTTTCCCCGGGACTCCCTTCTCCCTCTGGCCGCCTATCTTCCTGGAAACAGGTGTTTGCTCAGATTGTGCTGGAGGCAGCTGAACCGCAGTCGGTCTCCGGAGATCTCTTTCCTCCCCTCCCCTGCGCCGAGTTCAGGGCTGCTCCCGGGTCCAGGGAAAGTGCTGGGCCTGGTCGGCCTGCCCCTCCCGCCGTGTTTATTTTCAGGGACTATGACTGTACGAGATTCTGGATCACTTTCCTGGCCGGGTTTCTTAAGGCGTTTGGTTGGGGGAAAGAGTGAGGGGTGGGAGAGGAAGGAAGGTGCTGGTGGAATGGCGTTGCTGCCTGCTTGGTGTTAAGACTGATTTCAGTGGAGGGAGGGAGGCTGCAAAAACGAGGCCCAAGTCCTCGGGAAGATGAGAATCGCAGCCAGGTAGGGGAGGGGGACAGAGGCCCCACAGTCAGAAGAGTCAGGCCCGGGGAAGCTGCAAGACCCCGCCTGCTGCCATCACGGTGAAAATGGGCTACATCTGGACTCCAGGAGCGGCTCTGCAGGGTGCCAACATCTATTAAGGTTACGTAAAAATCCTGGTGGGTCTCTCCCAAGACTAGGCATTCTTTGAGCACAGGATCGTTAGGTAGAGGGGATTTTTCCTGGAACCCGTACTCCTGGGGAGGGATTTCCGCTGCTGCTGTGGCAAAGGAATTCAGGTGTGCAGTTCTAAAGCAATCAGAAAGCAAAGAATCCAGCCTTGGGTGCAGTTCAAATGCAAGCTCAACGCATCGAGGGCTCTCCACTAGGTTTACCGAGAAACCAAATACCTTTCCGGGGTGGGAAGTGGAGCCTGAACTGGCACCTGGTAGGATGGGGGTGGGGACAGCCCTGGGGAATAGGGGACATCTGAACTCCCATCTAAGCATACTGCCCTAGTTACAGTGGGCATTTGAGGGCAGGGGATGCGGTGGCTTCTTATGCTTCCAGGGACTCCAGATGGTTTCCAAGTAACAATGTCTAAAATTGACTTGGATTCATTTTTCCTTCCCAAACACATGTGCTTTAACGTGAGGGGGAATTTATGAATAGCAGAGTCAGATTAGCCCAGATTTCTGGCATGGTATTGCCACAGATATAGCCTCACGTGGACTGCCTTTTGATGTGTTGGATGCCGAGATAGTGTTTCCTGGTATTCGTTGTTTAGCAGATGACAGTCAAGCCGACCCGTCTTTAATATCTTGGCTTCTTCATCACCCTGCAGGCGGGCATTGACCATCACCTGAGACCAGCCCAGTGACCAGGAGGCCCCTGACACTAGACTTGGGTTGCTGGTTTCTCTGGGTCTTGGGGTTTCCGTGCAGTGCTAGAATCTGAATGTTCAGAACGTGTTTATGCCTCCTCCCTGGCTTCCTGAAACACAATTCTATTTTTTCAGGACCTGTTTTGAAATGGGGGAACTTTTTGTGCCATGGCATCGTATCTTATTTTTCAGCCTCATCCATGAGGGGAATGCAAAATGGTGAGGGGAGGTTGGATTTCAGAAAAAGTGGTCTTAGGGATTGAGAGCACGTTCTTGGAAGTCCAAGCAGCTGGTCACCAAGAGGTTCTTTCCTCTTCTTTGTTGGGACTCTGGTGGATGTTGGCATATGGATGAATTCTGCGTTTCTCCGTTGGTAGCCATTGTGTTGTGCACTGGGCCAGGTGAGGGCCAGCCTGTATGGCTTTTGATGAAATCCAGAGCAAACCTTTTAAAGCAAAAACCAGTTCGTGTGACCTTGCTGCTGAAAAGCTTCCAGTGACACCTTATTGCGCTTAGCATCTCACATCTTGCCAGGGTCTTGCAGGACCATCCCTGGTTGGCTGTTTTTCTTAACTCTTTTTCTCCCCATTCTCATCTCTTCCACTCTTTCCACATTCATGGAGCTCTAGCCATGTGGCCTTTCTTGCCCCAAACACACTGAGCTCATATCCACCTTGAGGGTTTTGTTTTGTTTTTAATGTTTTCCCTTTCTTTTTTTAACTTGGCTGAGAATGTGCTCCTTCCAAGTAGCTTTTTCTCATCATTTCAGTCTTGGTTCCAAGACCTTCAAGAGGCCCTTCCTCCCCTATTTACCTCCAGCTCATCATTTTTTCATTTCTGGACAGCACTCATCACTGATTGAAACGCTTTTATTTTTTATTTTCTTGTCTGCCTGCCTCCAGCCGAATATATTGATTGCTGTCGTATGCCTGTGTAGACAGTGCAGTGCCGTTTAGGCTACTGACTCTCAATCGATGTTTATTGCCTAGATTAAAACAGCTTACCCCAGGGTCCATGAGGGTCAGCGAGAGATGCAGCATTTCTTCTATTATTGAGAATGTTTTGGGTTGTGATCCTGTGAGTATTGGAGTAAAACAACCCGCAGTTGCTTGTTAATTTCTTAAATCAGAAGCACATAGGATTGGAATTTGGACTTTAGGTGTACAGTTATAAAGCACTTGTTTTTTATCCTTGTGTGTTTCTAAAGTTTTCCTCTTTCTGAGGGAGGACTGAGAGGACTGAAAGTCCTTCCTCACGGCTCGCCTTCCCTAAGTTGCAGGTTCTGGAGTTCTGAATATAAAACTTCAAGTCATTTTAACAATGTAGGAGTTACCCTACTTAAACATACTCTGTTGGGTTACTAGTACTTTCTCTTGAAGTGCTTACATCCAAGGCGTATTGAGGGCGTCAGCAACTATGAAAAGATTTGATAAAACCCATTGTATTTAACTGAGAAAAGTTTCAGCCCCTCCTTGGTCTGTTTCCTTAGTCTGCACGTGTTCCTTCTGCTTTGAACTTTCCCCTTTCTGTCCCTTCACTTCAGTCTGTCCTTTGGGAGGCACTCCCTGGCCACTGTATGCCTCATGGTTAGGAGGACAGGCTTTCCACTGGGACAGGTTTAGTTTGTTGCTGACTGTGGAATCCTAAGCTTAATTCTCTGCACGTTAATTTTCTAACTTGCAAAATGGGAGTAATAAGGATTGTACTGTGGTAATGTGGAAACTGCAGTGATAACATGAGGTACTGTGAGAAGTGGCCGGGCGTGGTGGCTCACGCCTGTAATCCCAGCACTTTGAGAGGCTGAGGCAGGCGGATCACGAGGTCAGGAGATCGAGACCATCCTGAATAACACGGTGAAACGCCGTCTCTACTAAAAATACAAAAATTTAGCTGGGCATGGTGGCGAGCGCCTGTAGTCCCAGCTACTCGGTAGGCTAAAGCAGGAGAATGGTGAACCCGGGAGGCGGAGCTTGCAGCGAGCAGAGATCTCGCCACTGCACTCCAACCTGGGCGACAGAGCAAGACTCTGTCTCAAAAAAAAAAAAAAAAAAAAAAAAAAAAGATATTGTGAAAAGTACCTAGCAGTGCTCAGCACTAGAAAATGCTTCATAAATAGTAGCTACAAGTATATCTGGGCAAATGTTCTGAGTGCTATTGAATTATATACACTATGGTATATGTACATTTATTAGATACCTACTGTGTGCCAGACACTGCTCTGGTTCAGGGCGTATTGCGGTACAGGGCAAACAAAATTCCTGTTCGCTTGGAACCTGCATTCTAGACCGAGTGCCGTGGCGCACACCTGTAATCCCGGCACTTTGGGAGGCCAAGGAGTGTGGATCACCTGAGGTCAGGAGTTCGAGACCAGCCTGGCCAACATGGCAAAACCCTGTCTCTACTAAAAATACAAAAATTAGCTGGGCATGGTTGCAGGCGCCTGTAATCCCAGCTATTGGGGAGGCTGAGGCGGGAGAATCGCTTGAACCCCGGAGATGGAGGTTGCATTGAGCTGAGGTTGCGCCACTATGCTCCATCCTGGGTGACAGAGTGAGACTCCATCTCAAAAACAAACAAACAAACAAAAAAAGGAACCTGTATTCTAAAAGCATGCTATGGTTATAATGGCTCACTTGTATTATAATTTTTATATTTTGTTATTTACTTTTCCCCACTAGACTTTAAACTCTTTGGAGGCAGGGACAACTGCCCTAATACTGCCCTGTGTAGAAGGTCCTCTGTCATTCTTTGGCAATGGAATGAGTAAGTGAACAATAAGATCCATGAGCTATAGATAAGGGAGTCTTTTGAAGTAGTTCAAAGATGGGGAAAGCTCCTGATACCACGTTTCTTGAACGTTGTGATGGTGGTCAGAGGAGAAAGGAACAGCTGCACTGCTGGGCATTGGAAGGATAGAGCAAGATTTAGGGGAGAATTTGGTTCAGGCCTGATTGATGGCAGCATTTTTCTTTTTACCTTCGAGAGAGTCTAGTGGCTGCTGGAGTGAGAAGCATACCAAAAGGCATAGAGTATTTTTCTTGGAAGTGACATTTGGTTGGTGTTGGGTGGAGCAAAGCCCTGAGCTAAAATTTAGCAAGAGACGTACCAAGAGAAAGAAAATGGAAGAAGTAATGGCACCTTGATTTGATGGGGAGGACTTTTTTTTTCCAGTCTGCACAGGGGGTTCACAGCGGTCCCATCCTCAGAGGGCTGTCACGAGGTTGGAGGGAGCCTGGTCCACTGAAGTGCCCACCAAATGGTTGAGGTGGTTCGTTGTCACTGAACATCCATTCAGTCTTCCAAAAATAATGTTGGCCTCCTAAGTAGAAAAGGATTCTTAGAAACGATTTCAACAGCTACTGCCCAGTGATGGCCCAAGTGAGGTTTATGCTTTTGTTTAAAATGGATGATGTTCAAAGTGTCTGGGAGTAGGTGAGGAGCGGTGCGTGTGCGGGAAGGAGAAGGCTAGTTGGGTCGGGATGAAGTGTGTGGATTTAGAGGCTATGAGTTGGGGAGTGAAGACAAAGTTTTGTCCCTGGAGCCCTGTTTTCTATTCCTTGACTGCTTCGCGTACATTGCAAAGCAGGCTTGGTTTCCGATGCACAGCTTTGCAAGTATCGTTGCTGCTGTGCAGCTCTTGGAATTCAGCTGCAGAGGCCCAGGCATCAGCCAGTGGTGGGGAGCCTGGGAGCTGGATGCTGAGGCCGCAGCAGCCTCCAGGAGCACTGGTGCTGCAGACATTTTTGTTTGGGCCAAAGCTGCCAAAGTCAGTGAGGATCTTTTCCTTGAAGGTTTCTCTGAGACACTGCCCTGCCTTGTAGTAGCCCTTCTGAGAGCCATGACCCAATGAATAGGACATTAGAGGAAAATCAGAACCAATTCCAAATTTGGCTTTGGACTGCTTTGTTCCTTCCTTTCTATTTCCCTTACAATGAGTTAGACCTGCCAGACCAACACAGGTCCTGCCATGGGCTTCCTGTTAGCCCAGCAGGGCTGGGCAGACCCAAACCTGTCCCCCAAGGAGCGCTGCGCACATTGGGTCTCAGAGCAAAGTTTTTCATTAGAGTTTTATGGAAGCCCAGGCCTTACTGCCTGTTGTGCTGTATATATGTGAAAGATAACAGAGTGTACTAACCCACTGATTACTGGGCTAGCAAATCTGGAGAGAATATTCTTTGCTCTTATCTTCTAAGATCCTTACTGTGTGGGTCTGTTGGGTTTCACCTTCTGCTGAGCTGCTCTCAGCAGTCAGCCTGAAGCTGCCTAGATTTCCTGCAGAATTCCGTTATCCCAGACCTGCAAGTCATTGTGAGGAAGCCATGCTCTTAAATAGCAATTAATCATATTCCTTTCCATTTTGTCTCCATCAAAGAAACTTATCAGTGATTTTTTTTTTTAATGATGGGCAATAAGGACCATTTTTTTTTTTCCTCTAGAGAAAACGAATCAGTAGCCATACGAATATGCTGGTAATTTATAGTCATTCCTTTTAGAGGGGATTAGTAAGTATCCCTTTTATTAGTAATCAAGAGCAGATTATTTCAGATGCTATTTGATAAAGACAGCAAATAATACAATTATGCTTCAGCTCTGTGTGGATGTAGTTGTAGATCAGGCAGGAGGTTGTGGGGGAGAGTCAGAGCGTCAGGCCTCTTCCTTGGGGCGTGGGGCACCCTATTGAGCCAGCACCTGGAACTCCACCGCCTTTGGGAAGCTTGTGGCTGTCTAGCAATTTCAAATTCCTTTTTCTGTCCAGGAAGCAGATGTTTTGCTTTCATTTTCCAACTTTAGAGCTTATTTTTAGAATAAATGTTTATTTTCCCACAGAATTCAATTTACTTTTTTTAACCTTCATTTTGGTTATATAAGTAATATTTGTTTATGGTAGAAAAATCGTAAACTTATGGATGGACTAAAAGGAAAAAAAAAATCGCCTATAATCTCATTACCCAGAGACCATAGCTAATATTTTGGATATAGTCTTTCAGTTTTTGAGCAGTATATATATATATATATTATTTAAAAAGTGTAGAGACCATACTCTGTACACTGTTTTGTACCCTGTTTTTTTTCCTTCATATTACATCTTGGATATGATCCCATGTCAATAACTGTTAATCCCCAGCGTAATTTCTCAAGGCTATATAATATTCCACTGTAGTTAACTCATTTTCTTTTGCCATTCACTTAGCAAATATTTCTCATGAATTTAGCTTCTTAGGATGAAGTCTTAGAAATGTAATTGCTGGGTCAAAGAATATGTGAATTTTTAAGACTGTGAATGTGTATATTATACACACACACACACACACACACACACACACTACTTTCACTGCAGCCTTGAACTCCTCTGCTCAAGCGATCCTCCATCCTCAGCCTCCCCAAGTGCTGGGATTACAGGTGTGCAACACCCTACCTGGCTCCACCTCTTTTATTTTCTAGTGAGGCTGAATTTTTTTTTTTTTTTTTTTCAGACGAAGTCTCACTCTGTCACCCAGGCTGGAGTGCAGTGGCATGATCTTGGCTCACTGCAAGCCGTGCCTCCCGGTCCTGCCTCAGCCTCCCGAGTAGCTGGGACTACAGGTGCCTGCCACCACACCTGGCTAATTTTTTTTATTATTATTATTTTTTATTTTTAGTGGAGACAGGGTTTCCCCATGTTAGCCAGGATGGTCTCGATCTCCTGACCTCGTGATCTGCCCGCCTCAGCCTCCCAAAGTGCTGGGATTACAGGCGTGAGCCAGTGCGCCTGGCCTTGAGGCTGAACATTTTTTTTTTTTTTTCTTTTTTTTTTTTTTGAGACGGAGTCTTGCTCTGTCGCCCAGGCTGGAGTGCAGTGGCCGGATCTCAGCTCACTGCAAGCCCCGCCTCCCGGGTTCACGCCATTCTCCTGCCTCAGCCTCCCGAGTAGCTGGGACTACAGGCGCCCGCCACCTCGCCCGGCTAGTTTTTTGTATTTTTTAGTAGAGACGGGGTTTCACCGTGTTAGCCAGGATGGTCTCGATCTTCTGACCTCGTGATCCACCCGTCTCGGCCTCCCAAAGTGCTGGGATTACAGGCTTGAGCCACCGCGCCCGGCCTGAGGCTGAACATTTTTAAAGTTCTCTTGACATTAGTTGCCTTTTCTAAATTGCCTGCATTTGTCTTTGCCCCATTTTTCTAAAGTCATGTTCACAATTGTTTTCTTATTGATGGTAATTTCTTATTGATAAGGTAATTTTTAATATATTAAGCATATGTATGCTTTGTCACACACATCTCCCTACTGGTTTTAAAAATTTTTGTTGTATGTCTTTCTTTTTTTGGCCATATATAAATTTAACATTTTGTGATCTTAAGTCTATCTATTTGTAGTCTGTTCTTCAATGTTATGTTTGGGGATACTTCGCCAAGACGCAGATTATATAAATATGCGTGCATTTTTATTACTATTTATAATAATTTCATTTTACCTTCAGATCTCTAATATGTCAGTCATTGATTTTGATGTATGACATGGCTTAGGTATAATACTTAGGCTTTTCAAAATTGATTATCCTGCTATTGAATAGTGTAATTCATACCCACCGTATTGAAATATCATCATCATTATGTACTAAAACATTTCATCTACTTTTATCTTTTTCTAGGATTTCTAGTTTGTTATCTTGTCTGTTGGTTCTGGTAGGAATTTAAGACAGACTCAGCTACCCGGATAAGCAGTGGTGGGTTAATCCTTATCATGAGACCCCATCCATTGGGTGGGAGTGGAGTCAGGCTGAACTCCTCAGCTCAGCTTCAACCCGGGCCGCTCCTGGGTCTTCAGAGCTCAACAGCCTTTGCCTAAGGATCTTGCTGTGTCTTAACCACAGTTAACCTCCAAGTTGCTCCGTTATGAAAGAAAGTTGATCAGTTTTCTTGACTGTGCTCATTTGTTTATTGTCTCTCAGTATTACTTTTTAAAAGTATATATTAAGATGGAGAAAAATGGACATTTTTACAATATTGAGTATAATGAGAATTCTTCTCATCTGGGAATAGGGCATGTGTATTCCAATCTATTTATAATCCTATAAAGTAGTTTTTGTCCGTTTCGCTCCTATACAATTTTGCTTTTACTTATAGGTAATTTGTCAGTGTTGTTACTGTAGCTGCAGTGATTTGAATCTTTTCTTAAATTATATATTTTTTCTTACTCTTTATTGCTGCAATGTAGCAATGTTGTTGACTTTTATGTAATAATCTTAACAACTGCCTTCATGAATTATCTCATTACTTTTAAATACTTTTTTAAAAAAAATTAAGTCTGTGGGATTTTCTAGGTAGACAATCGTATCTTCTGCAAATAATAATTTTATATTTTACTCTCTAGTGTTTATACTTATTTTATTTTCTCATCTAATTGCGTTGCCTAGGACTTACAGAACAGTGTTAAAATATTGTGGCAATATGTGGGCATTCATGTCTTATTAACCTCAATTAAAATACATGATGATTGGTTTGAGATGTTTTGTTTTTTAATTATGTTACATATTGCATAATTTTATTATTTTACTTTGAGTTTTTTTTGACATCAAACTTAAATTTGATTTATCATGGCCTTTGCAGATAATCACAATGTGTTTTTTTCTTGGATTTTAATATCACTCAATAATTTATTCCATATGTATTTACTGGGCACTCTTATGTTCCAGGCATCATTGATACATCAATGATAGAGTCGGTACCCATGAGGAGCTTGTGCTTTGGGTGCTTGAACCTTAGTAGATTTTCTGATATTGAGCTCTCCTTGCCTTCCTGCAATTAATCTTGACTGTGGTGCGTTCATGTTTTTCTGTACTGCTTGATTTAATTTATTATTTAGGATGTTGGCATTCAGCATTCATAAATGAAAGCATTTGATTTTTTTCCCCCATATGTGTCATGTTTTGTTAATTGTGTAAAATGAGTTGTTCAGTGTTCTTTTTGTTCCTATAGAATGGTAAGATGGAGAAGTACTCGTTCTTTGAAGATAAAAACAACTTTCCAAGGGTGTTTTCTAGATGTCGTTCTTTGACAGTTTTCCAGATTTCTTGAATGGTTATTGGACTGTTCATGTTGTCTGTCTTTTCTTGAGTCAGTTTGAATAACATATTTGATAGAAAAGCATTCATTATGTTATGATTTTAAAATTTAATAGAATCTTTTTGAGTATATCGTCGTATTTCCATTGTCGTTCCTAATTTACAATTCTCTTTTTCCCTTTGACAAGTTTTGCCCCTGAGGAAGTTCTCTCCCTACCCCGGTCAGCTCTTTGGTTTAGGCTATTCTCATTTAGATTTCTTTCTTATTAGCTTTTGATCGGCATATATGTTTTCTAGTAAATTCTGCTTTTTTCAGATTCTTTCCTCCTGATTTCCCTGGGTTTACTTTGTTCTTTTCCTGGTCTTCAGTCTTCCATGTGGTATTAGGATAGATTAGGCTCTGCTATGATAACACATGAGCTCTGGAATTTCAGGGACTTAACATAGCAAAAGCTTCCTTTAAGCTCATGTGAATGTGATGTAAGTCAGGAGGACTCCCATGGACAGCTCTCCTCCTCTGTGTGTGATTCTGGAATCTAGTCTATCCATCTTCCCCTCCACCTCAAAATCTCAGTATGTGGTTTTCGGTAAGTGCTAAAGGTAAAAGAGAATATAGAAGTTATATACTGGCTCTTAGATGCCTGGGCCTGGAATTCACAAACGTCACTTATGTTCACTTTTCATGGGCCCTCGCTAGTACCCGGGATATGACTGGAGACAGGAAGCCTTCACCCCTGTTGAATCTCCAGCAGTCTTCTTTCTCTCTACTTCCACTGTGCATAACTGTCTTTTGAATCTGCAGTCCTCTCTGCCCTGTCCTACCCTCCGATGTTCAGGTATGCTCACTGCAAACTCCGCCTCCCGGGTTCAAGCGATTCTCCTGCCTCAGCCTCCCGAGTAACTGAGATTATAGGCACATGCCACCATACCAGGCTAATTTTTGTGTTTTTAGTAGAGACAGGGTTTCACCATGTTGGCCAGGCTGGTCTTGAACTCCTGACCTCAGGAGATCCACCCACCTCAGCCTCCCAAAGTGCTGGGATTACAGTTGTAAGCCACCACGCCCAGCCCGAGAAAATTAATTTTTTATTTTGAGCCCTTTCTACAACAGGGAGAGGAATAATGAAGAGAACAGAAATTATCCTACCGTACTGGAATGACACCTACTTTATGGGGTTCTTGTCAAGGTTAAATAAGATTATAAATATAACATCCTTAGAATAACCCCTGGTTGTAATAAATAAATGACAGTCAATAAATGACAATAAATGACAGTCAATAAATGACACTCAATAAATGACAGTTACTACCAGTATTCCTTGCTGTGCTAAAAGTGTCTTTGACATGAAGCATTTATTTTGTTACATTTGTATTCCTCATTACCTGAAAATTACAACTTGAAATTGATACCCGTTTGTCCTCTTTTCCCAAATCAAACCCAGTTTTTCTGTATGTAGCCAAGAGCATGCCTGAAGGCAGTACCTTGAGGTATCAGTAATTGTAATGGTTTCACTCATTGAATCTCCACTGGGACTAATAGTTATTGTATCACTCAATTTAAGTCTAGCTTAAGCTGCTGTAACAAAAGCCCCCAAATCTCAGCTGCTTACAGCACTGGCCAGTGGAGGGTTAGAGGCAGCTCTTCTGAGACCCAGGCTGCTGTGGGCTCAGTTCCACACATGGGGCAGTGATGGCAGAGGCAGTAAATGAGGATGTGATAAGTTATATCCTGGCTGTGAATATTTCTTCTGGAAGTGACACCTGCCACTTCTACTCTCAAAGTAGAAGGCAATCCTGATACTGGCCAAAAGAAATAGAGCCACAGAAGCCACATCTGTGTCATCTGTTTTTGGGAACTAGGTTATGCAGTTTATAAGCGTTATTTTAATTCACTCATTGCAACATCTCTGTGAATGGGACTATTTACAGCTCCATTTCACAGATGGGGAAATAGAGGCTAAAAGCAGCAGAGCCAGATTTGAACCAGGGCCTAAGTAGGTCAGTCGTAGGCAAATGCCTGTCCTGCTCCTCTCTCCCTAATCTTGTTATTTCTGCTGCCTCAGAGTCCCTCAAAGTTACTTCAGTTTAGGTGGTTTTAGAAATGCTAATTAACTGCTCATGACTTGAATAAAAGTAAAAATGTCACATTCATTTAAGATAATTGAGTGTCTTGTATATACCCTTAACCACCAGGAGCATCAAGTGAAATTTCTGCCAATAGAAGATTCTATCACTTTGTTTTTTATTGCAATTTCAGCAGAAAAGGTAAGAGAAAGTTCTTTGTAGCTCTATGCTGAGAGACAGCAGTTTATCTGCAAAAGCCCCTACAGACTCCCGTGTAACACGTTAACCAAACAAGGACCTGAAAACATACAATCTAAGAAAGGAATGTGAAAAGTGGACAGAGCTTTTAGCACTAGGAATCTCGTGCACACTGTTGCCTTTGCAGATATGTGTGCACACTGGCTTGGTGTTCATAGATGCCATTTAAGGGTGTCCTCTGACGGACACTTGTGCAGTATGGCACAGGCCTTCCTGTTTTATCCTCCCTCTTAAGAGTAAGTTCCCCTAAGAGTAGGTACTCTTAAGAATCCCTCTTAAGAGTAGGTTCTTGGCCGGGCGCAGTGCCCCAAGCCTGTAATCCCAGCACTTTGGGAGGCCGAGATGGGCGGATCACGAGGTCAGGAGATCGAGACCATCCTGGCTAACACGGTGAAACCCCGTCTCTACTAAAAAATACAAAAAACTAGCTGGGCAAGGTGGCGGGCGCCTGTAGTCCCAGCTACTTGGGAGGCTGAGGCAGGAGAATGCCGTAAACCCGGGAGGCGGAGCTTGCAGTGAGCTGAGATCCGGCCACTGCACTCTAGCCTGGACGACAGAGCGAGACTCTGTCTCAAAAAAAAAAAAAAAAAAAAAAATAGGTTCTGGTGTCTCCCCCATTTTCTATACAAGTCTCAGAGCAGATGAGTGCCTTGTTGCTGTTGGTTGCCTCGTTGGTGAGGGAAGTGGTTTGAGATTTGCTTCCAGAAATGCTGGCTCTGACATTGATATTTTTCATCACTGTACTTTAATGACTCTGCAGTAGGGAAAGAAGCATAAAAAATTAAATACCTAATATTAATGGAATGATTAAGTAAATTCTGGTACATTTACACAATTGTAACTATTAGTGTTTTTATGACATTCAGAAAACGTCTAAGGGCTGAGAGAGATGTTTATGATAAGGAAACAGGATATATGAGTGCGTACAGGGTTAAGATTGTACGGTATTTTAAAAAATGCATAGAAAAGTCTGGAAGGAAATCAGGAAAGACTAGAAGATTAAGCATAAAATGTTATCTCTGGGCAGGATTATGAGTGATTTGATTTCTGCTGCTTATGCTTTTCTTTAACTTCCAAATTTCTTAAAATAAACGTGTATTTTATTGAAGAGAGAAAAAAAAAAAAAAAAAAAGCTTCCAGGACTCAAAGTAGACAACTGTAGTCAGAATTTCTTAGAATGGTATTTAATTTTAAATTTGGGGCCCTGAAATGTCTAAGTACAAATATGTTTCAAGTTGCCTTGGCTCCTGGTTTTAAATGTGAGAAACCTCTTATCTTTAATGTTCTGGAAGGAACATCATGTCAGATCTCATTTTCTAGGATAAAATAGTCTGCCATTGGAAAATGATATGCTAATAGCCTTTTGGGTCATTGCTACTAATTTTAAAGACATAACATTTTGAGACTTGGTCTGCATGACACATAGCTGAAATTTGCTGGTTCCCCCATAATCGGTTAGGGTTCTCTGGGTGCAGCAGCAGAAATAGGCTCGAGCTAATTTTAGCAAAAAAGGAGTTTTGGGAAGGGTGGGGATAGTTAAAAAATCAAAGGGAAGAGCTGGACAGTACGGCCTGGGAGTGACCACAGAGTGTCCCTGCTGCAGGGCGAAGGACAGCCTCGTCAGAGGCCACTGGCAAAGGGGTTGCTTCAAAATTCTTTTCTGTCATTGGGTCACTCAGGTGATTCACATATGACAGTCTAGTTGTTTAAGTCCGATCTTCACTTGGAAGCAGTGGGAGAATAGGAATTCTTTTGATTGACAGTCTGTCATGACAGCAGTGAGGAGAGGCAGAGTGCAAAAGGAAAATCAGACTCTTGGCCCGAGGACAGGAAAGGGACGGTGCTGTTTAACATACCCAGTTGTTGACCAGGCCCTTTAATCAGTGACATCAAAGATTCCACCTTGATCAATTTGCCAGGGTTCTACTTACTGATTTAGTGTGTTTCCTGGCATTGAAAGTAGTCCATTCTTTTTTCTTTTTTTTTTTTTTTTTTTGATACGAAGTTTCCCTGTGTCGCCCAGGCTGGAGTGCAGTGACGTGAGCTCCATCCACTGCAACCTCCGCCTCCTAGGTTCAAGTGATTCTTGTGCCTCGGCCTCCCGAATAACTGGGACTACTGGCATGTGCCACCATGCCTGGCTAATTTTTTTTTTTTTTTTTTTTTGAGGCGGCATCTAGCTCTGTCACCCGGGCTAAAATGCAGTGGCGCGATCTCGGCTCACTGCAACCTCCGCCTCCCGGGTTCAAGTATTTCTTCTGCCTCAGCCACCTGAGTAGCTGGGATTACAGGTGACTGCCACCATGCCCAGCTAAGTTTTGTATTTTTAGTAGAGATGGGGTTTCATTGTATTGACCAGGCTGGTCTCGAACTGCTGACCTCAGGTGATCTGCCTGCCTTGGCCTCCCAAAGTGCTGGGATTACAAGCGTGAGCCACCACGCCCAGCCAAGTTTTGTATTTTTAGTAGAGATGGGGTTTCACTATGTTGGCCAGGCTGGTCTTGAACTCTTGACGTCAAGCCATCTACCTGCCTCTGCCTCCCTGAGTGCCGGAATTACAGGCATGAGCCACTGTGCCCGGCCCCCAAAGAAGTCCATTTTTATTTCCTACTTAAATTATATTTTATCTATTTCTCCTTTTTAATTTATTTAAATTTTATTTTAGAGACAGTGTCTCACTCTGTTGCCCAGGCTGGAGTGCAGTGGCGTGGGTCATAGCTCACTGTATCCTCAACTTCCTGGGCTCAAATGATCCTCCCATCTAGGCCTCTTGCTTTTTAAATTTCTATATCTTAATTATAGTCTGCTTCTCCAGCCTTGACTTTTACAGGGCCTCCTTTCCTTGTGCTCTTGCCCTGAATCTCCTCTTCCTCTGACTTCCCGCAACACAGCCCAGACCATATTTTTGAATACATGAACTGAAGAATGTAATTTTCCTTCTTTTTCAGGTTTCATTCTGTGGGGAAAAAAATCCTAGCACTGTTGGAAATACTGCATACTATAAATTTATCTTAGAAATTTACAAGCTATATTTGTATTTGAGGTTCTAAGAAGTTCTGCAGTTAAGAAAACTCGTGATCATTTGTATCTCTTGGATTGCTTTCGGTTATAACAACAGATGTCATAATTTAGAGTCGCTTAAACAATGAGGGAACTTTTATTCTGGGATGATAGGGCATCCAAAGGTAGGAAGAGTCCGGGTGCCTTGTCAGTAGGTCAGATGCTATCTTTCTCTCCATTTTTCTTTGCTTAGCCTTCGTCTGTGTCTTGGCCTGTTTCACTGTCAAAATACAGGTGTTTGCTGCAATTAGGTTATTTGCTTCCATGTTCACAAACCAAAGAGGAGACAAAGAAGCAGCCCAAGTGGTCCTGATCGTGGAATAAGCGTGCTTCCCTCTAGTCTAGGCCAATTTATTTCACACGTTTACTGTTGACCATTAACACATGCTGGAGGGAGGGGTTGCAGAGGTCTGATGGCGCCCATGCTTCTGTCTTTGAAGCCAGAAAGTACTATTATAATGACTGGCTAAGATCCATCAAGACCCCATCTGAAGTTGGACGTGGGGATAGCCTTACCTAAGTTGGGAGACCTTCGTGGCGAAGGGATGGATACCTGGACAAATCAGAGTTTTCATGGGAAGAAAGGAGGAAGAAAGCATTCAGCTAAACAACCAACACTATCCACTGTGACTTGGTTTAAGCCAGCATTTTGAGCGTGAATACTGTTTCTCATGGGATACCCATTCTTCAAACTAGAGTTTGTAGGATGTGTCATGGAGATTGTGCTTCAATGAAGTTCAAGTATTCCCCCTTAGCATTCAACACTTTGACCTTTGATCAAGCCGTTGCCTCTCCTTTCCATTTGTCAAAACTGTTCTTTCAGATTCGAGAGCGCTGGTTCACACTGAGGTATAAAACTTGGTATATTGTATTCTAGTTATACTTCTGCACACATCTGTCTCTGGTACTAATCTATAAATCCCCGGCACAGTGTCTGGAATGTAGACGTAGAAGAGACTCAAGAACTGCTTGTCAAATTCATTCTCAGAGTGCAATTCAGACATTCCCCCCTTCCTAGCCTCTTCCTTCATTCTTGAATAGGAATCTGGTGTCCACTATATCTGCTATGTTCTAAGTTCTCTGCTAGAAGTATGAGGGTGGTTAGAAAGCAATTAAATACGCTACTAAAATAGAGGTGGTATCTTTGATGGTAGATGAGGTGTTCATGGCATGATGAGAATATAATTGAGTTTGGCTGTAGTAGGGGGTTGGAAGAGGGTCCTAGAACTGAGAAGGGGGAAGCGTTGTTTCTTTCTTGGTGCTTCCACAGCACTCCGCTCATTTTCTTACACCACTTATTTTTTTCCTGCCTTGATTTTCAGTTGCTGTCAGTTCTGTTTTCCTTACTCAACTAGAAGCTGTATGTCTTTGCCGGGATTGGGGTTTCCTCATCTCTGTGTCCTGACTGGTGTCCACAGTGCTTTGCAAATAGCATAAGCAGGTCTTTATCAAGAGCGTGAAGAAGACACTGTATGTGCTCTTCTAAAAAGTGTCAAAGATGGATATTCTTACGGTCCCTAAATTGGGGTTTTTCGATGCTAAATATGTGTCTGTTGGCTTATAGTCATGCCTTCATAATCTCCAAGATTTTTCTGTACCAACAGGAATCTGACTTTGGTGTGAGAATTATTAGTAGTTCCTAGTGCATTGTCTTTATCTCCAAAGCATTCTCAAGCCATACCTATGAATTGCGTAGTCATATATGCTAAGAGAGGTATATAAGACATGGCAGCTTATTGAGTACAGATGTCCTTCATTAAACAGATATTTATTGACCACTTAACTGTCACAGCTTGGGTCTCTGCAAAGTGGATACTGAGAATAGCATGCAGCATGTTTACTAGGGGTTGCTCTTAGCATCAGTATCTGTGGAAGGGAGTGAAAAGAAGCAGGACTAGGAAGAGGGAGTTGAGCTGTGATGCAGTCTTCACAAAGGCTTCAGCTGGTTCCATGTCAGGGGTGAGTTCAGAGCTATCCTGAGTTGGGAAGAAGGAAACTGAGCCTTTTAACCTCTTTATTGATTAGTCATTGCACGTGGCCTTCCTTTGAAAGGTGGCGTGACCTTCAGCAGGTGCAGTGGCAAAGGGCAGATGACCAAGGGTGGCCATCTGACAGCATTTCTACCTAGCAGTGGGGAATAAGTCCTGTATTCCTGATGGGAAATCTGGTGTACACTACATCTGCTGTGTTCTAAGTCCTCTGCTAGAAGTATGAGGGTGGTTAGAAAGCAATTAAATAAGCCTTTAAAATAGAGGTGGTATCTTTGATGGTAAATGAGGTGTTCATGGCATGATGAGAATATAATTGTGTTTGGCTGTCGTGGGGCTTGGAAGAAAGTCCTAGAACTGAGACCTGAAGGGGGTAGCATGTTAGTAGGCTAAGGAAAGTGGGAATGGCGGGTATCATTGCCAAGGGATATAGAGTATGTCTCTTTTAAGAAAGTAAAATAAATTCTTCATGTTTGGAATATCATTGGGAGTTGGGGTGAGGCTTGCAAATAGGATGACCATCTAATATATTATACAAACTGGGACCATTTCTGAGGGTGATTATGTAACTAATAATGCCGGGGATAGCAGATGAAAACCTGGGTGAATTGTGTGGTCACTCTACTTATAAGACACGTTTGTGCAGATTTGGATTCCATCTGAGAACCAATGGTAAATTACTGAGTGGCCACTTGACCTCTCTGCACAGTTTTCGGTTATGAGTGTGGATTCTGATGTCAGATTCCCATAGGTGCATATTTTGGCTCTATCACTTACTAGTTGTAAAACCATGGACAAGCCATTTAGGTTTTGTCAGCCTCAATTTTCTTATCTGCAATATGCAGATAATAATAAATCTATCTTATGTTCAAAGATAAACTTAGGCACCTTTAAATTTTCATGACTTTATTTGAGCATTTAGGGATTCATGAATTGGGCAGCACTAGACCACTGGCGGTTCAGGGCTCTGTTGATGGGGGGTAAGAGGGAAACTTTTATAAGGGGTCATGGAAGCAAAACAAAAAATATTTGATTGATGGAAGTGGAAAGTCTGGTTAGAGGTAAGTTTCTGTTTTTTGCTTGGTAAAGTCTCTAGTTAGAGGTTAGTTGGTAGTTTCAGATTGATGAAGCTTAAGTTTCATTTTGCAACTTATATTGGGTTGAGTTTCAGTTTGCTTACATAGGAACCCAAGGCACAGGAACCATGTCATCTCAGCATAATGGCCTCCTAATTAATTTTATTGACACTTATATTATATGCATTAATACACATAAAGTGGAATTGAAGCATTGAATCGGAGCGATGCTGAGCAGACAGGAGGGCTGAGGAATAGTTCCTGGGACAGAGTAAGTCCTCAGTGACTGTGAATTGCCATTGTTATTATTTTAAATGGGAATAGCAAGGTCAGGCTTGGGTTTTAGGGTGATCACTCAGCATCCAGAGGGGAGAACCAGATGTATAGGATGTATTAGTCTGTTCTCACACTGTTAATAAACACACACCCCAGACTGGGTAATTTATAAAGGAAAGAGGTTTAATTGACTCACAGTTCCACATGGCTGGGGAGGCCTCACAATCATGGCAGAAGGCAAAGGAGAAGCAAAGGCATGTCTTACAAAGTGGCAGGCAAAGGAGTGTGTGCACAGGAATTCCCCTTTATAAAACTATCAGATCTTGTGAGACGTGGTCACTATCACAAGCAGAGCATGGGAAAGACCCACCACCATAATTCTGCTACCTCCTCCTTGGTCCCTCTCACAACATGTGGGAATTATGGGAGCTATAGTTGAAGATGAGATTTGGGTGGGGACACAGCCGAGCCATATTATTCCACCCCGGTCCCTCCCAAATCTCATGTCCTCACATTTCAAAACAAACCATGCCTTCCCAACAGTCCCCCAAAGTCTTTTTTTTTTTTTTTTTTGAGATGGAGTCTCGCTCTGTCACCCAGGCTGGAGTGCAGTGGTGTGATCTTGGCTCACTGCTAGCTCCGCCTCCTGGGTTCACACCTTTCTTCTGCCTCAGCCTCCTGAGTAGCTGGGACTACAGGCACCCACCACTAAGCCCGGCTAATTTTTTGTAGTTTTAGTAGAGTTGGGGTTTCACTGTGTTAGCCAGGATGGTCTTGATCTCCTGACCTTGTGATCTGCCCACCTCGGCCTCCCAAAGTGCTGGGGGCGTGAGCAACCATGCCCAGCCCAAAATGTTAACTCATTTCAGCTTTAACTCAGAAGTCCACAGTCTAAAGTCTCATCTGAGACAAGGCAAGTCTCTTCCGCCTATGAGCCTGTAAAACCAAAATCAAGTTAGTTACTTCCCAGGTACAATAGTTACAATGGGGATACAGGCATTGGGTAAATATACTCATTTCAAATGGGAGAAATTGACCAAGACAAAAAAGCTACAGGCCTCATGCAAGTTGAAATCCAGTAGGGCAGTTATTAAACCTTAAAGTTCCAAAATGATTTCCTTTGACTCCATGTCTGACATTCAGGGCACACTGATGCAGCAGGTGGCTCCCACAGCCTGGGGCAGCTTCGCCTTTGTGGCTTTGCAGGTTATAGCCCCGCTTCTGGCTGCTTTCACGGGCTGGCATTGAGAGCAGCTTTTCCAGGCACACGGTGCAAGCAGTCAGTGGGTCTACCATTCTGGGTTCTGGATGATGGTGGCCCTCTTCTCACAGATCCACTAGGCGGTGCCCCAGTGGCACTCTGTGTGTGGGCTCCAACCTCACATTTCCCTTCCATACTGCCCTAGCAGAGGTTCTCTATGAAGGCCCTGTCACTTCTGCCTGTACATCCAGGCATTCCATACATCCTCTGAAATCTAGGAGGAGGTTTTCAAACCTCAGTTCTTGACTTCTGTGCACCCACAGGCGCAATACCATGTGGAGGCTGCCAAGGCATGGGGCTTGCATCCTCTGAAGCTACAGCCCGAGCTGCACATTGGCCTCTTTTAGCCATGGATGGGATGCAGGGAACCAAGTCCTGAGACTGTACAAAGGAGTACAAATGAACCTGAGTCTGGCTCACAAAATCATTTTTTCCTCCTAGGCTTCTACACCCATGATGGGAGGGGCTGCCATGAAGACCTCTGATATGCCCTGGAGACATTTTCTCCATTGTCTTGGCGATTAACATTTGGCTCCTCTTACTTACGCTAATTTCTGCAGTGGGCGGGCCTGAATTTCTCCTCAGAAAATGTGTTTTTCTTTTCTCTTGCATCATCAGGTTGCAAATTTTCTGAGCTTTTATGCTCTGCTCCCCTTTTAAACGTAAGTTTCAATTCCAAACCATGTCTTTGTAAATACGTAAAACTGAATGCTTTTAAGAGCACCCAAGTTACCTCTTGAATGCTTTGCTGCTTAGAAATTTATTCTGCCAGATGCACTAAATTATCTCTATCAAGTTCAAAGTTTCACAGATCTCTAGGTCAGGGGCAAAATGCTTTAAGTCTCTTTGCTAAAAGATAGCAAGAGTCACCTTTATCCAGTTCCCAACAAGTTCTTCATCTCCATCTGAGGTGAACAGCATTTGGTCAAAGCCATTCAACAAGTCTGTAGGAAGTTCCAAGCTTTCCCACATCTTCCTGTACTCTTCTGAGTCCTCTAGACTGTTCCAGTTCTGCCTGTTACCCAGTTCCAAAGTCGCTTCCACATTTTCAGGTATCTTTACAGCAGAGCCCCACTCCCGGTACCAATTTACTATATTAATCTGTTCTCACACTGCTAATACAGACATACCCAAAGGAAAGAGGTTTAATTGACTCACAGTTCCACATGGCTGGGGAGGCCTCACAATCATTGTGGAAGGTAAAGGAGAAGCAAAAGTGTGTCTTACATGGCAGCAGGCAAGAGAGCTTGTGCGGGGGAACTCCCCTTTATAAAACCATCAAACTTCATGAGACTTATTGACTATGACAAGAACAACATGGGAAAGACCCATCCCATGATTCAATTACCTCCCATTGGGTTTCTCTCACGACACATGGGAATTAAGGGAGCTACAATTCAAGATGAGATTTGGGTGGGGACACAGCCAAACCATATCAGGGGAGAAGACTGGTGCCAGAGCGACTAGGTAGGATGTGATGCACTCAACCAGGCAGTGTATCCAGGCAGTGACTAGTTAGGCAGTCAAAGTGAGATAATGGTCATCTAGATCAGATTTGTGGCCTTGAGGAAAGGAGCCATGGAAGGGTTTCAGAGATAAAGATAAAGGCCATGGTGGAACTTGCGGGAGCAGCAGGAGATAAAGCTGCTGCTGGGGTTGGTGCTTGGGCAAAGGGTGCTTGTGCCAGTCACTGAGAAGGAGCCTGTGAGAAATGCAAGGAGAGAAACCTAACAGGCAGGTGGGATGAGTGGCTGGAGCTTGGGAGGGAGATCTAGGGGATGGTTGTGAGGAATCATCAGTGGGTGGAACTGAAGCATTTAATCAGGGCAGTGCTGAGCAGAGAGGAGGGCTAAGGAATGCCCTGTGGGGCATTAGAAAACACTAGGTGTTGTGGAAGTAAAGAGAAAATACTGGTAGCTCCCATTTAGCTTAGAGTGTTACTCATAAGGGAAATCCTCATTTGACCCACTTTGTTAGTTTCCCAGAACTGCCATAACAAATCACCACAAACTGGGTGGCTTAAAACAACAGAAGTTAATTCTTGCACAGTTCTGCAGGATAGAAGTTTGAAATCAAGGTGTCAGCAAGGCTGTGCTCTCTGAAGAATCTAGGGGAGAATCTCTTCCATGCTGTATTAGGATAAGGAATATCTTATCTTGGTTCCCAGTTGCTGGCACAAAGCTTCAAACATCTTTGGAATATCTTCAGTGATAGGAGTGTCTTTATTATGCTAATATGGTGACTCATAATGGGGGGATAGAAAGCTTGAGGATGAGGGCTGGTCACTAGAAAGAACAACCATGTGACAAATGGGTTAGAACTTTGAGCCACCTCAACTTCTGGGGAGGGGAGAAGCAGAGATCGAGCTCCGTCCTGTGGCCACTGACTTAATCAAAATCATGCATATGGGATGAGATCTCTGGACATTGAAGCTCAGTAGGGCTTTTCAGCTGGTGAGAGTACATTGATGTGCTAGGAGGGTGAAGCACCTGGAATAATTCCATGAGGAATCCCCTCCTCTTCACCCCAGACCTTTCCCTGTCTATGTATCTCTTTCATTTGGTTGGTCCTCACTTGTATCATATACAGTTGACCCTTGAAAAAGGAGGGATTTAGGGAGACCAACCCCTTGTGCAGTCGAAAATCCAAGTAGAACTTTTGACTCCCCCAAAACTTAACTACCAATAGCCTTCAGTTGACTGGAAGTGTTATCATAATACAAACAATCAGTTAGCACATATTTTATTGTTATATGTATTATATACTGTATTTTTACAATAAAGAAATCTAGAGGAAAGAAAATGTAATTAAGAAAATCATAAGAAAGAGAAAATATTTTTACCATTCACTGAATGGAAGTGGATCATCATGAAGGTCTTCATCCTGGTCTTCACATTGAGTAGGCTGAGAAGGAGAAGGAAGAGGATGGGTTGGTCTTGCTGTCTCAAGAGTGGCAGAGGCTGTAGAGGTGTAGAGATGGAAGAGGAGGCAGGACAGGCAGACACATTTGGTGTAACTTTTATTGGAAAAAGTCTATGTATAAGTGGACCTGCACAGTTCCAGCCCATGTTGTTCAAAGGTCAACTGAATGTACATCTGAAATGGGGCAGTTTTGTGAAATATTCTGTCCTTGCTGGGTCTATGTTAAGTCTAGGTGGTTAGTGTCAGCATTGAGATGAATTTTAGGACACTCAGTTGATGCAGGAGAATAGTATTGGAACAGACATACCTTTCTTTTAGTTTCCACTGTTGGCAGCAGTCCTTAGTTTTGTTTGGCTTATAGGCACATTCCTCCAATATCTGCCCCTGTCATCATGTGTGTTCTCTCTCTATCTCTCTGTGTCCCTTCTCCTCCTCTTAAAAGGGCATATATTGGATCCAGGGTCTACCCTACTCCCACTACAACCTTCTCCTTAACTAATTACATCTGTAATAACAACCCTGTTTCCAACTATATTCACATTTTCAGGTTCCTGTGGTTAGGACACCATGTCTTCTGGGGGACACGATTGAACCTACAGCACCCATGAAGCAAACATTTCTCATTCAACAAACAGTATTTTTTTCTGCCTGCTTTGTGCCACGGTCAGGTGTGGGGGACATGAGGCAAGCAAGCATGAGTAAGTCTGGTAATCTTACCCTCGAGGGGCTTATAGTCCAGTAGGAAAAATAAGATCTAAACATACCGCTGATACTTGAGGCTGGTTTTTACTTATGCCCTAAGATAGTATGAGATGCTAGAATAATTGGGAGGCCAGAAATAATCACGTATGGCTTGAGTAATCAGCCAGGATGCAAGGAACAAAAGGTGATTTCAGTTGGACTTCGGAAGGACGCATGGGATTTCGACAGATGGAGATGAGGGAAAAAATACAAGTGAAGATTTAAGCTAGCAAAGTACACTAAAGCAAAGGGGACATGCAAATCTAAGACCTGGATCTGGATGTGTATAGAATTTACTCCTTGAAACATTACTAATGCCTTAAATAGATTATGAGACATCAATAGATGAATTTTACCTGAATCAGATCCAAATGCACCAATATGCTGCCACCTCCAAGACACGCTGACAGGGGAACAGAGCAAGATGCTCAACATGGTATATGTATTTGACCTAATTTCTGTAAAGAGAAATAATTTCTGTATGGGGGATAAATAGGTTCACAAACACACATGGTTAACATGCTCACAAATGCATAAAAGATCTGTGGAAGAATATAAAAAATTGTGAACAGTACCTCTTGAAGACTGGGGAACAGGGAAGAGAAGCAGACTGCATTTCTTACCAAATGCAAGAGCTACTTTCAGCTCTTTTTTTAAACAAGTTACTCTTTGAACTGACCTTACTTTGGCATTTTGAAATACCTTATTTCCCTTAACAACTTAAAAAATCACAGTCATATGGTGTTCTATAAAAGTCTCTACTTATCCGGAGTATTGCCTTTATTGATCCACCTACTCAGCAATGGCAGGTTCCATGCACCCATGCAAGGGCCTTTGGGTAATTGGACCTTGATTTACTCAGCTCCATTACTTCTCACTATTGGCCAATGCTACAGTCAGGCCAGTCTCCTTAGAGCTGCTCTGCACCGTCCTGCCCACGCTATGTTTTATGTTTTGAATTTGCTTTGCATGCTCTGTTTCTAATCTACTGCCCTGGGTGGGGGTGGAAGAAGCTGAGGAGAGTCGGGAAGGAAATTGAACAGTTTTCTCACAACAGTTTAACCCTATCAGCCAACCGCGATTCAAGAATATTTATCACTTTAAGATACGTGAAAAGTAAAGGAGGTTTTTTGTTGTTTTTTTTAAGAAAGATAAAGAGAAACAGCAAATCAAAAGGAAAAATAAGGAGACAGCAGGAGATAAGAAGGAAGAGAGAAAAATAAGAGGAGTACCTCAGTGGAGGAATGTGCCAGATAGACATGAAAAATTAAAACCACTAACAGTATTTGTTATATGGAATGTAGGGGTGCAATAGATGTATGCTTGTCTGTATGCACATAAACATGCATATATATGCATACAAATACATGTATTTCTATCTGCATGTGAGCTTCCTTGTCTTTCACTGGGAGTTCTATTCAAGTAAAGAATTAATCTATATCTGCTGCAGGTACAGAAAAGTTACAAAAACTTGGGAGATGGATGCTCAGTAACAGGAATGGGTGTGTGACTTGGCACGTCCCCCACCACACAAGAAGAGTGTTTTCAGATTCTGATACGCTCTCCTTGGGTGGTGGGAGGCATGTTTATGTCCATATATACAAGGATACATATATTGCACCCCACATTGCATATAACCACGTGGGCAAATTATTCCCAGACTGCTGCAGGCTGGCATTTCTCCTGGCCCACGGTGAGTACCAGTGTGGAACTGGGACACATTTACTCCAACATCTGCCATCGTGACCCGTTACCCGCTTCGACCTCACCTTCTTGGTGTTATATTTCGGGATTTCATCTATATATTCATAAGGGCAATCCCTTCCTTTCTTTCGGGGTTATTGATTATGTTTTATCTTCTTATTGCTAACTGAAAGCTTAATTGTCTACAGTAGTGTTTGTCAGGCTTTCTTAATCCATGTCCCTTTTTGATAAGCCTGAAATGTGTATGCTTTTCTGTTTGGGGTCTTTCAGACTCTGATACACTCTCCTTGGGTGGTGGTGGGCCTGCCAGGTCACACATCCTTCCCTGTTACTCTGTAGTCATCTCTCAAACTGGTGTTTATTTTATTTTATTTTTTATTTTTTGAGATGGACTCTCGCACTTTCACCCAGGCTGGAGTGCAGTGGCGTGATCTCGGCTCACTGCACCCTCCGCCTCCTGGGTTCAAGCAGTTCTCCAAAGCCTCAGCCTCCCGAGAAGCTGGGATTACAGGTGCCCACCACCACGCCTGGCTAATTTTTATATTTTTAGTAGAGACGGGGGTTTCACCATGTTGGCCAGGCTGGTCTCGAACTCCTGACCTCAGGTGATCTGCCCGCCTCGGCCTCTCAAAGTGCTGGGATTATATGCGTGAGCCACTGCACCTGGCCCCAAGCTTGTTTGTGTAACTTTTCTGTACCTGGAGCGGATATAGATTAATTCTTTACTTGAATAGAGGCCACAGTGAAAGACAGGCAAGTTCATATATTGATAGGAATATATGTATGTGTAACATGCATACATATATATGTATATAAAACATGTGTATATATGTATGCATGTTTTATGTGCATACAGACAAGCATGCATATATCACACCCTCACATTACATATAACAAATACTGTTAGTGGTTTTAATTTTTCATGTCTACCTGGCAGACTCCTCCACTGGGTGAACTCCTCTTGTTTTCCTTTCTTCCTTCTTATCTCCTGCTCCCTCCTTATTTTTACTTTTGATTTATCTTTCTGAAAAAAACCCAAAAAACCCCAAGAGCAAACAAACAAACAAACAAACAAAACCCCAGCAAAAACCCTTCTTTACTTTTCACACATCTTAAAGTGGTAAATATTCCTGCATCATGGTTGACTGATAGGGTTGGATTGTTGTGAGGAAACCGTTCAGTTTCCTTCCTGACTCTCCTCACCTTCTCCCACCCCTACCCAGGGCATTAGAAACCCTGGTTTGATTTCCCTTGAACCTCCCCACCACCTGCTTTTACTTCTCCTCTCTCCTGGCTTTAGAGAAGTGAGGACAAAAGGACTGTGCTGCAGGTTGTTCTTTTGATTTTTTTTTTAAAAAGATTCTTGTCCTGGCTTTCCTGATTCTCCAGAGTCTCCTGGGATTTTGTAGAACAAAATAGAAGAGGGAGGAGAAGCAGGGTTCCCCTAAAGGTTATCCTGTAGGCATTCAGAATGTGCAATCTCATACACGGCTGTCTATTGTATTTCCTTGCAAACATTCCCCCTTGCACTTATTCTGTGAGGGAAATAAGCAGTTTCCCCACATAGCCAATAAAAGTGCATTGTGTTCAATACTAAGAGAAATACAGAAATAGCCTTGGTGGGATAGAAAAGGCTGGAAGCGTGAACAGTACAATGTAGCACATAACAAAGAGGTAAAGACTAAAAGATTAGAAGGATGTTGAGTGGGATAATGTTATGATCCCTGAGGAAAATGATAGATTTTTAAACTATTAGGAAATTAGAGCCCCCATGACTCCATTTTACAGGAGAGTAAACCAGTCAGGAGAAGATAAGAAATTTGCCCCAAATTGAAGCAAGTAAGTGGCAGATTAGAACCCAGTTGAATTCAGGAACTGCCCAGGTCCCATATTGGCCGTTGGGTGGTATATACGTAGGTCAGATAACAACAACATGACAAGAATCGAAAACTCTTGTTTCCTCTCCTTTTATTGCTTGAGAAGCTTCATGGAGGAGGTGGAACTTGAAAGTGAGCCTTTAAGAATAGTTCAGAGTTAAATAAGGAGATGAGCAGGCAGTCTGTAGGAAGAGAACCAAGTACATAGTGTTGGGAATAGATGTTGTGTTTCACAGTCACTGGACAGATGGAACTATTTAGAAGGAAGTGGGTATTGTGGAGGTTGGTGGAAGGTCAAATGCTGGGGAGACTGGGCTTTTAGTGGGGCTGTGGAAGCTGAGCACGGGAGTTGAGATGTGGTCTGTGAGGCAGTGGGAGTTACTGGACGCAATTGAAAGGGGAAGTGAGATTATAGGCATGGCTGATTTGGAACAGTACCTTAGTTGCAGTATGCAGGGCGAATTGAAAAACGGGAGCCTGCCATGAAGGAAGCCAACAAAGAAAATGTCAAGTAGAAGGCAGATCTGTTTGAGCCTCTTGGTTTTTAGGCATATTTGGGTGGTGAGAAATAGTTTTCTCTGCTCCTCAGCATTTTTCTTTTATTCATCTTGAAGCTATAAGCTTGAGCAACGAAGGTGACCTTCTGCAGTTGAGAAGGTATAAAACTAACCACACACCCGCCCCTGATAAAACTTTTTAGGACAAAATTAGTGGACACTTAAATTAATTTGAGTGGAATATGATGAGGAATTATTATTAGGGTAGGGAAAGTCATAAATCTTAAATATGATGAAAAGGATGACAATTGGAAAGGAGCTTTAAGCTGTGCTTATTTTCAGATATGATTGTTTATGTAAACTAAAAAATTCCTGCAAATGAATAATTAGAATTATTAAGAGTTTAGCAAGTTTGCTCAATTCAAAAGAAAGGTGGAGTGTATTTATTAACATATCAGATACAGTGGACTTCAGACCAAGGAAAATTACAGAGATAAAGACATTACATACTGATAAAAGAGTCAGTTTACCAGAAAGACAAAATAATTCTACGTGTGTATGCATCTGAGAATAGAGGCTCAAAACACATGAAGAAAAACATGATAGAACCAAAAGGACAAGAAGACAAATCCACAGTTATAGGTGAGGATGTTGACACTTCTCTCTTAGTTATTGATAGAATTAGTTCACAGAAAATTAGCAAGGACATAGAGGAACTGAACAACACTATAAACCAACTGGAATTGGCATTTATAGAATACTTCACTCAACAGTAAGATCTACAGGAGATACATATTCTTTTCTAGTACTCATAAAACATTCACCGAGGTTGACTATATCCTCGGCCATAAAATACATTTTTAACAGATTTTAAAATGTGAAATCATACAGAGTATGTTCTCTGACCATAATGAAGTTCAAACTAGATAGGAAACCCCAGTTGTCAGGTAATATAGTTATCAGTAAATAATCCATAGGTCAAAAAAGGAAATTTCATGGTAAATTAAAAAGTATTTAGAACTGAATGAAAATGAAAATACAACATATCAAAATTTGTGGAGTGCATCTAATGATTGGAGAGAATTTAATAGCATTAAATGCTTACATTAGAAAAGATGAGTGGTTACCCCATTTACCCTGTGATTATTACGCATTGCATGCCTGTGTCAATAAACCTCATGTAGTACATAGGTATATATACCTACTGTATACCCACAAAAATTAAGAAGTAAAAGAAGAATGGTAGCAAATCAATAATATAAGGTTCTACTTTAAGAAAATAGAAAAGGAAGACCAAAATAAACCCAAATCAAGCAGAATGAAAGAAGTAGTAAAAAGATGAATAGAAATCACTGAAATAGAAAACAGAAAAAATGTTAGAATAGATGAAAACAAAAGCTGATGTTCAGAAAAGATCAATAAAGTTGATCTGGCCAGACTGACTAAGGAAAAATATAAGTGAAAACACAAATTACTAATATCAGGAATAAACAAGGGGATATCACTACAGACCTGGAAAGTTGCTTAAAGGATTAAAAAGTGTCACACACTATTCTGCACATAAATTGAACAATTTGAGTAAAATATACCAGCTCCTTGAAAGCCACAAATTACTGAAATTCACCAAAGAAGAGCTAATTTATCTTGAAAAGTGGAGATAATTGGAATACTTTTATTACTATAAATAAATAGAGTTCTTTTTGAAAACAAAACTCTAGGACCAGGTGTTTTCACTGACAATTGTACCAAAACATTTGAAGGAATAATACAATCTCTTTCAGAAAACAGGAGAGAGAACACTTCACATCTGTTTTGTGAGGCCTTTGTCATACTGGTAATAAAACCAAAGATATTACAGAAAAGAGAATTTATAGACCCATAGTCCTCATGAACATAGATGTAAAAAATCTTCACAAATCAAATGCAGTAATATGTAAAAAATATAAAACATTATGACCAAGTGAGGTTTATCCCAGTAATGTATGGTTGGGCCAACTTTCACAAATCACTGTAATTTCCTGTTTAAAATGACTCAACTGCTACAGCTAAAGCAAATGAAAAAATTCAAAATCCATTCATGATAAGACATTTTACCAAACTAGAATTATTAGGAACTTTAAACTGGTAAGGTACATCTGGAAAACAAAAAGAAAAAAGCCTACAACTCACATCACATTGAATGGTAAAAGAGTGAATGCTTTTCCCCTAAGACAGAAATCGAGGCAGGGATGTTTGCTTTCATGTCTTCTACTTAACCTTGTAGTGGTGATCCTAATCAGTGCAATAAGGCAAGAAAAATAAATAAAAGATATACATATTGAAAAAGAATAAATAAAACCACCACTATTTGTAGATGATGTGATCACCTATGTATAAAATACTGAGAACTCTATGAAAAATCTCCTAGAACTAATAACAATTTATGAAAGTCTCAAGATACAGAAATGTCTAAACGCCACTTATATTTCTATATACCTGCAGTGAACAATTTAGAAAACAGTATTTAGAGAAGTAGCAAAATAAGTGCAGTGTCCATGTGCCAAAAGCTACAAAACACTGTTGAAAGACATTTTAAAAGACTTTTAAGTGCAGACACAGCATATTTGAGATTGTAGGATTCAATCTGTTTATGATGTCATTTCTCCCCATATTGATCTATAGGTTTAGTGCAATTCCAATCAGAATTTCAGCAAAGTATTGTTGTAGATACAGACAAGCCAACTCTAAAATTTGCATCGATAGGCAAAGGAACTAAAGTAGGCAAAACAATCTAGAAAGAAGAACAGAGTTGGAAGGATCACACTATCCAGTGTTAATTACAGTAAAGCTACTATGAACAAGGCAGTGTGGTATTGACAAAGACGTGTACATTTAGATCCAACTCAGCAGACTAGAGAGTCCAAAACAAAACCTATACAAATACGATCAATTGATTTTGAACAAAGATGCCAGGGTAATTCAATGGAGAATGAATTTCACATAAATTAGATCATATGGCATGTGTTCTTTTGTGCCTGGCTTCTTTGTCAATACATTATTTTTGAGATTCGTACATGTTGCATATATCAGTAGATTTTTTTGGGTCTTTTTAAGTATTTCGTTGCTCAAATATCCCATAATTTATCCATTCACCTATTGGTGTACATTTGAATTATTTCCAGTTTTTGCCTTTTTTGAGAAACATATGCTATCAACATTATTGAACAAATCCCTTTATGAATTGTGTTTTTATTTCTTTGGATAAGTACCTGGTAGTAAAGTTGCTGGATCAATTTTGTAAGAAGTCACCAGTTTCCCAAGGTATTTATATTGTCTTGTACTCCCACCAGTTATGTCCAGTTGTTCCATACCCTTGTTAATATTTGATATTGTCAGGTTTTGTTTTTGTTTTTGTTTTGCCACTTCAGTAGCTGTGTTGTAGTAGTTTATCATGGCTTTAATTTGTACTTCCTTAATGGGTAATGATGTTCAACACCTTTTCATGAGTTTATTGGACATTCCAGTGTTTTCTTTTGTGAAATCCTGTTCAATCCTTTGCTTATACCAAAAATGGACTGTTCGTCTCTTCTGTTTTGATTTGTAGGAGTTCTTTATATATGTTGCATGTAAGTCATTTGCTGGTTGTATTATTACCAATGCTACCTCCTCATTGTTGCTTGCCTTTTCATTTTCTTGATGTCTTTATGAAGAGAGTTTTTAATTTTGACCAAGTCCAAGTTATCGTTGTTTCTTTATGGTTAATAGTTTTTGTATCCTATTGAAGAAATCATTGCATATGCCGTAGAAGGAGACATTCTACATTTTCATTTGGAGGCTTTATGACTTTACATTTAGATCTGTAATCCACTTCAACTAAGTATTTGAGTGTGTTGTAACATAGGAGTCAATTTCATTTTTTTCCAGTTGAATATCCAATTTATCCAGCAGCATTTATTCCCCATTGTGTTGCAGTGGACTCTGTCACAAATCAGTTGATAGTATAGTATATTTAGGTCTGTTTCTGGACTGTATTTGTAGTTTATTCATCTTTAAACATTTTTTCTTAATTGATAATAATTGTACACATTCATGGGGTATATTGTGATGTTCTGATACGTATAATACCCATATTTTAAATGTTTTATATATTCTTTTGTAACTACTCAGGATTTAATAACGCAATTTTTAAAACTTGAACTAAAAAAGTCAAAAAGGAAAAAAATGACCAGTTATGATAAGTGGAGAGTATTAAATTCCAGGTTTAAGTAAAATTAAGGTTAAGATGTATTTATAAGTTATGACCTGGAAAATGGAGTTGATAAGCTGTTGTGGTGTTTGTACTGTGTTACTGGCACTATCGTGGGAAGTGAATAAGATGGATCTTGTCCTTGAGGAACAGACGAATGAGTGAGAGACCGTATAGTAAGTCTGTGTTCCTTCAACACCACATGGATACCTTCAATGAGGCACTCAATGTTGAATGATGTGATTGCGGGTTTTTCAAGAAGACATGGCTATCAAACAGGCAGATTTGAAAGACAGAGCTTACAAAAGAAGATTGAATGATAGAGATTTTATGTTATCCCAGTGTGATAGTTATAGAAGACATGAGAATATGTGAATCTGGGAAGAAGAACCTTTGTTTCTTTCACTTGTTCAGGCAGAGGCTTTGAAGACCGTATCTGAAACCCTGAAGAATGGATAGATGTCTCTTGGCTTTTTGGAAGAGAAAGAAGTTATAAAGGTTTTAACTGTAGTTAACTGCCCTAATCTTTATGTTTTTCCAAATATACCCATTAGATTTTAGTTTGGCGTATGGGAAGATATTTGGCACTGATGACAATCTCACTGATTTGGAGAATTTATCATCTATTTGAACAAACAGCTGAGTCAGAAGAGGTGGCATTATAGACTAGCAGAAGGCACTGGCCAAATCTGACTGAAATCAAAACAGGACAGTTGTTTTAATCCTCAGCAAGGATTAAAGACAAAAACAAAAACGTGGGCATGGGGATGAGTAAGGGATGTGTTGTCTTCAGGTGTTTCCGTTTACCTGGATATCAATGATAGAAAACAATGTTATCAGTAAAACTGAAGTTTTGAGATTGGATTGTTGTGGTTTTTGTTTATAACCTGGGTCAGAAGGTTATTCACAAATTTAAAAAGTTATAAGTGTGCCTTGAGCCTTGCAATGTGCATGGCTTCGTATATGCAGCTCTTTCAGCTTTGATACCCTTAAGGCAAACAAGATTCATTCTATCATACATTGTGCAATGCTAGAAAACCAGTCTTGTTACTGTACGAGTTACAGAAGTTGAACAGACAGCATAGGTGGGGCACGTGGCTTTCCCTGGCCTACCATGAGCTAGAGAGCCGTTACAGTGCCTGAGCCTTGATCTCAAACTTTGATCCTAAAACGCCAACTGAAGAAAATAGAAAAGCAACAAATAGGAAACAGAGCATTATGTTTCTTTCCTTTTGGATGTTTTCTGAACAATGTGAATCACAGTTGTTAAAATTTTACTTTCACAATGTTGCTCATTAAAAAAACAACATCTCAGCTTTGTATTGTAGAGCAACTGACTTACTATAGGAAAAGGTAAGTAGCCTAGTTATTGCTTTGATTTTGATTGGCATCTCCCAGGATTATTCTGACAGTACCATTAGAAGATTTATACACTACATTACCAACTTACATATAAAGACCTATAGTCCCGGTGTGGAATGGTCTTGGAATTTTGTTAGCTCTAGGTGCCAGTTCTAGTTGATTGATACTTTGTTGAGGCACTAACATAAAAGTATTGACACTCGGAGCCTGGGTTTGGTCAAGGAGGGCTACAATAAATAAGGGGTTGGCAAACTTTTCTGTACAGGGCCAGATGGTAAATATTTTAGGCTTTGTGGGAAACTACTCTGCTATTATAGGGAATACACAGTCATGGACAATATGTAAATGACTGAGCATTGCCATGTTCTAGTAAAAGGAGTTATAGTCATGGATAGTTGAGTTTCATGTAATTTTCATTTGTCACAGAATATTATTCTTTTTTTGATTTTTTTTCCAGTCATTTAAATGTGAAAATTATTCTTGTGCACCATACAAATCCAAGTGATGGGCAGAATTTGGTGTGTAGATTATAGTTTGCTGACCCCTGCAATGGGTCGTCACTGGTTTCCCTTGGCTTGGGAAGAAGAGAGATAGCATTCCTGCTCTTTACCTGGGTTAAAGCTCCGATACCTCGGGGAGTTCAATGCCAAGAGGTCTATGAAGCATACGTAAGGCCATACTCTGTTTAATAAAGCATTACTGTTAATTATTTATGGAAAGAAACCATAGTCTAGAATGCAAGCCATTGGCAAACCAGGATAGAATTGTTTCATCACGTTAGGCCTTGAGTGGAAGTGATGAGAGCTCAACAAAACAATTGTGCAGCCACAGAGCCAGGAAGAACATATGTTCAATAGTGAAATGTTGGTTCTCCTGGCTGCCCTCCTTGCCTGGCTACTCCACTGTCCTCCCCTTCCCAATGCACACATCTGACTCTGAGGCTGGACTTAGGTAATTCAATGTGAAGTCTATAAAAGGGGCAGTTGCACAGCTTGTGTTCTGTTCAAGTATCCAGATGGCGGTGGTCCTAGGCAGACCTCTCCCCTTGTCTGCTGCACTGTGAAGATAGATTTTGCTTGCTTTCTATCTTCTTTCATCTGCAGAGGCCCTTAACTCAGAAATCAGCCATGTTAAAATGTGCAACTTTTTGTCGACTCTATAATATAGGGTATATTGTATCTGTCAATCCCTCTTGACAGCAGATGCCATAGCAGCTTGTTTTTTGGGAGGACATGATTGTCCTTATGATAAAATGACTCTTCAGAGTCTCAGTTTCCCTTAATAGTTCTAATCAACTTGGTGACCATCAAACTCTCTTGAAATACTTCCCATGATGTTTCTGCCTGCTGCTGAGTTGGAGGAGGTGACTCCTTCTATGACTTCTTGGTACCACTTTGACTTCTTGACCGCTTAACTCAAATGAGCCCCAATTCTTGCCTCACAACCTTATGTCAGATCAGCTTATTCTTCATTCTCCAGAACAATAGTATTTCTTTCCTTTTCTACTTTCCTCAAACTTCTGCCTCCCCAGTGCTTTCTCTTATGGCCAGCCTCACCTTCTCCTTCCTAGAGAAAATTGAAGCTGTGTCAGATGGGTGGAACGATCTTAACTTTTTGCTAAGAAGTTGAGACTCACTATATCTATAACCATCCCTCTCTTCTGCCCCACCTGTTCTAATAAAAAAGCTATTCTTTCTCTATCCTTCCATCTGTGCTCTGGTTCTCATGTCTTCCTGAACTTTGTTTTATTATCAAATATCCCTTCTCTCTCTTGTATATTCAACTGATCTTTCAAATAGTTTGCTCCATTACATTTGAACATGTTTGATCTCTTCCATCTCAACAACAAAAGTTCCCTTGACTCTTCTCCATACCTCCATCTATCTTTCCTCCCTTCTATATTGCCAAACCTTGGGGAAGACTTGTCTGTATTCACTGTCTCCATTTCTTTGTCTCACATTCATGGTATATGTCACCCTATCTGGCTTCTGACCCTATTGCTCTACCAAACCACTCTGCCCAACCGCAATAAAGTATCAAAGTCACCAAACTCCATCTTGCTGAATCCAGTGGGACATCCTGTGAGTCTTTCTTATTTGACCTTTTAACAGAATTTGGCATGGTGGATCACTTTTTCTTGAACTGCCTTTGTGTTCCCCTTGGCTTGAATGATACCACATTCTTCTGGGTTTCTTCTTGTTTCTCTGGCCACTCCTTATGGGTCTCCAATGCAGGAAATAATGGATATCCTTGTCGATCACTCTACAGTCTCTCCCTGCGCAATTTTCTTCATGCCCTTGGCTTCAGGGACCCTTCTACGTGGATGACTCTCAAACTTACTTCTCCTGAGCCTTCTTTGAGCTGCACGTGGTCGATCCACCATGGAAAAGAGCTTGAATTTTGAGCAGAGGAGTGATATGATTTTGCTTACATTTTTGAAAAGACCACCCTTCCTGCTATGTGCAGAGTAAATAATGAAGAGGCAAAAGTGGAGGCAGGGAAACCTCTTAGGAGGTTAATGTCCAGGAAAGAAGTTATAGGGGCTGGGTCTAGGGTGTTGTATCCAGCCGGATGTTCAAAACAACCTCACACGCCCCATGTCATGACCTAATTCATGATTTCTGCACAGACTTCCTGTTGTCAACTTCCATCTGGTTGAGTTGGAAACCTCGACCCTACTTCCTTTTTCTAATTCATCGTTTGATACTCTGGCCCTCTTCCACTCTGCTTCTAACACAGTAGCCAGAGTTATCTTCAATACAAATCTGATGCCATCCCCAGGATAATTATTTTCAGTGCTTCTCATCACTCAGAGGAAAAAGACTAGAAAAATCTGAATATGTCCATCTAAGGTTCTTCACATCCTGGCCTTGATGTACCTCCCTAGCCTCCCTTCGTACCTCCTTCCTTTTGCTTCTGCACTTCTCTGCCTTCTGCTTGTGTTGTTCTCTGCCACTTTGACCATGTTTATCTACTCATCTCCTAGTCTTCCAGAATTTTGGCTGAAGTATCACTTTTGGGGAAGGTTTTCCGTAGTACTTAACTACCCCGGTTTAGGTCAAATTCTCTTATTTTATGTTCTTGTGGAACTGGGTTTCTTTCCTTTTGCAGGCTTATCTTAGTTTCCAACTACATACTCATTTATGTGATTATTTGATTACTATCTTTTTTGAGATGGTGTCTCACTCTGTCACCTAGACTGGAGTGCAGTGGTGTGATCACAGCTCACTATAGCCTCGACCTCCCTAGGCTCAAGTGATCCTCCTGCTTCAGCCTCCTGAGTAACTGGGACTACAGGCGCATGCTGCCATGCCCAGCTAAATTTTGTATTTTTTTGTAGAGATGGGGTTTTGCCATGTTACCCAGGCTGGTCTCAATCTCCTGGGCTCAAGCCATCCTCCCGCCTTGGCTTCCCAAAGTGCTGGGATTACAGCATGAGCCACTGCTCCCAGCCCTTTGATTACTAATTTTTTAAATGACATGAGGGACTGTATTAGGGTTCTTTAGATAAAACAGAACCAATAAGGAGTGTGTGTGTGTGTGTGTGTGTGTGTGTGTGTATTATATATATAGAGAGAGTGATTGATTGATTTTAAGGAGTTGGCTTCTGTGGTTGTGGGGATTGTTAAGTCTGAAATCTGCCGGGCAAGTGGCAGGCTGGAGACGCAAGGGAGAGTTGATGTTGCTGTCTCAAAACTGAAGTCTCTTTTTTCTGGGGGACCTCAGTCTTTTCCCTTCGAGTTTCCAACTGATTTGATGAGGCCCACCCACATTATGGAGGGTAATCAAGTTACTCAAAGTCTACTGATTTAAATGTTTCTTACATCTAAAAAATACTTCACAGTGAGATCTAGACTGATATTTGACCAGTAACTGGGTACTATAACTAGCCAAGTTGACACACAAAAATTAAACATCACAGGGACCATGTCTGCTTTAGCCCATTATTATATTCTCAGTGTCTGCCACAATGTATGACATGTAGAAGACAGTCAGTAAATATTGATTGTATGGATTTGAGAGCGTTAAATTTCTACTTTCCACCTGTAGCCAATGCCAGTGAGTGTTGTACATTTCATGGCTATAAGGACTGTTCTTTAGAGTAGTCTTTTGTGTTTGTTCTAAAATATTTTGCTGATAAACAGTTTTGTGATTTAAGAGAGATCTCTAATTTTTGACAAATTTGGGTTTTAAAAAAAATATTTTTAAGCTTTTATTTTAAGTCAGGGGTACATGTGCATGTTTGTCTGTTACATAGGTGAACTTGTGTCCTGGGGTTGTTCGTACAGATTATTTCATCACTCAGCTATTAAGCCTAGTACTCATTAGGTATTTTTCTTGATCCTCTCCATCCTCCCACCCTTCACTCTCTGATTGGCCCCCGTGTGTGTTGATGCCTTCTATGTGTCCATGTGTTCTCACCAGACAAATTTGTTTTCTTGTAATTCATTTATAGACCCTCTTAGCCTGTTTCTTTGTAGACTCTTTTATTCTCATCCCATAAAAAAGTCTTCTCAGCCATTCGACTTGACCGTTGGATTGGCTCTTTTCTTACATTCCTCTTGTGTCTTTTTTCCTGTATTTTCTTGGGTGTAGTAGCCAGAGCCAACTTTGTTTTCAGTGTAATTGGACCATGACTTTATTTAAGGAGATAATTGCTTTTTTATTTCCTAATGCTCTTCAATTTTATTGGCCATTTTGGCGACAGCAGCACATTGTGTTGAATATTCTATTTCTAAAACCAAACTTCTCATCCTGGCCCTGTGTCCAGAGTTTTCTATTTCTGTCTCTGGTGCCAGACACCAAGACAAGAATGCTTGGATTTATCCTTAACTTTTCCCACCCTCACCATTCCTAGTCTGTTACAAGATTCTCTTCATTCTTCTTATGGTTCTTCAACATTGATCCTTTTTATTTTTCCATTTCTTACAACAAGCCTTTATGGGCTCATGCGAGATAATGGATTTCTTCTTGGTGTCTCTGTGACTCTTGCCTCCCAGCTTCAGGTTTTTGTAGCCAGCAACCTCAAATGAATCTTCCTAAGCATTAGCTTGAGTGTGCTTTCTTCTCCCTGCCTGCCAATACCCAGTCACCACCTTAAGCTTCGTGGTCCTCTGCGTGCTTCAGATTCAAACTTGATTTCCTTTTCCTACTGGACCTTCCATACAGAGGATTAAGTTAATTTTACTTCTCAGGCCATGATATACTATCATTTTTGGTCTCTGTAACCCTGTTCTCTTATTTATTTAATTCCTTTATTCTCTTTTAGTGACAAGTTGAATATATTGTTTTTTGTCGTTGTGTGTTCTTATAAAATATGTGTTGTTGTTTTGGTTATTTTAATTTATATGACATGTACTCTAGATCTCATTTTATTTTGTTTTATATATTTCACTGCTTTTTCACATCCTTCCATGATGCCGTGTAAACACGCAGTCTAATGCGTCTAATTGCTGATTCTCTTTTTATTCACATCATTATAAGGATGATAAGAAAATAAAGTTATAAGTCAATTTTTTATGAATGTCAAATAAAAAATTCCAAAATAAAATATTAGCTAAACAAACCCAACTTTATATTTTTAAAATATATCACAATTAAGTAGTACTTATTTCCGGTAATGCCCACATAATATAATAATAATAGAATAATAATATATTCAATATAATAACCTTTCAATTTTATTTATTTCATATATATCTATATATGTTTATTAGAATTTAATACTTTACTCCCTAGATGTCTAATGTACTGGTTAAGTTAATTTTTCTATATTTCATGGTTTATATTGCCATTATGAATGATATACAGTTATGCTATATTTTATAGTTGGGTTTGACTGCTGTAGAGTCATGAGATTGATTTTTTAAAAAATTAGCAACAACACTGATGAAGTCTCTTACTGCCGAGATGGGTGGATCTCTTAAGGTCAGGAGTTCGAGACCAGCCTGGACAATATGGTGAAACCCTGTCTCTACTACAAATACAAAAATTAGCTGGGTGTGGTGGTGCACACCTGTAGTCCCAGCTACTCGGGAGGCTGAGGCAGGAGAATTGCTTGAACCTGGGAGGTGGAGGTTGCAGAACGGAGATTGCACCACTGCTCTCCAGCCTGGGCGATGGAGACTCCATCTAAAAAAAAAAAAAAAAAAAAAAAAAGTCTAATAGTTACTTATCTATTAATATTTTAAAATATTACATTGAAGCATATGGCAGTGCTGATGTTTGACCGTATTTTTGCCTATAATGTCTGTAATTTTAAAGATTTCAACCTAATAGATGATCATATTGTCTACAAATGATAGTTTTTTTTCTCTTTCTTTATACCTTATATTTTTTGTTTCTCTAGATTTTTCAGAACTTCTAGACTGTGTTAAGTAGCATTGGTAATGAATATCCTACAGTTTTCCTGTTAACTACATTTCTTCTAGGTTTTGGGTTCATGTGGAGGTAGTTTATCAAGCCTAAGAAATTCCTTCTTATCCCAGTTTGCAATGAGGTATTTTCATTTTTTTTCCTAATCACAGATGTTGAATTAGCAAATGCTCTTTCTGCATCTATTGAGATAATCATATAGGTTTTCCTTTGTATATATACATGAAGTAAATGAAATTGATAGGTTATTATATTGAATCATCTGGGCATTACTGGGATAAATACTACTTACTTATGATATATTTTAAAAATATAAAGTTGGATTTGTTTAGCTAATATTTTATTTTGGATTTTTATATTACATCCATAAAAATTGACCTATAGCTTTATTTTCTTATAATCCTTATGTGGCTTAGGAATCAAGATTGCAAAGTTTAGTTGCATTAAACAAGTTAGGCAGCTTTCATTTCTGTCTTCTGGAACAATTCGTATAAGGTAGGTATTAACTCTTATTAAAAGGTAGAACTCACCTGAAAACTATTGTGTCTTGGGGGGTCCAAACTACCTGTTCTTCCTATATCACCCTCTTACCTAATTGAGCTGGTCCATCATTCCTATTTCTATTTCAGCATATTTCTGCTTGCTGTTCTACTTGATGTAACAACTTCCCTTTCCTCTGTTTGTCTAAACCTTACCATTTAAGGCCAGGGTACATCCCAAATCACTCTTGAAACCCTTTCTGATGCCCTGGGCCTTCAGCAGCCCTCTTATTTTTGGCTTCTTATAGTATTTATTGTCTCTTTCACTCTTTTGACCCTTGGCATGAGCAACATTGCATAAATATTTATCCCCATATTTGTATGTATCTAGAACCTCTGCACCTCCTCATTTAAACCTGGATTTTAAGTCTCAATGGTACATTGAACCCAACCTTAGAAGTTCTATTTGTTAGTGGTGATTGTTTGATTGTATCACACTCAACTTCGATCAACCTGACCTGTTGGTATTGACATAATCACACCAACATATTCTACCTTAAGGCTTTTTCACTACCCTTTCTTCTTTTGCATCGTACCTGCATGCATGATTCCTAGTTTTATTGAGTCTGTGCTCAAATGTCATTTTCTTCATATGGCCTTCCTTGACTACTCTATTTAAAATCATAGTCCTACTGCCGCACATTCATGATCCAACTCCCATCCTCTGCTTTATTTTTTTCCCCACAGTACTTCACATTTCCTAACTCTACATATGTATTGTTTGTTTTCTTTCTCGTCCTATTGTAATGCAAGGTCATCAGGGTCAGAGATTTTAATCTGCATTGTTTACTGATGTGTCTTGGTACCTACAAGAGTGCCTGGGACCTATTTAATACTCAGTAAATATTAGAATAAATGAATGAAACCAAATATGTTAGCCTTCAGTTAAGAACTTGTCCTGCAGTGTCGTCCTCCTACCGCTATGTAACAGCAAAGGAGAACTGGTTATTTAAGTCCTGGGGTTTTGGGATTGCAAGGGGATTGAAGCCTTTTTCGTAAATATTTATTCAGATGCTTCCCCATCTTTGCCAAAAAGAACGATGAGTCTTTTTCCTCTGATTGCTAAATTCTCTTAAGCCCAAGAACTTATTTTTTTCTTTTAAGATGCTTTGTTGAGAAAATTATCTCTTTGGATACTTTTGGATAATTTTTGGATGATTGCTCTTTGGAGCTAGTTACAAGAGAGGTCTTCTTTTTTTCTTCCTGATTCTTTGACTGCTCTTGGGCTCTGCCTTCAGTCCTGTCCCTCTTACAGTCAGATGTGGCTGGGAGGAGAGTACTGATTCCTCAGATTGTTACCTCTTCGCTTCTCAGATTGTTTTAAATTTAGTGTCTCATGGCTCAAACTTCTTATCATTGGAGATATTTCCTAAGTCTGTCTTACGCTTTACTTTACGTGGTAACATGAGGAATCAGGAAGATGTGGTGGGATTAGTTTCTAGGTCCAGTCTAGTCACCATTTGCCTTGGGACCTTAGGCAAGTCATTTTATCTCTGGAGAGTCAAGACCTCCCCCACTGTAAAATGAGGGAATCAGATTAGGTGCCCTGTAAGGTCTTTTTTTTTTTCCAGCAGCTAAACACAAATCTAAGAAATATGTTATTATCTTTTTCTTTTTGATAGGGAGCTATTCCAGATAGCTCTCATCTGGTGTTTTGCTTAATTTACACACAATGATTAATTTACACACAAGCTTAGCCTGTATCCCTTAGCAACACCTTAGCAACTGCCTGCTTTCAGAAAGTCGTTCAGTTAAGGTTGTTTAAAGGGACATTATCCCATCTATCAAAGCAGAGAAGTGAAGATAAAGTTGACTTTGGGGACACATCCCCTTCTGACTTTGCAGTAATTTTTATTTAAATGTATTACATTCTCCTGATCGGATTTTGTCCACTTGCACAGTTTTTAGGAACCCTAACAGAAGTTTATTCTGGCTAGCTTTCAAAGGAATTACGTATTGAGTGTTTACTATGCTCCAGAACGTGATCCTAAGTTCATGCCATACCTTATCTCATTAAATTCTTCAACAACTCTTGTGAGGTCGATAGGGTGGTTACTGTTTACAGATTCAAGAAAACATCTTAAGGCTGCCCAGCTAGTCAGTGAAGAGCCCAGCAGTGAGACTGGGTTGCCGGACTCCAGACACCGTGCTGTTCACCCGTGCTGTGCTTTCTCCTGTTATTTTACCAAAATCTCCTGTTTACCTCTGTTGACAATCAGCAAAGCTGGACACTTGTTAAAGTGGTAGGGGCAGTTTAATGGGTAACATACTATGACAGTAGGGAAGATGTTTCAGCATGAACTGGACTCAGCTTCATTTGTACAGAGGTTACTGGTGTTTTAAAGGGAGAATAGGGGAATGAGCAGAGGCTCCATAGAGTCAGGGAAGTGAAAAAAATTACAAAGGCTTGCTGAGTGTAGATGCTGATTAGACCAACTGTGTCTATTTACTGTCAATGATCTAAGAAGTCAGGATTGAACCCTCCCATCGAGGCCCTGTTCTTTCTGATGATTGCATTTCGGAGGGATGGATGGCTTTCAGGTCCTCGAGAAAGACCCTCCTGAATTGTAGGAGATGTGTATGCATCTCACAGGGACACAGGAAGGATTCACCATTGTAAGCCCTTTTTACTAAGGAGTATAAGAAACAATGGTCAGAGGCCTACAGTCAGGTGTTGGCTAGAAAAACAGTAAATTCTTTTGAGTCTTCTCAGGCAAGCATGTTAATAGGGGATAGAGTCATTTGAGGGATGAGACTGTGACCTGTTAGAAACTGTTAGTATTTGTTAAATCTAACAAACTCAAGGAGGAGTTTGGATGATGCCATCTGTGTTGAGAGTCTTTAGTTCTTATAGGCCAAGACTGAATCCTAGCCAGAAGAAGGCTCTGATTGTAACTGCCCAGTGGGTTCTCTTTGCCCACTGCCCAGAAAGAGCCAATTTACCAAGACAGGGGACCTTCAATAGAGAAAGAGTTTAATTCCTGCAGAGCCAGCTGAATGGGAGACTGGAGTTTTATTATTACTCAAATCAGTCTCTCCAAAATTTATTCAGAGACTGGGGTTTTTAAAGGATAATTTGATGGGTAGGGGGCCAGGGAGTCGGGAGTGTTGATTGGTCAGGTTGGAGATGAAATCATAGGGGATTGAAGCTGTCCTCTTGCACCAAGTTGTTTCCTGGGTTGGGGACACAAGGCCAGAGCAGCCAGTTTATTGATCTGGGTGATGCCAGCTGATCCACTGAGTGCAGGGTCTGAAAAATACCTTAAACACCAATCTTGGGTTTTATAATACTAGTATTATCTATAGGAGCAATTGGGGAGGATAGTAATCCTGTGGCCTCTTGGCTTTATGACTCCTGAGCCATCACTTCTAACCTTCTGGCTAATTTGTTACTTTTACAAAAGCAGTCTGGTCCCTAGGCAAGAAGGGGCTTTGTTTTAGGAAAGGGCTCTTCTCATCTTTGTTTCAAAGTTAAACTTTAAACTAAATTCCTCCCACAGTTAGTTCAGCCTATGCCCAGGAATGAATAAGAGTCACCTTGGAGTTTAGCAGCAAGATGAAGTTGGTTAGGTCAGATGTCTTTTATTGTCATTATTTTCTCACTCTTATAATTTTTGCAAAGTCAGTTTCACAAGGATCCTAGCTAGAGTTTGGTGAAGGAGAAAATCTTTGTCGCCGCTATCGTTTGTAAAAGGAAAACATTGGAAGTCTGTAAAGATCATTTTGGATTGTCCATGGTTGGTTTCTAGAATGAATTTTGTTCCAAGTCATAAAATCACAGATCTCTCTTGTTCTGCTAGAAGCACAACCTGGCATGGCCTGACCTTTTCCTTCCCCCACGATAGCTATCCTCTGTTTCACTCATGGGCATCACAGCTTCTGTGCCTGGGCACAGTACTATTTGAGAGCTCCCCTGTGTTCCTGCTCCATTCCCAGGCTCTGGCAGAGCTGGGGAGACTGTCCTAGCTAGAACAGCTTAGGGTAGTCTTCATTCTGTTTCTCTGTTTTATCAGAGAAGGCAGTGCCACTGGATGGGAGCAAAGTTTGGGGAAGAAAGGGGACCAAGTAAGAATTACTGAGGATGACTCTGAGTATCCTTGAATAGTGCCCTGTGTCTGTGTAAGGCTTTAGCACTGCATAGTGTTTCATATTGATGGACTTTTTCATATGTGTCTGTCTGTATTCATCATAGTCCTGATGACATAATAGCCCCCATTTGACAGTTGGGAAGCTGATGTCCAACTAGTTTAAAGTCAGTGCCTCCCTGAGTCTCTTCACTCATTTCTGTGTGTTTTGTTTTTGTTTTTTCCTTTTGTACATTTTAGAATTCACATTTCCCATGGGTGGTGTTGCAGACCTGATTACCTTGAAGAAGGATGTTTCTGTGATGCTTGATGGGCCCCTTGGATTACCACCTGGTTCTGCTCTTCCTCCTCTTTCATTTTTCACTTTTTCTAACCCCTGGTGATGAAATGAGTCAAACTCTGTACAGTATTTGAAGAGATTTATTCTGAGTGAAATATGAGTGACACAGTCCTCAGGAGATCCTGAGAATGTGTCCCCAAGGTGGTCAGGCCACAAGTTGGTTTGATACGTTTTAGGGAGACATAAGGTATCAATCAATATATGTAAGGTATACATTGGTTTGATCTGGAAAGTTGGGACAATTGGAAGCGGGGCTTCCATGCCATAGGTGGATTCAGAGATTTTCTGATGGGTAACTGTTCGAAAAAGTTATCATTAGAAAAAAATGTCTGGGTTAATGTAAGGGGTTGTGGAGACCAAGGTTTTATCATGCAGATGAAACCTTCAGGTAGCAGGCTTCAGAGAGAATAGATTGGAATTTTTTTTTTTTTTTTTCAGACTTAAAGAGGCTGTTCTATCAGTAGCGCCAAAAGGGAGGAGGGTATAATAAGGCATGTCCAGCTCCCCCTTCCCATCAGGGCCTGATTTACTTTTTCAGGTTAACGTTGGAATGCCCTTGGCCAAGAGGAGGGTCCAATTAGATGGTTGGGGGGGCTTCAGAATTTTATTTTTGGTTTATACCTCAGTTTTTAGAATTTTAAGCATTTTAATTGCTAGGAGCTGCTCCTCTCTCCCCTCTCCACTGTCCACTTTTCTTGCTCCTGGCACTAAGCCACCAAGTCCTTGCATTTATTTCATTCTTGCATCTTCTTCCATATGTCTAACTGACAATATGCTCCTTACTCTGCTAAACATATACATTGCATTTACATTCTCTGCGTAAGGAATATATGTGTTATGAATTTCTTAAACATTGGAAAGCTAGCCATAACACTCAACATTTTAACATGTAGTGACACAAAAATCCAGCAGTGAGCTGTGATGGCGTTACTGCGTTCCAGCCTGGGCAACAGAGCAAGACCCTGTCTCAAAGAAAAAAATCCTGCACAAAAATAAATAAGTAAAAATTGTGTATTTTGCTTATTCATTCTACTAGTGAGTGTTTGTTATGTCTTCCACACTGTGTTGACACTGGGGATAAAACATAGTCCCATTACAAAAATGTACTCTTGAATAAAACAACATAAGCCAAAAACATATACAAACATAGTCCCGTCCCTCATGACATTTATTTTCTAGTAATAGTGATTTTCTCAGAAGAGACATAATATTAGGGTGTCAGAGAATAAGGTGAAGAAATCAGTGGGAAATAGACAATTTGGGTAAACAACACGATTTTTGTTTTCTTCATGATGCTAGCGTCTCTTTATTATTAATAATGTAAATACATGATACATAATTTTGTTTTATCCTATAATTATATCTACCATGTTAGATTATAAAAGTACAGCTTATTCTAATCATTGCAAGTTTAATTGCCTTTAATTATTTTGCGTTTTTGGTTGCTAAGGAGACTGAAAGGCAAGCTTGCTAGAGGGTTGTAAAGGTCTGAAAAACAAAATGCATTTTTAATTCATCCCAAATAATCTTGCATTAGAGAAATAGAGATTCTGTGTGATGTCGAGAAAGAACATCCCATAGAAACCCTTTTGGCTGCAGGGCCTGGCCTTTTGACAAATTTAATTTAGAACGGACATACCAAATCTTGGGGAAAGGTTTTCAACGAAGGTGTACATGATCAAATGGTGTCAGTTCGTGTGAATTTTAATTGAAAAAATCCAGTTGAGTTGAGGCTTGCCAACACCCTCAGTAATAAGAAAAATGTGTGCACAGATATATGCAGATGTGTATGTAGGGTATTTTTTTAGTCATGTTCAAACAAGATGACTAATAAGAAATATCGGCCGGGCGCAGTGGCTCAGGCCTGTAATCCCAGCACTTTGGGAGGCCGAGGCGGACGGATCACAAGGTCAGGAGTTCGAGACCAGCCTGTCCAATATGGCCATTTCTGCTAAAAATACAAAAATTAGCTGGGAGTGGTGTCGGATGCCTGCAGTCCCAGCTACTCGGGAGGCTGAGGCAGGAGAATTGCTTGAACCTGGGAGGCGGAGGTTGTAGTGAGCCGAGATCAGGTCACTGCACTCCAGCCTGGGAGACAGAGCGAGACTCTGTCTCAAAAAAAAAAAAAAAAAGAAAAAAAAAATCAGGTTCTGGGTGTTGATAAAAGGCAGAAGAGATAAATCAATACCGTAGGCACGATGATAAAAGTTGGTGAATAAAAAGGAGAAAATTAGACTCCTCAATTACTGTTTGTCTTCTGTCTTCTGAGAACAGTAATCTTCTGACTTAAAAAGGTAAAATGAGTATTTGTGATTTGGAGTTAGTACTCAGATTTTGTAAGAAAACATTATCTTGTTTTTACCATTGTTACGTGGCATGGTCAAATTGCCAAACAATTGGTGGTAATTTTATTTTCTATAATTAAAAAAATTAATTTTGAAAAACACGTGACATAGAATTTACCATCTTAACCATTTTTTTTCATCTTAACCATTTTTAAGTGTACAGTTCAATCTTGTTAAGTATATTCACATTGTTGTGTGATTGATCTCCAGAACTTTTTCATCTTGCAACACTGGAACTCGGCACTCATTAAACAATAACTTCCCATTTTTCTCTCCCTCCAGGCCCCAGTAACCACTATTTTACTTTCTGTCTCTGTGAATTTGACTACTTTAGTTATCTCATAGAGTTGGAATCATACCATATTTGCCTTTTTGTGTCTGGCTTCCATCTTTTGGCTATTGTGAATAATGCTGCTACGAATATGGGTGTGCAAATCTCTCTTCCAGATCCTGCTTTAAATTCTTTTAGAATTATATATTCCCAGAAGTGGGAATGACTGGCAACTTAAGAACTTGTAGATAAGGACAGAAATGCTTGAAGAGCAGAATGGAGCAAAGTTATGCCAATTTTTTTTTTTTAAAGAGTTTAGCAAGTGTGCTCAATTTAAAAGAAAGGTGGAATGTATTTATTGATATATCAGATATGGTGGACTCCAGACCAAGGAAAATTATAGAGATAAAGAGAGACATGGCCGCTCCCGGTGGCTCACACCTGTAATCCCAGCATTTTGGGAGGCCGAGGCAGGTGGATCCCCTGAGGTCAGGAGTTTGAGACCAGCCTGGCCAACATGGCGGAACCCTGTCTCTACTAAAAATACAGAAATTAGCTGGGCATAGTGGTGCATGCCTGTAATCCCAGCTACTTGGGAGGCTGAGGCAGGACAATTGCTTGAACCCAGAAGGCAGAGATTGCATTGAGCCGAGATCACCGAGATCATGCCATTGCACTCCAGCCTGGGTGACAGAGTGAGATTCTGTCTCAAAAAAAAAAAAAAAAAAAAAAGAGAAAGAAAGAAAGATACTACACACTAATAAAAGACTCGGTTTATCAAAAACACACAATAATCCTATGTGTGTATGCACCTGAGAACAGAGGCTCAAAATACATGAAGAAACAAGTGATAGAACTGAAGGATCAGGTAGAAAAACCTATCGTTATAGGCGAGGACTTCACCACTCCTCTCTTCGTTATTGGCAGAATCAGTTCACAGAAAATTAGCAAGGACAAGGGGAACTGAACACACTGTAAATCAACTGGATCTAATTGGCATTGATAGAATTCTTCACTCAACAATAAGATCTACAGAGGATACATATTCTTTTCTAGTGCTCATAAAACATTCACCAACGTTGACCAGATTCTCAGTCATTTTAACAGATTTAAAATTTTGAAATGATACCAAGTGTGTTCTCTGACTCTAATGGAGGTCAACTGGAAATCTGTAACAGAAAGATAACTAGGAAACCCTGAATGTTAAGGAATATAAGTAAATCATCCATAGGTCAAAGAGGGAGATTTTATGGGAAATTAAAAACATGTTCTGAACTGAATGAAAAGGAAAATACAACATGTCGAAATTTGTGGGGTGCAGCTAATGTTGGAGAGAATCGAATAGCATTAAATGCTTACATTAGAAAAGAAGAATGGAGACCCCATTTACCCTAATGTGATTATTATGCATTGCATGCCTGTATGAGAACATCTTAGGTAACCCATAAGTGTGTGCACTTACTGCGTACCCACAAAAATTGAAAAGCAAAAGAAAAGAGGGTTGATTTTTAACATATAGTTGATTGGCATGCTGGACTCAAATCCCAAGCAAGATGCTAGGACCAATGACTAATGAGTTGACCTGAGGAAATTTAGGAAAGGAAGCAGTGGTCACTAGGAATTAGCCTGAGAGGAGTAAGAGTAAGTCATGGGAGGGTAACTGCATGTTGTTGTTGTTTTTTTTTTTTTTTAAATCAGGCCACTAAACCTATAGATCAAGGCAGGTAGTAGAACTGGTGAACGCGCAAGGCTTTGACAACGGTTAACAATGACTTTCTGGGAGATACGTGAACAAGTGCGGGATGTATCATGGGGATGTATCGTTAGAGTTAGTGAACCTGGGTAAATAACGTTATTATACATTGGGGGCTCCTTTCTGGGTAGGGGTGGGAAATGGTTTATGATATTGTGCTAGGTGGGCCCTGCCTTGTTTACTGATGGTTTGAGTCAACATTATAATCTCATATTTGAAGATGATCAATGTGCTCCATTGAGAACCCATCCTTTGACTTCTCCAGCATCCTCCCTCTCATGGACCCCTCCACTTTCTCATCACCCTGTGCTGCTTGCGTTTGGCCGCCCTTAGCCAATTTCCTTCCCCTCCCATCTCTCTTTGATAATAGATAACCAGTGGGTTACTTTACTATTGTTCATTTCCTCATCATTATAAATATTTAAATAACATCTTATAAAAACAATTTGGTCATTTTATACATCTTATTTAAGAATAATTACTAACACTATCCTTCTCACTAAAAATGGTGTATTTACAGAATTTCCCAAGACCTGAAATGATTTGTTTCCCTGAAAAAATAGTGAGAAAAAAAAGTAAGGTACATATACATTTACATTTGTGTGTGTTCACATTTTTACAGTTTTGTTAAAAATGCCTTTGTTTGCATATATAATATCGAAAAGAAAATACATCCAAAAGTCGAAAGGTTTTGACTATTTCAGATGTATTTTTCTTTAGTAATTTCCTGCATTTTCCAAATGGTCAACTTTCTTTTGCAAATACCTGTATTAGTTTTTGACTATGATTCATTTTCCACGCTAGAAATCAGTGGTTCCAACTTTAAAAAGTGCCCTAGTGCTCACTATTTTAAAGTGAATCGGTCTTATATGCGGTGGCAGTGGAGGGAATTGGAGGTGAGGTTGACTTGCCGGAAAAATTCCCTCTGAATTTGTAGTTTGAGTGCAGGAAGATTCAAAAACCTTATCCACTCCCCGCCCATCTCCAGTTTTGTTTATTTATTTTGAGACGGAGTTTCACTCTTGCTGCCCCAGGCTGGAGTGCAGTGGCGTCACCTTGGCTCACAGCAAACTCCGTCTCCTGGGTTCAAGCGAGATTCTCCTTCCTCAGTCTTCCGAGTAGCTGGGATTACAGACACCCATCACCATGCGCGGCTAATTTTTGTTTTTTTTTTTTTTTTTTTTCAGTAGACATGGGGGTTTCACCATGTTGGCCAGGCTAGTCTCAAACTCCTGACCTCAAGTGATCTGCCCACCTCGGCCCCGCAAAGTGCTGGGATTACAGATGTGAGGCACCGTGCCCACCCCAAATTTAAAAACTAGTTTTATTTATATCAAGTTTGTAGCCTGATTTCATGTCCACCAAACCTTCTTTGTGTTCTCTGAGAATTTTACTTAATGGAGTAACAGCAGGAAAAAGATCCACTGCTAGACTGTTTATTCAACAGTTAAAACTGGCACACAAATGAAAGGGATATTGGCCATTTGTCATGGTCTGTTCCCAGAGTATCTTATTTCTTCCCAGGGGTTTATCTTTAGAAGGTGGTAATCTTCCTATCTCCAAATCGAGGACTGTGGTCCTGCCCCTTTGAGGCATGTGTCCCTTAGTGTCACTCACTCTTCCAAGGGAAACCTCTTTGACCTGGGCCCGGCTATCTCCTCGGTCACCCCGTAGGTTCTTTACCATATCCTGGGAGCTTTATTAGTAGAAATGAACTCTGGTTTGTTTAAAATGATCTCTTCTTGAATTACCACAAACAGCAGTTCGTTTCTTAAGAAAACGCAGTACCGCAGTGTAGTACATTCTTTAAACTGATGAGACTTGGTTTCAGATACCTTTTATGATTTCCATGTCTGAACTTGCTGGGAATTATTTGTAGATTCTTGGCTGGATTATATTCTGCTTCAGAGTTTTTCAAACCAGATGAACGGAAATCTGCAAAGATTTAGTAGAGGTTTTCACCAATGACCCTAGGCTTCAAGAGTTTTTGTTGTTGTTGTTGTTGTTAAAATGTGAAGAATTCAGTACTTTAAGTTGCGAGGATATTCATTTTCACTTTCCTTCAGGCTCCTCTTCTCTTTCCACATTATACCTCATCTTCATGTGGATCATATTTATTTTCAAATACAGTTAAGGGATTAACCCAGGAATAAAGCAAGTCAAGCACTGATACTTCCAGGAAAATCATGTTAGTTTTGTTCTGTGACCCGAAGACTGACCTAAAAAGGGAAAGAAATAACCGCCATTCACACTTAGTTATTTTCTCAGTTGTAAAAGTTTCAGATACAGCCCCCTTCAGCTCTCAGCACATCCCTCATACTTTATTGTTTTTTTAGTGAAACACCAGAGTACATTCTACCTATTGCCATTTGCTGTGGATGTATGTATTAACACTTGATTTCTTAATTAATTTTTTATGGCAGAGATGTTTTTGTGTCATCAGGAAGTTTAATAATAAACATATTTAATTCTAGATCACCATTGTTATGTATTGATCTGTTTTAGTAACCTCTGTGCAATCTGATGCAAATTGTTTTAGTCTGGCAGCCTGTATGTGGTTAGTTTATTGAGATCAAAACATCCATAGGACGATGCTTCTGGCTGGATCCTAATGCTTCTGCCATATCTTGGTTTTACTGTAATCTTAGATTTAAAAGGAATGACACATTATGTACCCAGGATGCTGACCTAGGGAGCCACAGTCAAACAAGTCACTTTCGTTTGCCACTAGTTGGCCGCTCTCCTCATCAGTCTTTTAGTTGCTTTATTTGTCCCCCAATTCCTTGGGATTCAACTTGTATCCCAGGTCACCTCTCCGTCTTCTAATAGGAACACCCAGTGTCTGGCCTGGGAGAGCAAAGTAGGGTGACTGGGGAGAGGTATTGGGATGGTTCATCTGGGTTGAGGAGGTAGAGAAGAGGTGCAGTTCCTGGGGGAGCAGCTTAGGGCTCCCACTCAGCATCACCACGAGGGGGACTGCAGGTTTCACCTGCTCAATGTGCCCCACACAGGAGCGGAGATTCATGTCAGAGACATAAATTAACCTGAGACGGCACAAGTAGACAAGCAAATTCTGGTGTCTTAGTCAAGGATATTGAAGCTGCAGGAGAGAACCCCAGCTACACAAACCCTGCTGATGACCGCGATGTGAACACACCATCCCGTTAGTGTGCAGTGGTACCCTGACCTGACCCAGCTCAGGAGTTCTCAGGGGTCGGTTCCCCGTCCTGCAGGACTCTGACCTTGGCCTGGTCCCCTCATAGTGTGTTTGGGGGTGATTAATGTGCACTGTCACCCGTGCCCGAGGGACGTCTGGGCAGGTGAAAGCAGCAAGGGTGGGAAAGCCCCTCCAAGTGAAAGTCTTCACACTGTGCAAATATATAATAACCTTAGAAGAGTTTTACTTGAGGGAGGTGCCTTTTCCAGTTTGCACAGAGGCACATCCTGGCCCAACAGCAGCCTGTACACAGGAAAGCACAACTTGGTGTAAATATGCTATGGAGGAAATTCACCTCAAGAATGAGGTCCCAGAACTAGGAAATGGATTACCAGTGCCTTTTAAGTTCTTCCTCAATACATAGTCTTTGGAGGGGCCAGGCATGGTGGTTCATGCTTGTAATTCTAACATTTTGGGAGGCCAAGGCGGGTAGATTGCTTGAGCTCAGGAGTCTGAGATCAGTCTGGGTAACGTGGTAAAACCCCATCTGTACAAAAATTAGGTGTGGTGGTGTGTGCCTGTAGACTCAGTTTCTTGCGAGGCAAAGGCAGGAGAATTGCTTGAGAGCCCAGGAGCCAGAAGGTGAGCTGAGATTGTACCACTGCACTCCAGCCTGGGCAACAGAGTGAGACCCTGTCTCTCACACACACACACACGCAAACCAACGAAAAACCAAAAGCCAAAACATAGTCTTTGGAGGGACACGCTCCATTTTCACTTTCTCCACTTGTGACCCTGAGCATGCTACTTTACCTCTCTGAGCTGCAATTTCTTCGTTGTTAACATGGAGATAATTGAGGCAGTTTCGTTTGTTTCTAGGTATGAAGCTCATATGATGTGGGAGGCCCTCTGAAAAGAATTTTAAAAAATTGTTCAGGGTTTGCAGATTTTACAAGCGCATATAGCTACGCAAACATGTTGAAGAAGAGCCTCCTGGTAGAAGGAATAGTGTGTCCAAAGCTGAGGAAATTCGAAACAGCATTACCAGTTTAGGGAAAGGAAAGTAATTCTGCATGACCTCTGAGGTCAGGAGAACACAGACAGCGGTGTTACGCAGCCATGAATCGCAGCCTTGGCTGAACATGAGAATTGCTTGGATCCCACTCCCAAAGATTTGATGTCATTGGTCTGCGACACACCTGGCCACTGGGTTTAAAAAAAAAAAAAAAAAAGTCTTTCCAGGGCTGAGACAGGAGGATCACTTGAGGCCAGGGGTTTTAAGACTAGCCTGAGCAACATAGTGTAGTGAGACTCCGTCTATAAAAAATATATATATCAAAAAATTGGCTGAATGCTAGCTACTCAGGAGGCTAAGATGGCAGGATTGCTTGAGACCAGGAGGTTGAGGCTGTGGTGAGCCATGATCATGCCACTGCACTCCAGCCTGGGTGACAGAGTCAGGTCATCTCAAAAAAAAAAAAAGAAAAGAAAAGAAAAGAAAAAAAAAATCTTCCCAGGTTATCCAAGCGTCCTGCTGAGGTTGAGAATGCTGATGTGAAATGTGGTTCTCCAACTTTCATTTGCATCAGAACCACCTGGAGAATCCATCCCTAGAGTTTGTGATTCAGTAGGTCTGGAGTGTGGCCGGTAAATTGCATTCCTAACAGATTTCCAGGTGTCCTAATGCTGGAGGTTGGGGACTATATTTTGAGAACAGCTTGCTTAACTGCTAGCATGTGATGTTGACTAAACCCTGACTGTGTATCCTGAAGACAGAAAAACAGGGAAGAACCTTAGAATAGATTTAGAAAAATAATTCTCCCAAGAGTAGTAGCAGGAAGTGGGAATTAATGTGTGTTAAACTCTTAGCATGGGATGGTAGAGAGTCATGTGGTATGTGGAGATAGCCCATTTAACACTCTGAGTAACACACATCATCCCTCAAGCCATCCAGGCTCCTGGTCACTCCTGTCACCTCTAGGTGCAGAAGGTCAGTATATTCTCCTAACTAAAAGGCTTTGCTGAAGCAGCCATCCTTATATGCTGAGGCTGGGAGAGGGTAATTTTCTATTAATCCCATTCATATAGCTCTCCTCTCTGACCTTAGCAGCCACATTGTCAGCAGCTGCCTATGGTGGAAGCCTTGTGTAAATAAATGCTGTGTCTGTGACAGAGAACATCCAAATGTCCCTTCTGCCCTATTATTGCAGCAGCTTAAGAGAGGTTATGCTGGCAGTTGACTGACCTTAAGGCCTCCTGACCTCTTTCTAATGCTAAACCTTCTCCCTGCCTCCCTCTGCTTCTCCCCCTACCTCCTTCTGTTTCTCCCCCCACCTCCCCATCTCAGGAAACCATCTGTACCTAGCTACCTTAATTAACCTCAGTGGACCTCACCACGGTTCTCTTCAGGTCTATGGCATCATCTGCCATAGCCGCTGTTCTCTGTTGAGAGTTGCTATCTGTTCATTCATTGTAAGCATTTTTTTTTTTCCTTTTGTGTCTTTAAGCATGGTTTTTAACAGCTGCCCTAAAATTCTTATCTGCTGATTTTGGCACCTCATCCATCTTTTTGTTGATCTCAATTGATTAACTTTTCTCTTGATTTGCATTGTGTTTTCCTGTTTCTTATGTCTAGTAATTTTAGTTTATATCCTGAATGTTGGGAATGACCCATTCTAGAAACTGTGGATGCTATTATATTCTTCCATAAGTCTATTGGTTACTTTTTTTTTTTTTTTTTTTTGGGACGGAGTTTCCTCTGTCATCCAGGCCGGAGTGCAATAGCATGATCTCTGCTCACTGCAACCACCACCACCTAGTTTCAAGTGATTCTCTTGCCTCAGCCTCCCGAGTAGCTGGAATTACAGGCACGTGCCACCATGCCCGGCTAATTTTTGTATTTTAGTAGAGACGGGGTTTCGCCATGTTGGCCAGGCTGGTCTCAAACTCCTGACCTCAAGTGATCCACCTACCTTGGCCTCCCAAAGTGCTGGGATTACAGGCATGAGCCACTGTGCCTGGACTACTTTTTGGTTTAGTAGTAAGTGTTGACTGAGCTCAAACTCCAAACTCTGTCTTCCCTCAGTAGGTAGCAGCTGAAATTTCTGTTTAGTTTTTTAGCCTTACGTGGACTCTTTGGAGGCTACCCTGTGCATGCGTAGTTCAGGAGCCAGCAAGAAATCTGGAAAGTTCATGTGTAGATTGGGGGCCACTATGCTGTAGAGCTCAGTCATCTTTTTCTCTTAATCTGTTTTCCGTTGCTATGACAAAATACCAGAGACTGGGTAAGTTATAAAGAACAGATGATTATTTGGCTCATGTTTCTGGAGGCTGGGAAGTCTGAGAGCCTGGCACCAGCTTCAGTGAGAGCCTTCTTGCTGCATCATAACATGGCGGAAGGGGAAGTAAGCACATGGGGCACAGGCACCAGGGGCTGCACTCACAGTATAGCTACAGACTCTTGTGATAACTAAGCTGCTACCACAATAACAACATTAATTTGTTCACGAGAATTCTGCCCTCATGACCCAGTCACCTCTTACTAGGCCCCACGTTTCAACACTGTTGTCCTGGGGATTAAGTTTCCAATGCATTAACTGTGGGGTACACATTCAAATCATAGCACTCACCTTTGAGCTAGGGTAGCTTCAAACTCTGTTCCCTGGTTCTTTAAGAACAGTAACACTGATGATACATACATACCAAGTTTTGGCTCCCCTTCATGGTGTAGAATGTGTTTTTTCCTTAGGCAAAAAGCTAGATAATGAAAAACTCACTCATTTTCATTTTCTTCTTCCAAGTGTTCAACTTTTCCTTTTTTTTTTTTGCTTGCATTTGTACATTCTCCAATGTCAGCAAGTAGTTTTATGTGTATTTGTTTGGGCCAGGCCTTATGGTTATCTGAGGGAAGGTTGGTCTGATAAGAGATACTGTGCTGTTATCAGAAGCAGAACTGACGTGTACTTTTATAGCATTTGCCAAGAATCAAACAAAACTAAATTGATGGCCATGTTTGCTGAGAGCTAGGCTCAGATTTAGTCCCTTTATTCTAGTCTGACTCTGTCATCAGTATTGAGAGCTTCTGTTCAGTTCTGAATCTTGGAGGGTCTATAGAAGATTGCCAGCTAAAGAAACCCTCCTGGACACCCTCCTATCCCCCATCCTCCACTTCTGTGAATTACTCTATCCTATTACCCAGTGTTCTGGTCTTCATAGCATTTGTCACTTTATGACATTCTGTGTGTTCATTTACTTGAAAAAAAAAATCATCTCGGCTGGGTGCGGTGGCTCACATTTATAATCCCAGCACTTTGCGAGGCCGAGGCGGGCAGATCACAAGATCAAGAGATCGAGACCATCCTGGCTAACACGGTGAAACCCCATCTCTACTAAAAATACAAAAAATAGCCAGGAGTGGTGGTGCACGCCTGTAGTCCCAACTACTCGGGAGGCTGAGGCAGGAGAATTGCTTGAACTCGGAAGGCAGAGGTTGCAGTGAGCTGAGATCATACCATAGTACTCCAGCCTGGTGACAGAGCAAGACTTCATCTCAAAAAACAAAAAAACAAAAAATCAAAACTCTTTCTTTAGAACCTAAACCCATAAAGACAAGGACCTTATCTGTCTTGCTTCTCATTTTATTCTCTGTACCTCTAAATCTTTGCACATAGTAGGCTCTTGGTTTTTATTAACTAAATTAGTTCATGCTTCATCTGACTATCCCACTGAGTTGCAGGACTTTTATGCATACCTGGGAAGGCTGGAATTGGTTGAGTATCCCAGCATTTGTGACATTTTAATTTATACTGTAACTGTATTAACAACTGCCTTTGCCAGATATTTACAACACACACACATGCACTATAACTCAAGAAATCCCCAGAAGCTCTCCCTTCAGTTCAGCAAATTTCAATGGAATACTTATTCTGGGTAAGCTATGAAGCTCATCCCTGTATATTGTGTAAGATCTGGGGTTCCACTGGTGGTAGGAAATACACATAAGACAGGGTTGTTCTGGTATTGAAAAATCTATTTAGGAAAACGTATCTGAAAATAGGTGAGTGAGAACTTTGACCTTGTTTTTAAACTCTGTTTTTCACCCCGTTATGAGGAAGGTGATATAGTGAGAAGGGTGGTTTCCAGGAAAAAAAAAAAAATTCAGCTGGCAAATGGATAAATTTAAGTATATTCGAGGGCTTCAGTAATATAATGCAGACTGTGATCTACTTAGGAATTAAAATCTACTAAAGAGTTCTGTCAATAATTTATCAACTACTTTAAGTTGGAAAACAAATTCATAAGCATGTTAACTTTTTTTTTTAACAGTGCAAATTTAAAGTATAAGCATTTCCACAACCCTGGATCTCCCAGGCCCCCTGTCCCATAGGCAGACCCCACCTATTAACAGTTACAATGGACACACAGCTGTGCACGCATCTGTTTGTGTGTGCGTACCCTCTTCCTTTTTGAAAAACATAGACACATGCTGTGCATACTTATACTGCTGTATACAATGGACACACAGCTGTGCACACATCTGTTTGTGTGTGCATACCCTCTTCCTTTTTGAAAAACGTAGACACATGCTGTACATACTTATACTTCTGTACATAAATACATTTATTAGCCCATGTAGGTGTGTTGTGCTTTTTAAAATGACTGTGTAGTATTTCATTACATTGATACATTGTAATGTATTTAACTAGTCCCCTATGGAAAAACGTTTTATACTAAATACATAATATTTTGAGACTAGATAAACATCTGTCAAAGAAGTAGGAATGAAAATTACTTTCACAGTGTTTTTGGTTATCTTGAAAACCTGAGACATCTTCAAATGCCAGGACATGTCGCATGCTGTCATTCATGAAGGTAAGTATATAAGTAAAAAAACAGAATGAATGAAAAACAGGACCACAGACTATTGACAGTCACTTCAACTGTGGAATCCTTTTATTGTTTATTTAGTTCCTTTAGGCAGTTGAATTTCATTTTGTGTGCACAGCAGTCATGTTGACTTATGCTGCAAAATAGTTTTAAATAACCTCTTATACAGAGGAAAACTTTTGTGGTGCTGGAATGGAGCTTAGAATTTTCTATTATGGCATTTTTAGGCCATTTAAGGTTAACCCACTAAGTAATGCAGCACAGACAGTGTCGTTGAAGTGGAAACTTGGGTTAGCCGTGTTTCCGACTCTTCTGAATTACATCCTTTTTACCTGTCATTATTAGCTCAGCATAATGTAGCACAAATTGATTTTCCTAATTTGATAGGTTAAGTTCTTTAAAATAATAATTAGGGATAGCAGTATAGGCTGATTTGCTACAAAATGTGTTTTGCAATGCTGATTGGGCCACACACATGATTGGCAAATGGAGGAACTATGTCTCTACAAAGTGGAGGTTGCATTGTTTCAAACAGTTTCCCCAGTATGTTAGTGCTTTATTTTACCAAGCAACTGGAACTGCATGAAAATAAAACTAATATAGCTGAACTTACGAGGTGTGGAGGAATACACTATCATTTATGATGCTTTATGTTGGGGTGGGAGAGATTTGGGGAGAGAATTCTTTTTGATCTTTGTGCATTTTGTTCTTCCCTCCATAACTTCATAGCCTCAGCCCTCCCCTACACCTTCAAGCTACTGTTACTGTTTTTAAAGGTGGAGACCCAGCTTAACTCTATTTTTCAAAAAGTAAATTAGGTTTTCTGTGGCTTTGCAACTGTGCTCATGTCTTTATTAGCATTGCTATTGCTTGTGTTAATGCTGTCCTAACAATATTGTGTAGGCTTGCCCCAACCCTGTCTTTCTCTTGGGCCTGGTTATTATTAGTGTACGCTTTTGCCTAATGTGTCGTTTTTCAGGAAAACTCGTATCTCATTGGAGCAGAGGTGTTTCTGTTCTATAGATATAGACAGTGTTGAGTTGTTCAAACAACTGGACAAGTGTTACTTAGAATGTGATGTTGAATAGAGTCAGATATCAGACTGTTTCTTATTACTTGCTACTTTCCATTAGAATGGAAAATGTGAGAACTCATGTTCAACTTATTTGATTAAATATAGCATAGAATCTTTCTCTTAAATGTTAATAATATATTTGAATCAAAGGGTAGAAGTGCCATTTTTTTTTTTCTGGGAAAAAAGCCATCTCTCCTGGGATCTCCTTTACTGCCTTTTCGGGTATAGATAGATGTTCAGACTTTAAAACGATTTGTTAATTCTGCATGATAACACCATGTGCCGCCTCAAACCACATTGTCAGTACCGACCCACTCATTTCTCACTTTTTATTAAATTTGTTGATTGGGTATGAAACACGAGTATCCTTGAAGTATTCCTGCTAATACATTTTTCCTGTAATTCATGCCAAAACCGATGAATTTTTTTTTTTTTAAAGTCAGAAAATACTTCTGGAAATGGCTTACCCAATTCTCTGTTAGTGACTGTGTAGGTCTCTGCCAGGGCGCTTGTATACTTCTGAAATCACTCATTGGCTTCATCATCTTTACTAGACTCAGCCCCTTGAGTGCAGAGACTCTTTCTTTTTGGACAGTATCATAGATTCCCGGAAGGAACTAAATACATGTTTATCAAAAGAAATGTTGACGCCAGGCATGGGTGGTTCAGGCCTGTAATCCCAGCACTCTGGGGGGTCAAGATGGGCGGATCACCGGAAGTCAGGAGTTTGAGACCAGACTGACCAAAATGGAGAAACCCCATCTCTACTAAAAAAAAAATACAAAATTAGCCAGGCATGGTGGCACACACCTGTAATCCCAGCTACTCGGGAGGCTGAGGCAGGAGAATCGTTTGAACCCAGGAGGCGGAGGTTGCAGTGAGCTGAGACGGTGCCATTGCACTCCAGCCTGGGCATCAAGAGCGAAACTCCGTCTCAAAAACAACAACAACAAAAAATGTTGACTAGATTCTAGCATTGAGATCCTAGCCCACAAAAGAGCATTCCAATTTCTAGGCACAGAGACCATTCAAAATGTATCCATTATGTTATAATAAGAATGAGTTTTTTTCTAGGGTCTGCATGTCAGAGATCTTAAAATGAGGGGTGTGTGTGTGTGCGCACGCACGTGTGTGTGCACAGAATTTTTCATAATCTGTATAAGGCGCTTTTCAGAGTCTATGAAAAGCACTGGGTGAAGCCAGCATTTAACCTATCCCTGTTGCTCTTCCTCTGTTCTATTCGTCACCCACCTTTCCAGCCCAACCCTGTACCAATCTGTGAGTCTGTGCCTGACAGTTTTAATGCTTGACACTCCTTACATGTATTTGTAACCTTGGCTGGGCTTGTTCACCTGAATCTGATTTTCTGTTTCTGGTTTGATTTGTGGTTGCTCCCTGGAACCAAATCTCTCTGCTTCTGACGTTGGTGCAGCAACCTAGTCTTTACTTCCTATTTTTGTCCTTTTTTTTTTTTTTGCTAGGCTTCAGTGTTTTCACCTTGGATATGTCTGACCCCAAAGGGCCCTGCTCTTGCTAATCAGTAAGAATTGCCCAAACTTAGTTCTTAACAGATTCTTATAATAAAGTTTAACAGCATCCACAAATTATTGGCTTTCTAAATTTCTAATTCCTTTGGGATCCAAAAATAGGATGGCATGTGTCATAAAAAACAAGGTAGCATTTACGTATTTATAACTTTGCTGTCTTTTTTCAGGCCACATTTAATGCTGGATGACTGAGTGTGGCATGGTCGTCCAAGAAGTGTTTGTTCGAGTGAGTGATTCTGTGATTCTGGGATGATTCAGTTTGTTTGTCGTTGACATGTTCATTTCATCCAAGACTGAAAAATAGCCCATAAAAGAGCATTCAGATTTCCCTTATGCTTCCCTTTAAGGGCAGCAGATTCACTTTGGCCTGCCAGGTTGGAAGATGATAATAAGCATTGCCGAAGTTGAATGTCACTGACGTATAAAGATTTGTCAAAGGATAGCTCAAGTATACCTAGAACATGATCAAATATTAGAGACAAGGAAACTCAGAGAACATTTTCCAGTCAGCTCCATTTAATAGACAAGGATGTGAAGGTGTAGACTGATGAAGGAAGTTGCTCAGGATTCAACCCACAGCTGAGTGATAAGGACCTGGGCCCAAGTCAGTCTTTCATAGTCACAAAATGGTATATAGCCAGTTGCTTTTCACTGCCTTTCTTTATGCAGTGAAGAAGGGACCTCACTTTACAATCAACAAGAGGACAAAGAGCAGAGCACCATTTTTTTAAAGAAATTGCAATTGCCTTACTCCGTTTCATTGGCTCATAAGGGATCCTGCCTTCTACCCAAGAGTGGGTAGTCCCGGAGCCCACATGTCCATGGGCAGGGCTCAGGGGGACGTCAAGGGCTCTCTCTTGCTCTGGCAAAGTTCACCTCTTTGTTGGCCTCCACATCACCATGGGGTGGAGTGGAGAGAGGGCCCAGGGGCTCCAGAAAGAGTCTCACCCTCCTTTTTCCATCCCCTTGGCACCAGCACTCACAGCCTGATCTCCCCCTGATGTCCGCCTGGAGACACCAGGATCGATCCTCATCTACCTGGGTCTGCATAGACTGCCAAGACTCCTGCCCCCAAAACTTAACAAGCACAGGTATTTTGTGTTCGCTGCTATGCCCCTAGGGCCTAGGTCAGTTCCTGGTATGTAGCAGATACTCAGTAAGTATTTGGTGAATGAACGAACGAGGACCTGGCTAAGGATAGAATCTTCTTGGAATCACTGAGTGTCATGCATGTAACAGGCAGGCCAGGACCTACAAGAACATCATAGACCTGGACTGTACTTCCCACGTCGACTTCGAACAGTGTGTCAACTTTTGGGAATCATTTCTGCTGTCCTCATTGGTAAAATGAGAGTAAGATGATATGATCTGTAGAGTCTGTTTCAGCTTTAAATTTGTGGTTCTGCGCTCCTCAAGAGTCAACAGAATGTGACTTGGAACAGCTTTGTCAGCATCAGAAGTAGCAGTGTTTATTCCTCGGGTCCTGCCTGTCAGCCACGTGGCCTGCCCACGTAAAGGCTGGCACCTCTGCCGTGGCCTCTCCCCGCATCTCCCACGTGCAGTTGGCCCGATCTCTGTCCGTTGAAATTAGCTTGAGTTGGTTATAATAGAAACATCCCAAACTGTAGAGCTATAAACCAAATAGAAGTCTTGGAAAAAAAGCAGAGGCTTATTTTTCATTTACAGAGAAGTCTAAAAGGTAGGAAAGCTGTGCTTGCCGTGGGGGCACCCACTGTCATCACACCCTCCTCCCTCACTGCTCCGTGACACACAGGCCATTATCTTTACTTTCTTTTTATTTTTCTTTTGAGACGGAGTTTCGCTCTTGTTGCCCAGGCTGGAGTACAATGGCGCGATCTCGGCTGGGATGTAGCTGGGATTACAGCCATGCGCCACCAGGCCCAGCTAATTTTGTATTTTTAGTAGAGACAGGGTTTCACCAAGTTAGTCATGGCTGGTCTCGAACTCCTGTCCTCAGGTTATCCGCCTGCCTCGGCCTCCCAAAGTGCTGGGATTACAGGCGTGAGCCACTGCGCCCGGCCCGTCTTTACTTTCTAAATAGGAGAAGGAAGAGGCTGTGTCTCCACTCCCCCAACTGAAGAAGGCTTTCCAGAAAATCAAGTCGTGCACGCTTTTGTGTTCATCTCATCGGCCCAAAATAGAGACGATGGCCGCAGCTGAGTCGAAAGGAGGCCAGGGAATATAATCGTTTGGTGGAATGTTAGTGTGCCCCGCTGAAAATCAGTTGGTATAAAAATGGGCTTGTCCTATTGATTTCTTTGTGCTTTCTTTATTTCGCTGTGGTTTGAAGGGTTTAGAAATGAATTGGGTTCCACCTCAAGGGTTCTTGGAGTCATGTGAGCGGATGAGGCTGAAATGACCCATTTGTTCCTTGTCTGGGTGCAAAGCTTGCATGCAAGGCTATGTGAACCTTATCAGATAAGGTTCAAATAAGGTTAAAATCTATCCCACATAAAACCACCCTCCCCTAAGATGAGGCAAAATGATAGGGAGGGTGGTTTTGTGTGGGATAGATTTTAAATGCTGATTAAACACATTTCACCACGAAATCTTCACTTTTGAAGCTTTTTTTTTTTTTTTTTTTGTCAGTTTGAGCAATTTTTATGTTTCTGGAAATTTAAACCAAAAATCTCTTCGTTTTCATTTCCAGTATTTGTCATTTGTGCCTTTGTTTTTTCTTGATTAGTTTTCCCAGGGGCTCGTCTATTTTATGTCTTTTTGAAGAACCTCTATTAATTTTCATTAATTCCCTCTATTGCTTGTATCTTTTGTATTTATATGAAAACATACATATACGTATGTATAAATACCTTTTATACATACATATATTTCTTATTTTTTATGCTCTTTGGTTTGTTTGCTGTGGTTTTTTTTTTTTTTTTTTTTTTTGAGATAGAGCCTCACCCTGTCGCCCAGGCTGGAGTGCAGTGGTGTGATCTTGGCTCACTGCGAGCTCTGCCTCTTGGGTTCACGCCATTCTCCTGCCTCAGCCTCCCAAGTAGCTAGGACTACAGTTGCCCGCCACCACGCGCAGCTAATTTTTTGTATTTTTAGTAGAGACGGGGTTTCACCATGTTAGCCAGGATGGTCTCAATCTCCTGACCTTGTGATCCACCCGCCTTGGCTTCCCAAAGTGCTGGGATTACAGGCGTGGGCCACCGCGCCCAGCCTGTTTGCTGTGTTTTAAAAAAATTGTTTTGTGTTTTGAGGGATAAATGAGTATAGATTGCATGGTCAGGTGGATTTTTTAAAGAGGAACGTAAGAGCAAGATATTCTAAGTGTGAGGAACGGTATTTGTAATAGGGTTCTCTAGAGGGACAGGACTAATAGGATAGATGTATATGTGAAAGGAAGTTTATTAGGGAGTATCAACTCACGTGATCTCAAGGTGAAGTTCCACAATGCGCCATCTGCAAGCTGAGGAGCAAGGAGGCCAGTCCCAGTCCCAAAACCTCCAAAGTAGGGAAGCTGACAGTACGGCCTTCACTCTGTGGCCAAAGGCTAAGAACCCCTGGCAAACCACTGGTGTAGGTCCAAGAGTCCAAAAGCTGAAGAACTTGGAGTCTGATGTTCAAGGGCAGGAAGCCTCCAGCACGGGAGAAGGATAGAGGCCAGAAGACTCAGCAAATATCACTCAATATTAACCATCACAGCACTTCACTTAGGAAGTATTTTGAGGCATCATCTACGTTTATAGCATATTAAGCACCGAAGGACCAAAACATGTCATGAAATGCCCATGTCCCAGGGTCCCTGATCTATAGAAGGAGGTGGGGGCAAAACATGAACTGCTAGAATAGAGTGGAGAAAACAAAAAATAGAATGCATGAACATCGAGAAGGCAGAAGTGGATCGTTTGCAGGAAAGGTTGGACGATCACAGAGGACAGAAAAGTAAATGTGAGGACAGAAAGAATGAGGGAGCTGGAGGCACTGGGGCAGGAGCGAGGTATCCTATCAGAAACTGTTTTTGTCACTGGCCTGTCAGTCCTTCATGTCAGCTAGATGTTCTCAACTACCCAAATCCACTGTAGATAAAATTCCCCAAGACGTGAGAGTTAACTCACATTTTCTCTGTTATCGGGGCGGCGTTTGTTGCGTGGCTGCAAACCTGTTCTACACCACCGCTTTGCCACCTTCACTTCCTGCCAATTTCTCATTTCCACTTCAGCTGCTGGAGCATTCTGTCTCCTGCCCTTCCTTTTCCCTTCTTCCTAGTGGACTCTTCATTTACCTCTGCCTGGCTTCTGATCTGCCTCTTGTCCCAGTTCCCCATTTCCATATCTTCTGGCCCCAGCTCATCCTGTTCCCGCTGACCTGATTTCTCACCTTATTTCCTGTCAATTCCTTCTCAGCTGTAGCAGGTATGCCTCAGTCTCCCCAAGGCAGGCTGCCTTGTGGCTTGGCAGAACAAAAGGCGGGGGGAGGAGGCTGGATTTAGAAACAAGTGTTGTGTCTGCTGGTGGTGATGAGCAGGCTTGCAGGAGCCCTTCCCAGATGACCTCCGTCCAGATGGAGGTGGCACGGGAGGGTGCAGGAGGAAAACCGCAGTTTCAAACAGCTTCTACAGGCACAGCAAGCAGGGAGAATGAGCAGTGTTAGCTGCTTAGGGATGGGGATGCATAAAGTTGGCTTGTATTAAGAGTGGCCTGATCTGCTGCAGTCTTTTTTCCCCAAAGCGTACCAGAGCCCTGAACTAAGTTAGAATGATATCATATAGAGAGAGTTTCTAACCGTTTCCCCCCGCCTCCCCTTTGACAATATTATGACAGGTATGCAGAAAGATTAATGTATAAGATGTTGATGGGTACATCATTTAAAATAGTGAAACACTGGAAACAAATGTCCATTGGAGAAGATAAAAGGAATGATGGTACAATTAGTGGTTTCTGACACAACTAATAAAGAAAGTGAGGTGGACCTATAAGTAGATGCATAAAAACATCTCTGAGACATGCTCTATGGAAGACGTCAGGTCACAGAACAGTGGAGAGAATATGAACCCATTATGCCAAAAAGAAACAGTATCTCGGCCGGGCGTGGTGGCTCATGCCTGTAATCCCAGCACTTTGGAAGGCCGAGGCAGGCGGATCACCTTAGGCTGGGAGTTCAAGACCAGCCTGACCAATATGGAGAAACCCCGTCTCTACTAAAAATACAAAATTAGCCGGGCGTGGTGGCGCATGCCTGTAATCCCAGCTACTCGGGAGGCTGAGGAAGCAGAATCGCTTGAACCCAGGAGGTGGAGGTTGCAGTGAGCTGAGATTGTGCCATTGCACTCCAGGCTGGGCAACAAGAGCGAAACTCCGTCTCAAAAAAACAGAAAAAAGAAACCGTGGCTCTATGTCCAGACACATCTGTATATGTATATAGATATATATAGAAAGGACAGGAAGGGGAGGCTTTAGGATTACTTTAGGGGACAGGTGTTCAGCAGTAGAAGACCACCTTGAACATTGAGTGGGTAAAAGAAATCTACTCAGCATTGTTCTTTCATATTTCACCTCGAGCTTTGTAAACTCTGCCAGAGGAAGATCTCTGGGGCCAGGAGTTCAAGACCAACCTGGGCAACATAGTGAGACCCCCATCTCTAAAGATAAAAATAAATAAATAAACAAACAAGCAAATAAACCCTACAATGGACCTTTGCAAAGAGAAATTAGTCCTTTGTTGTGTAAGTTGCAAATATTTTCTTCTAGTCTGTCATTTGTCATTTATTATCATGCCGTTTATCCTGTAGCAATGTAAGAAAATTGTGTCAGGAAGTCTTTCTTTTTTTCATTACAATTTCTAAATTTGGAGTCCTGCTTGGGAAGGCCTTTCTCACCATAAGATTCGTCATTATCTTCATTTTCCTCCCCTGATTTTTTTCCGGCATTTTATTTTTTTACAACTAATTTAATTCATTTCATATTTTTTTTCTGGGCGGGTGGTCAGAGTAATGGAACACATTCAAATGGATATCCAGTTGCCCCAAAACTATTTATTGAATAATCAATGGATCCAAGTTTGTTTATTCCCAATTCTCATACTTGTTTGGACTGCTTGTTAAAATTTGTCTAAATTTGAGTGTCTGTCTACAGAAACCCAATTAAGTGAGCCATTAATGTAGAAGATTTGAGAAACACTTGTGTGATGAAGCATCTAGCAGAGCCCTGGCACTAAATGGAAGATGCTATTGTAACACAGAAACAAAAATAACAGAGATAGTGTGGATATAAGGCTTTGAAATGCGTTGGGCAGGGTATCTGGATAAAAAAGTCATGCTTGTGGTTGAGCTCCAGGTGAGGCCCTGGATTGCAAAAGGCAAAACAACACAAAACCCTCAGGCTGCTTTAAGAAAAGTAAGCTTCCTCTTCTTTTTTTTTTTTTTTTTGGTAGAGACGGAGTTTTACTCTTGTTGCCCAGGCTGAACTGCAATGGCACGATCTTGGCTTACCGCAACCTCCACCTCCCAGGTTCAAGTGATTCTCCTGCCTCAGCTGCCCGACTAACTGGGATTACAGGCATGTGCCACCACACGTGGCCAATTGTATATTTTTAGTAGAGACGGGGTTTCTCCATGTTGGTCAGGCTGGTCTCGAACTCCTGACCTCGGGTGATCCGCCTGCCTTGACCTCCCAAAGTGCTGGGATTACAGGTGTGAGCCATCGCGCCTGGCCTAAAAAGTAAGCTTCTTATAAGGACTCAGCAGTAGGCATGCTTAGTGAAGCTAATGATAGCCAGTATCCCTGCAATGGGAGATAAACCACCACTGGGAGCCAAGACTTCTCCATAGCTGAGGGGCCACATCTCCTATGTTCTTCTGTCTTTCTGTCCTCAATACCTGTATTCCTGTAGATTTTTCTGCAGATGGTGCATTGAAATCACTGACCCTTACAGGTCTAGCCCCACTAACTGTCCTCTCCTGTTTTAAAATCCCAGGGGAATCTAGTAAACCGTACCTCCTCACCTGTTCAATCAACTCTGGCTGCAGGGATGGGAGTTGTCACATTGTCTATCGGGTGGCTGCTTCCAGAGGTTTTAGGGCAGATGAATCTCAAGTCTGTTGAGCATGGCAGATAAATACCCTTCTTCTCTGCTTCCCTACAGGTAGGCTGAGAGCAATAATTTTCTACTATTTTTTAGAAGCAGTATGACTATATGTAGGAAAATATCAGAAGTTGGCCCTAGGCAATTGTGAAATTAAGGAAGTTTATTTTTACATTCCTGTCCTCACTATCTTTCCCCATAGAAATTTTTATTTGGAAGGCACTTTGGGGATTGCCTGCATTTCTAAACTTGTGAAAGGCTGTTAGAACATACGGGTTATGAAAGTGACTTCTGAGGTCAGACTGGGTTCCTAATCTGCTTCTCCAAGCTTTGTGACCTTGGGCAAGTTTTGTAAGCTTGCTAAAACCTCAATTTCCCCATCAATAATATGATGTTATTAATAGTCCTGACCTCAGGGGTTGTTGTGAAAGTTAAATGAATGTCGAGCTTTAACAATCTGATGCTTAGTGAAAGCTTAATGTTTGTTTTGGTGCTTTCTAATGAATAAAGACCCTAATCATGATAATGCATTCTTGTTGCTCTTTCCATATATCCCTGTCCTTTCTCACATTTTGAGATTTATTTTCTGTAGTTTGTATTCTGAAAATAATATGTCATTAGAAGTATAATGAATATACTTTTTTCAAGCAAAATTTCTCTCTTCCCACCTCTTGCCACATTTTAGATATATATAAATTGCCTCAGCACTTTAAACCTCAATGACATGTTGCTAATTAGTGCAAAGCCATTAATCATCATACAGACCTCTGTTCCAAGTCCCTGGCAATCCACTTTCTTCCCCTTCTCCTGGGTGCTTGTTCATCTGCAAGGATCTGGTTAAATCCTTCCTGCTTAGGCCGAAGTGGCTGATGAGGTCTGTCTTAGTTCATTTTCTGTTGCTTTAACTGAATACCACAGACTGGCTATTTTATAAAGAGTAAACAGGGTAATTTATAAAGAATAGAGGTTGATTTAGCTCATGGTTCTGGTGGCTGGGAAGTCTTAAGAGCATGGAACTAGCGTCTGGTGAGGCCCTTCATGCTGTGTTATAACATGGCAGAGGGTGTTACATGCAAGAGAGTAAGAGTGTGCATGTCAGCTCAAGTCTCTCTTCCTCATCTTATAAAGCCACCAGTCCTATCATGGGAGCCCCATCCTGATGACCTTACCTAGTCCTAATTATCTCCCAAAGGCCCCATCTCCAATCAACATAATGAATTTGGGAATTAAGTTTCCAGCCCATGAAAGTTGGAGAAGAAAAAGATGGCCTTCCCATGCAGCTGTCCTGGAGAGGTTTTTCTAATATGGTAGAATAGCTTGGAGCTAGATGTCTTTTATAGGAAATGACTAGTGACCATGTTTTCTATAACAGGATACCCTAACCACCACAAACTTTATTGCTTCGTTTGCCCATGTTACTTATTTATTTATATCCTGCCCCATTCCAAAGGGGACTTGCAGATTTAGTTAGCAGGTATCACTAGGTGTTGCTAAAGAGTCTGATTTGGGACAAGATCTGCTTTTGGGGACTTGGATCACTAATAAACTAGACCACCTCAGCCACTATTAGTGGCTTGAGGATTGGCTGCCACTAATCCTGCTCATCCCCTTACCACTGATACTCCTTGTGCAAGGAACCCAGTAGGTTCTTGCATATGTATATTTTGAGATGCCAGCATTTACTCATACTTGGAAGGAAGAACAGGACTAAGTCTTATGCCAAGTCTGTAGTAAGCCTTTGGCTATGTATTAGTCCGTAGTGTGTGGGCACAGAAATCCTATGAATGGAAAGTTCCAACCAAGTCTGCTATTCTGAAAACACCCAGGTCAGCCAAATTTGTGAACTGTGTATATAGCAACCCTATCTCCTTCCCTTTCTTTACCTACCCTGCCCTCTGTTAGTCATGTGGACTCTAAAATCCTGCAACCACACCCCTACCGACTATCACCTCAGTTACCTGGGATGGATGATTAAGAAAGTCTGCAAATTACTGGCTGGAGTTATGACCACATTGGCTTGGATCTTGCAGGTGTGCAAAGATTCTTTTCTGTCTCTAAGCATGAGGTCAGACTAAATCAACCTTCTCAGGCCCTTTTCAAAAACGTTTAAGTCCACAGCCTTATCTTAGCATTTTGGGTTTTACCTTGGAAGTAGCAAAAGGGGGCAAATTAGGATGAACTAAAGAAAAAGAACTCCCAGGGTAGGAAGCTGTTATAGGTTTGTGGGTCAAATTGTATCTCCCCCAAAAGATGTTGAGGACCTAACCCCCCAGTATCTATGGATGTGAGCTTATTTGGAAACAGGGTCTGTACAGATGACTAAATTAAGATGAGGCCATTATTCAAGTGGGCTTTTGTATTAGTATATTTTCATGCTGCTTATAAAGACATACCTGAGACTGGATAATTTTAAAGAAAAAGAGGTTTAGTGGACTCACAGTTCCATGTGGCTGGGGAGGCATCACAATCATGGTGGATGGTGAAAGGCACATCTTACATGGTGGCAGGCAAGAGAGAATGAGAGCCAAGTGAAAGGGGGAAACCCCTTATAAACCATCAGACCTTGTGAGACTTACGACCACGAGAACAGTATAGGGAAAACTGCCCCCGTGATTCAATTCTCTCCCACGGGGTCCCTCCCACAGCGAATGGGAATTATGGGAGCTACAATTCAAGATGAGATTTGGGTGGGGACACAGCCAAACCATATCAGCTTTAATCCAGTATGACTGTGGATCCTTAAAAAATGGGATATTTGGACATAGAGATAGACATGTGCTGTGAGAAGATGACGTGACATCATAAGGAGAATGCCGTTGACGAGCCAAGGAATGCTTGCAGCCACCACAAGCTAGGCAAGAGGCCTGGGACAGATTCTCCCTCGCAGCCTTTGGAAGAACCAACCCTGCTGACACCTTGAATATAGACTTCTGGGCTGCAAAACTGTGTGGCAAAAATTTCTGTTATTTAAGACACCTAGCGTGTGGTACTTCATTATGGCAGCCATAGGGAACGAATACAGGAGCCTTTCATAAGTCCTAGATCTGCCCCCCTTTTTCCTGGCATGAACCCATTTCTCCATCAGTCAGTGCAAAAAGCCATCTTGTCATCATCACTTATGATTTCGTGGTTGCTTTACTGCCCGCATTTTGGATTGGCACCGGGGCCAAGATTGTTTCCTGACTCTTCTGTTGTTCTCTCTTAATACTTCCTGAGATGTCTCATTGTTGTTCTTGTTGAGTCATATCTGCCATCTTTTGCTGTTCTACAAATGTACCCAGGACTTGTTTGGAGCAGGTATAATACACACAGATGCAAAAACGATTGCCAGGAAGGAAGAGTGTTTTATTACATTCGCAGTCGCCAAGAAACAGTAAGCACATGAGCCCATTCAGGGCCACATGGGAAAGCACTGAAGCCAGATGAGCAGACACGGAGAGAGGGAGCTGCACGCAGGAGCCTCGATTGCAGTTAACACCGAAAGGAGTGGGCAAAGCAAAGTCAACACATGGCACAAGTTCACTATCACACTTAAATCTCCTGTGTGGTTCATGAAAAAAAAAATTTACTATCAAGCAGGCTCTGGGCTATAAGGGTGGTCCCCAGTTGTACCTGGCTCCATGGAGATTAGGGCAGAAGAATTGCCTAGCAGAGGCCGGGCACGGTGGCTCAAGCCTGTAATCCCAGCACTTTGGGAGGCTGAGACGGGCGGATCACGAGGTCAGGAGATCGAGACCATCCTGGCTAACACGGTGAAACCCCGTCTCTACTAAAAAAAAAAAAAATACAAAAAACTAGCTGGGCGAGGTGGCGGGCGCCTGTAGTCCCAGCTACTCGGGAGGCTGAGGCAGGAGAATGGCGTGAACCCGGGACGCGGAGCTTGCAGTGAGCTGAGATCTGGCCACTGCACTCCAGCCTGGGCCACAGAGCGAGACTCCGTCTCAAAAAAAAAAAAAAAAAAAAAAAAAAAAGAATTGCCTAGCAGAAAAGCAGACTCCTGGAGGGCTGGACTCTAAGTAGTTGGTTGGCATATCAAAGGCATGCCCACAAGTGAGTTACTTGTTACCTCTAGGAGTTAATTAATCCTGGGAGGGGCAGTTTCTTGAGTCCACAGACTCCAAATGCCACAGCATCAAGAATATAGAAAGTAGGAACATATAATTAATATATGGACATTATCCAGCTGTTCAGTTTTATATAGTTATTCTTCCCTCCCCACTTCAATTTACACTTTAAAGAATTCCTTATAAGGTCAACAAGGCTCCTGACAATAGCATTTGTGATATAACCTGTTGTCTCTTGTCAGATAACTGTCTGAAAAATCCAGACTTGTTATATAGCACCCTCTATCCATGGATTTTGGCTGTTCCATTTCTTGGTATTTCCTCTTTCTTCAAAAGCTGTGACCTTCAGAGGAAAGCAAAGTTGGAATGTTGTCAGTAGCCTAAGTTTTATCTCCAGCATTTCCAGTGCTGGGCAACATGGTGAAACTCTTATCTCTACAATATCTACAGATATATCTATAGATATATCAGGGTTTTGTCTGGCCCTCTCATTTGTCCTCATATAAGTTGGATATCTTTTTTATTTTCCTGCTTATTTTCCATGTCCCAGTCCTCTGGTTGTAGCCTCTGGTTTTCTTCAAGGAGCTATCCCTTCCCCACTCTTGACCCATGTGGTGTAAGTGGGACTAACTTCACCCTTTGATTCAGGGAAGGGATGTGACTTGGGTCTAGTCAAAATCATTGATTCAGGCAGAGCAGGTGAATCAAATTAGACCAATCAGTATATTGTTTTGTTTTGTTTTGTTTTTTGTTTTTGTTTTTTTGAGGCAAGGTCTTGCTCTGTCGTTCTTGGTGCAGTGGCGTGATCTCAACTCACTGCAACCTCCACCTCCCAGGTTCAAGTGATTCTTGTGCCTCAGCCTCTTAAGTATCTGGGACTACAGGTACTCACCACCATGCCCAGTTAACTTTTGTGTTTTTATAGAGATTGAATTTTGCCATGTTGGCCAGGCTGGTCTCGAACTCCTGGGCTCAAATGATCTGCCCACCTCGCCCTCCCAAAGGGTTGGGGTTACAGGCCTGAGCCACTACATCTGGCTAATTTTTGTATTTTTGTAGAGGTGGAGTTTTGCCATGTTGGCCGGGGTAGTCTCAAACTCCTGAGCTCAAGCGATCTGCCTACCTCGGCCTCCCAAAGTGTTGGAGTTACAGGTGTGAGCCACCATGTGCCTGGCCATGGTATATTGTTTTTCTATTCCTGCTGTGATAAATTATCACCAACTTAGTGACTTTAAAACAACACAGATTTATCATCTTACAGTTCTGGAGGTCAGAAGTCTGGCACAGGTGTCACTGGGCCAAAATCAAGATGGCAGCAGGATGGTGCTGCTCTCTGGAGGCTCTAGGGGAGAATTAGTTTCCCTGACTTCTCAGGCTTCTCTAGAGGTGGCCCACATGCTTTGCCTTGTGGTCCCTTCCTCCGTGTTCAGAGCCAGTAGCACTGGGTTGCGCTCTCCTCATACCACATCGCTCTGATCCTTCTGTGGTCACATCTACCTCTGAATTCCTCTTCTGCCTCCTCTTCCACTTTTTTTTTTTTTTTTTTTTTTTTTTTGAGATGGAATCTTGCTGTGTCACCCAAGCTGGAGTGCAGTGTCGCGATCTCGGCTCACTGCAACCTCCGCCTCCTGGGTTCAAGCAATTCTTCTGCCTCAGCCTCCCGAATAGCTGGCACTACAGTGCCCACTACCGTGCCCGGCTAGTTTTTGTATTTTCAGTAGAGACAGGGTTTTGCCATGTTGGCCAGGCTGATCTCGAACTCCTGGCCCGAAGTGATCCACTCGCCTCGGCTTCCCAAAGTGCTGGGAAATACAGTAGTGAGCCACTGTGGCTGGCCTTCCTCTTCCACTGTTAAGGACCCATGGGTGACACTGGACCCACCAGGATAATCCAGCAGACTTCTTATCTCAGGGTCTATCTGAGCCATCTGCAAAGTCTCTTTTGCCGTGTAAGATAACATATTCAGAGGTTCTGGGAATTAGGATGTGGACTTTTAGGAGGTGGGGCATTATTTTGTTCACTACAGTCAGTGGGACTGTACACTACAGTCTGGGACCTTGGCTGGGTCCCTTGGGATTCCTGAGCAGATGGGCTTTCAACCTGAAGCTGCCGCCAGCCACTTTGGATCTGTGAGGGGAGAGTCTGCCAAAGAATGGAGTCAACCTTAAGGAAAACAGACCTGAGACACAAGGGGAGCAAGACCATGTCTCGGTGTTGTCCTTAGGGCCACTGAGGCCAACTCTACCCTCACTCCTTTTAGTCATTGAGTCAATCGACTGCCACCATCATTACATGTGTCCTCCTTCTGAGGATGGTAATGCAGGTGCAACATAAATAAATTCCTCCTTCATTGTCCTTTGGAGCATAGGGTGCAGCCTTTTATCAAAAACATCTGCATTGATGACCCACAGGCAGAGTGTCATGGTGGCACATTGTTCCAGTACTGGAAATTCTGTTTCTTCCTTTCCCGTGGATCATCATCTTTCAGGTTCTTATCAGGTCTTTCGTCTCTGAAATAATGGGGTTGGATGTACACAGTGTTCTTGGTATCTACATATGAAGGTTCAGTAAACTTGCACGGGATGGCTGAGCTGGTAGAATCCTTTTTAAGATGATTGGGGCCAGGTGCAGTGGCTCAGGCCCATAATCCCAGTACTTTGGCAGGCTGAGGTGGCAGGATCACTTGAAGCCAGGAGTTCAAGACCAGTCTGGACAACATAGTGAGATCCTGTCTCTATAAAAATACAATTTAAAAAAGTGAGCTCTGAGTGGTGGTATACACCTGTAGTCCCAGCTACTCAGAAGGCTGAGGCGGGAGATTGAGATTGCAATGAGCCATGATTTGCCACTGCACTCCAGCCTGGGCCGCAGAGTGAGACCCTGTCTATTAAAAAAATAAAATTTAAATAAAGGCCAAGCACAATGTCTCATGGCTGTAATCCCAGCACTTTGGGAGGCTGAGGCGGGAGGATCGCTTGGGCCTCGGAGTTTGAGACCAGCCTGGGCAACAAAACGAGACTTCATCTCTATTAAAATAAATAAATAAATAAGATTAAGAAAATAATTTTTAAAAATTAAAAAAATTTTTTTTTAAAGGTCATTGCACCTAATTTCCTTACTTAACAGATGAAGGAACTGAGACCTGGAGAAGCTAAGCATCTTCACTGGAGAATAGACTGCTTGGAAACAGCCCAATGAGAAATAATAACTTCTGATTGCTAATCCTATTATATACCACATTTCTAAAATTCCTTGACCTAGTTAAGTGAATTCATGTAAGTGTGTTTTCCCCTACAATGTATAAAAAATCTGATGTCATTCACTGAGATAACTTGAGATATTTGAGTCTCAGTGTGAGAACTGACATAATATTTAGCATGTCATCTTTTGCTAAGTGTATTTTTATAAAATAAAATTATTGTATTGTGCCAATTTCCTCCCATTTTACCTCTCACAAGTGGATAGTTCTAGAATCTTTTTAAAGCCATTTCTAAGATCAAGGAGAGACCTGGAGACAATACTAAATCCTTGAGCAATATGAAAATTCTGCATCCAAGTATTAAAAAGGATTCTAGGGAGAAGCTGGTCTGAGTCCATGTCCCTGATTTCTTCTGGGGAATAGCACAGTGGACAAAAATGGTGGCTATTGTTATCTAATGCTCTCTAACACACCACCTCAAAACTCGTGGCTTAAAATAACATTTGTTTTCCTCTTGAATCTGCTATTTGGGCAGGGCTCAGAGAACAACCCATTTCTCTCACACTCAATGTGGGCTTCAGTGCTGGGGCTGGTGTCATTTGGAGTCATGTTCACTGTCTCTCCATCTGTGCTGGCCATCAACTGGGACCTTAACTGGAACTGATGGCTAAAGACCCTCATGTGGCCACTCCATGTGGCTTGGACTTCCTCACAGCATAGTGGCAGGGTTCCAGGACTGAGCATCCATGTCACCTACCCTGGGATGTCATTACTGTCACCTTTTATTTGATGAAGCAGTCAAAAAGACCTTCCCTGGTTCGAGGGGTTAGAAATAAACTTCATGTCTCCATGGAGTGGTAGAAAGGCTCTGGTGGTCATATGGGCTGGAAGTACTACTCTGGCAATTGTGTCTGAGGCCAGGATTTCATCTAAGATATCCAGAGATGAGACAACGCTAAGCTCAGTTTTTCATTTGGGTGTGTGGTTTTTCTTTTCTTCTTTGGCAACTGGGATGTGAATTTAGAGGCCAGAGTGTTACTCTCCTCAGGCTTAGGGTAGCTACTGTTGGTTTTGAAGGAGCCATTTGATACTGTCAACCACAAGAGATTCAGAGAAGGCTGAACTGGAGGTCTGAATTACTCCTTGTGATTAGGAAATGATGAGTATTTGCATCTAGTATTCTTCTAGTGCCTCACCTGACTCCGCCAACACCAGCCTACAAGAAATTGTATCTTCCACCATCTGCTGCTGTTGTACCACTCAAAACCAATATCTAACCTGTACAAGTACTGAGGGATCACACGACTGTGAGTAGGCAGAGAAACATCACAGCTTGCTTAGGAAGTCTTAGTAACATAAAGTTATGAGCACAAACTCTAAACTAGAAAATATGGCAGCTATTGAAATAGAACTGAATAAGGAGATAGAAGAGTACTTTAACAAAATGGAATAAGGAAGATAATTAGCATGCAAGAAAATAAAAGACTGTATGGAACTAAAAGCATTGTTTCCACAATATAAAAACTATTTTTTTTTTCAGATATACTAAAAGAAGATCACTGCTAAGAACATAATCACTATTCTGGAACATCAAGGGGAAGAAATTCTTTATCCCATAGAGTACAGACACTTAGAGATATGTAGAGGAAAAAGATACAAAACTTGGAGGACAGACTGACTGACTTAACATCAGTAACAAGAGTGCCTGGAGGAGAAAAAGAGCCAGAGAGAAGAAGAATAGTTAAATAAAAGTAAAAGAAAAGTTCTCTGAGTTCAGGCGAGGTGAATGAATATTTCAAACTACATGTATAGACATTTCCTGGTGAAATCCTAGAATTTTACGGATAAAGAGAAAGTTTTATACATCTGGAGAGGCAGAATTAGAAGAATCAAACTAGTGCCAGATTTCTCATCACCAGCCCTAGAAAGTAGAAGAAGACAATAGAACAATATCTCTAGATGATTTATACAAAAAACATTGTAATACAAAATTCTACATCAAGCTCAATAACCATATTTTTTTTTGTTGTTTTTGTAAGTTTGACACATGAAGGCTTGCAGTTTATTATTCTTGTAACTCATTAAAGGCTTCGTGGCCTAGAGTTTCTTACTCATATAATTTCGCTTGGGAAAGCAATTGGTAAAGTGTCAATTTCAGTAGAAATCTCAACAAGCTGGAAGATAAGAGGTCAGAAATCAGTAGTGAGCAGTGAATCTTGTGATGAATATGTCATTTAGTATAAGGAGATGAGATCATTTTTACCAGGACTTTATACTGTGTCGTAAGTAATGACTATTACAGCAAAGTAGACAAACTGGAAGGGAAAACCCTAATAATAGCTTGAAGTCAAATCTCAGCAAAACTCAAGAGTGGGGTGGGAGTTGGGGGTGGAAGACCTTGGAAAAATAAACATGTTCTAAATGTTTCCTCTAATGGATCTGGGGAGAAGACTGAGGAGGCAGAATAGGTGGATGGGAGGACAGAATTCTCTCTTACTGATATAGTAGAGAAGTTAAATTATGATTTTAGGGTTTGAAAGTTCCTGTATGAATTGAATCAAGATTTTAATCTCCTGGGTAAATTGTCCTACAACAGGGAGGTTAGCTGATCCTCAGTAGATAACTTACAGATCTGTATCTCATCAGCTGCCTTGATATATTTTGACCCTAAATGAATTGAGGTTATTTTGCTTGGAAGAGTTTTACTCGTAAGCTCCAACCTCAAGACACATAATCAGCACCCAGCCTTTGCACCCCACAGCATCAGCCTAGACCCCAGTTGCCTAACTTCATGTGTGGCTGCATATCTGCTAAGAAGCCTTCACAGTGTAGAAGAGAGAGAGAGAGGAAAAAAAAAAAAAATCTACCCTCTTAAGATCTCTGGTTGGGGCCCTGGAAATTAAACCGGCAAAAGATTAACAAGAGAGAAACAGAATTTATTAACATGTGCAGTATGCATACTTGCAGGAGAGAGAAGCTCAGCGATGAGCAATTCAAAGGGGTTATTGGAACCTGGGCTTGTACAGCATCTTAGCAAAGAAGAATAAATTTATAGAGAGGTGAAAAGACAAAGGGAAAAGGTTTTTAGGCTTCTAGGAGCTGTAAACCCTGGGAAGGTAGATGTGCGGGGGAAACTCATGGAAGATAAGGACTATCTTAGCAGTGTTTGTGCGGGTCTGTCTTGGTGCTGACTTTTCATCTTCATGTCCGTAAAACTTCCCCAAGAGAGGGGATTTATGGCAGTCTTTACTTCTTGGGAGTTTCTGCTTTTGGCCTGATAAGGGGAGCTCTGACAAGGCTGCTTTCTGCATCTGTTGATGGTCACATTTGCCTACAGCTCACAATCATCCTTACCGAAAGTGGCATATTATAGGGTAGCCTATTCTGATTTTCTACAACAGTGTGGCTTGGAGATTGATTGAGTCATGCTTATGAAGAATGTGGGATTACAGAAAGCGAGAGGAGAGATCTAGTATGTTCACCTGTCACTCACAAGGAAACATGACAGGTCACAGTTATAAGAAGGAACCAACTGACAGTTCCAGCAGCATTATGGGGGATAGGGAAGGATACCAAAAGAAAGGCCACAAAGCACTCACATGAATGTTTTATCTAGGCACGGACTCTTCTCTCGTCTCACGGAGGTAATCAGGGAAGAGCAGCCTTTCAAGCAAACTAGCTTTTTATGATTCTGTCATAGCCCTGCCCTGCTAGAAATGCCAGGGGTGGGAGGCATGTAAAGAGTAAGTCCCTGTTTCTTGTTTTAGTCCTCTCGCCAAAGTGAATTGTCTCCATAGTCCTGCTTACAGGAAGCGGGGCAGGCTTCCCGGGGGAAATTTGCAAGTCATAATTGTGCACCGGGATATTTTGTCATTTGAGCATCGCAGACTTGCACCTTGGAGACCTATATTTACAAGCTCCTTTCTGTTGGCCTTGATCACAGGTTTATCTTTAACACAGTACCCAGAACATTAGGCTGGCGAAAGACTTTGGCAAGTCTTGGAATCCATCCTTACACATTAGACAGAGTCACACATAAACTCCACCCAGGGAATCTTGTTTTCAATGACAGATATCAAGGAAAATAATGTGAAGGAGGGATTAGAACCCTCTTGGGACACTTTTCTTATAGATTAGATGCTATTCAACCAGATTGATGCCATGGTCTCTGACAAACCACATAAATCTGATTGAATAGCACCTAACGTCTAAGAAACCAAAAACTGAGAGTAGAGAGGTGATGTGGTTAGTGTAGGCAGTGCTTCCTGCTCTATTCTACAGCTCCGTGATTATGTTATAATCAACCCTTATAACCACAAAGGTCCCAGAGCCCTCAGAATTTGCAGTGGCCAAGAGAGGGTTGATAAGGGAGATGAAGAATATGCTTCGGGATGAGTCCGCTTGGGCTACAATTGCAAAAGTACCAGACTGGGGGGTTACATGACAAAGACTCTGTCCTCCTATTTCTGGAGACTGGAAGTCCATGATCCAGGTGTCAGAGGGTCGTTTTCCTCTGAGGGCTCTCTCTTTATACTGTAGATGCCGTCTTCTCTCTGCATCTTCATGTGGTCTTCCCTCTGTGTGTGTCTGTGCCCTTCTCACTTGCTTTTCTTATAGGGACACCAGTCGTACTGGATTAGGGTTCACCCTAATGACTGCATTTTACCAGAATCCTCTTTGAAAGACCGTATCTTCAGACACAGTCACATTCTGAAGTAATGGGATTAGAATTTAATATGAAATTTTGGGGGAACACAGTTCAGCCCTTACCAACTACAGAAATCAGATAAAACCAAAACCACCATATCCATTATATTTACATTCCAAAACCACATGCAAGATCATGGAGAAAGTCCATTCTTCACAACCCTAATCCATGTGCAATAAACTGAAAGACTAAAAAGCCAAAAAGTCATTTAAAAAGTCATATATATGCATTATTATGTATATATTAGAAATATATATATATTTTATTTGTTTTTTCAATTTTTTTTCCGAGACGGAGTCTTGCTCTGTCACCTAGAGCTGGAGTGCAATGGCGTGATCTCAGTTCACTGCAACCTCTGCCTACCGGGTTCAAGCATTTCTCCTGCCTCAGCCTCACAAGTAGCTAGGATTATAGGCACGTGTCATCACGCCTGGCTAGTTTTTGTATTTTTAGTAGAGACAGGGTTTCACCATATTGGCCAAGCTGGTCTGGAATTCCTGACCTCATGATCCACCCACCTTGGCCTCCCAAAGTGCTGGGATTACAGGTGTGAGCCACCGCACCCAACCGATGTATGTATATGTGTATATATTATACATAAAATATATGTAAATAAAATATATAATGTATAAATATATAATATATAAATATGTATACATCAGTGTATATAATATATTTTTATATATTATATATTATATATTACATATAATATATCTATATATTATATATTACATATAATATATCTATATATTATATATTACATATAATATATCTATATATTATATATTACATATAATATATTTATATATATTATATATATATTACCATAAAAGAACATAAAATTATTTGGAGGACACAAGAAATACATATTTAAGGGTTTGGTATAATAAAAGTAAAGACATTTGAGGTTAAAACATCTTATTTGTGAGAAGAAAGTTTTAAGCTTGGGGCTCAAAAATAACCTTGGGAAAGATTCATATTGTTGGAGAGACTCAGAGAGCAGTGAAGAATATAGGATTTGGATTAGAGATTTAAAAATAATGTCTAGATATTTTGGAACGAGCAAGAAAATTTCCCATTTTAGGACGAAGGAAAAGGTAACATTTGGAGAGAATCTAAAATATATACTGTATTTTCATAACTCCTCTTACAAATGTAGTCATTTGGTTAACATTAGCAGTATTAAGATAAGCTATCTATAACTTGGTTTGTTCATAAATTTATTACATGTAGTATACAAAATATTCCAATCTTCACTATTTTGTCATTTTTAATTTTTTTTTTATTTTTACAACTGGAAAAATACAATATAAAATTTACCATCTTAACCATTTTCAGGTGTACCGTCCAGTGGTGTTAAGTGCGTTTACATTGTTGTGCAGCCATCACCACCGCCCATCTTCACAACTCTTTCCATCTTTGAAGCTAAAACTGTGTCCATGAAAGAGTAACTCCCCACTCCCCTTCTCCCATCCCCGACAACCACTTTTGCAAATACATTTTACAGTCTATGTAGTGTTCATTGTAGAAGAATTAGAAAATTTAAAAGAATAGGAATAGAGAACTAGTAACATTTTGACATATACCTTAATGTCTTTTTTTCTCTGCATATACATATATGTAACTTTTTTTTTTACTATGCATACTGGTTTATAGTCTGCCCCTTCACACTTAGTATATCTTCAGTAGCTTTACATGTCAAATACATGTCATGCTTTTTAATATTGAAAGTCAATTTATTTAACCCCCTTTCCTTTTATTCCAGTCTGTGAAGGGTTGGGGACAAAAGACGAAGTACAAACATAGACCTTTATAGGGCAATCCTGATTACTGATTACTTTTTTTTTCCATCCTCAATTATTTCTTGTCAACAAATGCCATCTTTTTTTTTCTTTTTTCTTTTTCTTTTTTTTTTTTTGAGATAGAGTCTTGCTCTGTCACTCAGGCTGGAGTGCAGTGGCGTGATCTCAGCTCACTGCAACCTCCACCTCCCAGGTTCCAGAGATCCTCCCACCTCAGCCTCTCAAGTAGCTGAGACTACAAGTGTGCACCTCCACACCCAGCTAATTTTTGTACTTTATTGTAGACACAGAGTCTCTTCATGTTCCCCAGGCTATTCTTGAACTCCTGAGTTCAAGCAGTTCTCCCATCTCAATATTGCGGGATTACAGGCATAAGCCACCGTGCCCAGCCTGAATTCCTTCTTTACTTTGAGGAAGGTTTTCTCCATTTTTAGTCTTTTAATACATATTGCCAGATTGCCCTCAAGAAAGGTTGTATCAGGTAATACTTCCAGCAGCAGTGGATGAGCAGGCTTATTTCCAGACCTCCAGCAACCCTGTGAATTGTCCTTAAAGAAATAAAATTGAAATAATAGGTGGATGTGGTTTTCAAAATCGGGTAGTGGAGAAGGGTTTATAACGAAAAGGTATCGGCCCGCTTAGCCTGATCCAGCTCCTAGTCCTGCTCCCTGGAGACACTTTTAATACCTTCTGTGTTTATTTCCTCTGATGCTTTACCTCCATCTCTCTGCATAATAGGCTTACACTGCTAGTTTACACACACATCTGTTATTTACACACTATTTACTTCCTGCTGGTGAGATGAGGTTTTGGTTCCATTATACCACCCACTTCCTCCTCCGTACCCATTTTTTAAATTGTTATATTACCTTTTTACTTATATTTAAAACTCCCTGTAGTTAGCATGAGCAGTCCCGTTTCTCTTGACTGGCTTTAGTGAGCATTATAATAGGAATCGGACTCTTCTACTCTTTTCTTTCCTTCTCTACTTTTGGCTTTGATCAATTTTTTTTTTCTTTTTCTCTCTCTCCTTTCTTTTACTTTCTTTCCCTCCCTTCTTCCTTTTCTCTTTGTATTTGTTTGCATTTTGAAGATTGATAAAATTTACATTTCTTGTTTTGTAATCACATAGTTTGGCTTTCTATGCCTTGTCCGTAAGTTTACTCTAAAAGTTCAAAAGTCAATTAAGGCCGGGTGCGGTGGCTCAAGCCTGTAGTCCCAGCACTTTGGGAGGCCGAGACGGGCGGATCACGAGGTCAGGAGATCGAGACCATCCTGGCTAACACAATGAAACCCCATCTCCACTAAAAATACAAAAAAATTAGCCAGGCGTGGTGGCGGCGCCTGTAGTCCCAGCTACTCGGGAGGCTGAGGCAGGAGAATGGCGGGAACCCGGGAGGCGGAGCTTGCAGTGAGCCGAGATCGTGCCACTGCACTCCAGCCTGGGCGACAGAGCGAGACTCCGCCTCAAAAAAAAAAAAAAAAGTCAATTAAGTGCTTCTATCATGGCTCCTTAAATGTAGTTCCTGGTGGACCTAAGTAACATGTTGATTACAACATGGACACAGTTGGTTCTGTGTTCCCATCAACTCTCATGTCAAATTGTAATCCCCAGTGTGGTAGGTGGGGCCTGGGGGGAGGTGGCTGGATCATGGGGGTGGTCTGTCATGAATGGTTTAGCACTATTCCCCTTGCTACTTGTATTAGCCCATTCTCGCACTGCTGTAAAGAACTACCTGAGACTAGGTAATTTATCAAGAAAAGAGGTTTAATTGGCTCATGATTCGACAGGCTCTACAGGAAGTGTGGCAGGGAAGGCCTCAGGAAACGTACACTCATGGTGGAAGGTAAAGGGGAAGCAGTCATGTCTTACATGGCCGGAGCAGGAGGAAGAGAGCAAAAAGGGAGGTGCTACACATTTTTCAATAACCGAATCTCGTGAGAACTCACTAGCATGAGAACAGCAAGGGGGAAATCCACTCCCATGATCCAGTCACCTCCCACCAGGCCCCTCATCCAACACTGGGAATTATAATTCAATGTGAAATTTGGGTGGGGACACAAATCCAAACCATACCAGTCCTGTTCTTGTGATGGTGAATGAGTGAGTTCTTCTGAGATCTGGTTGTTTAGAAGTGTGTAGCACCTTCCCCCCGCCCCCTCTTATTCCTGCTCCTTCCATGTAAGATGTGCCTGTTTCCCCTTCACCTTCTACCGTGATTGTAAATTTCCTGAGGCCTCCCCAGAAGCCAGGCAGATGCCAGCATGATGCTTCCTCTACAACCTGTGGAGCTGCAAGCCAATTAAACTTTTTTTCTTTATGAATTACCAGCCTCAGGTATTTCTGTATAGCCATGTGAGAAAGGACAAATACACATCCCCTTCTCTGTGGATCCAATATCAAGATACCTATTCCTTATAAAGGAGAATTTTCTTAGTGCCAAGGCCAAATGGATTCTGTTTTCTTGCATTCTACAAAGTATTCAATCGTACGTGACTTTTCTTTGATTCATATTTGAATCATAACTTTCCTGGGCATATTTTTTTTTGCCTGCAATTTTATGGACTATCTTGTTTTTCCTGTCATGAGAATCATATGCCTTCATACCTTCCAATTTACTTATTCCATCTGTTATTTTGACTGCTTTCTTTATCTTGGAGCCCACTGAATTCTAATTTGGATAGTCTGCTTTCTAAGCTTCCTGCAGGTCTGACATCCGGGAATTTCTTCTTGCTGGACTTGGATTTAAGTCCATCATATCTTATTGAATTAGGTTTTTATCTTTATTTTTCTTGGAGTACATTCTCAAGAAACTTTCTCAGAAAGATATGTAACCTCCTAAATCGAAATCTGATTTAATTTTGCTTTTATATTTGACTGATAAGTTACCGTAATACGAATTTTTAGATTCAAGTGAATTTTCATTCAGAACTTTGGAATTGCTCTGTTATATGCTAGCATCGATTATTGCTGATAAATTCTGTTACTGGTTATTGTTACAGCTTGATAGTTTTTTCCTCTCTGAAAGCTTTTTAGGATCTCTCTGTTTTTCACTCTGCCCCTCACAGTTCAGGCCCTTTCAGTTTGAGGACTTTTGTGTCTCTTCAGCTCTATGAAAATCAATATTTCTCTTTATCTGTTTTTCTCCCTCTTTCTTAAAATTTTCCATTCTATTTTCCCTTTGTTTTCAGGAACTTCTATTCAATCATACATGACTTTATTTTGCAAGTCTCAGCAGAAAGTATTAGGAATTTTTTTTGGTTTTTAGTAAGTTTTCTCTGTGCTTAAATTAGTCAATTCTGCAGTAACATTGTTTTGAAAATGTGGATTTATCCCAACATTAGAGTAACCATGCCATTTTTCCCCTCCTCTCTCTTGTCCCCTAATTCCCATGAGGTGAGTTTCCTCTCCTTAGCTTAATTCTCTTTATTTAATGTCCTTTCATTGCTGCTAAGGGATAGCTTTTGGTGACTGCTTTGCCATTTCAAACTTTTTCCCATGTCTCTACGTGGCAGATCCTGCCCAGCCTTCAAGGCTTGCCTGTGCCCACTTCTTCCAGGAAGCCTTTCTCAATCACTCTCCAAACTATCTGTCTAGTGAGTATTTCTGTACTTAGGTTTATATACAGCTTAGTGTTATATGAAGAGCTTTAGGGAGAAGTCAATAATTGCTCTAGTGATTTGTGTGAACTATGTGCAATTTCAAGAACATCAAATAATTGCATTTTTACTCTGAATAAAACTAATCTTAAAATGTGTTCCTCTGCTGCAAGTATATTACACTAGAATTGCATTGAAGTATAGTATAAGAAACCACCAGCTGGGTGCAAACCACCAGCCGGGTGCGGTGGCTTATGCCTGTAATCCCAGCGCTTTGGGAGGCCAAGGCGGGTGGATCACCTGAGGTCAGGAGTTTGAGACCAACCTGGCCAACATGGTGAAACCCCATCTCTTCTAAAAATACAGTAATAAGCTGGGCATGGTGGCGGGCATCTGTAATCCCAGCTACTGGTGAGGCTGAGGCTAAGGCAGGACAATCGCTTGAACCCAGGAGGCAGAGGTTGCAGTGAGCCGAGATCACGCCATTGCACTCCAGCCTGGATGACAGAGCAAAACGCAGTCTCAAAAAAAAAAAAAAAAAAAAAAAAAAAAAAAAGAGAAAGAAGGAAAGAAACCACCACTTAGAATGAATGGCTTTAGACAGAGTTTGTTTCTGTTGAAAGTAAGTCCAGGCATAAGTGGTTGTTGGGGAATGGAACAGTGAGTCAATGATGTCATGTCTACCATCTCTGCAATTCTCTGTGCCAGTTCTTCATGGTTACAAGATGGTTGCTGCCACTCCTGCCATTACGTCAGCATTCAAAATAGGAAGAAGAGAAAGAGGCTGGCAGTTGAGTCTTATTCATTTTTATTAGGAAAGCAAAGCTTTCACAGAGGACTTTGCAGTATACTTCTGTTTTTGTCTCATGGCTGAAGACCTACTCCTAGTTTCAGGGGAAACTAGGACAGTATGGCTTTCTACCCTCTGTCGTGGGAGGCAGCGAAGAAGCAGAGGTGGAGATGAACTTTAGGAGAGCCAGCTAACAAGGTAACAGAGTCCGCCACAATGGGCAAGAGAAGGCATTAAAAGCAGTTGTGCCCAGGCGCGGCAGCTCACACCTGTAATCCCAGCACTTTGAGAGTCCGAGGCGGGTGGATCGCCTGAGGTCAGGAGTTCGAGTCTAGCCTGGCCAACATGGTGAAACCCCGTCTCTACTAAAAAATACAAAAATTAGGCCAGGTGCTATGGCAGGTGCCTGTAATCCCAGCTACTCGGGAGGCTGAGGCAGGAGAATTGCTTGAACCCGGGAGGCGGAGGTTGCAGTGAGCCGAGATTGCGCTATTGCATTCTAGCCTGGGGGACAAGAGTGAGACTTCGTCTCAAAAAAGAGAAATGTATTCATGATATTTTCTTATATTCTGTGTTATTCTGTCATGCGGGTCACACGGACCAGTTAGAGCTAGAAGCTCTAGCTACTTTCTTGAACTACAAAACACCTTGCCTGAGAGCATATCTTGGATATTCAAAACCAACCCATCCATACCCCCACTCAGCTCTTTTTATCAGGCCCCTGCAGCTCTGACCGCTTTCCTTGTGTCCTAAGTCATCCCAGGACCAAGTACTGGGCACTGAGGACCTTCCTATAGCCTTGAGTCCACCAAAATTATTAAAAGCTTCCAATCCCAAACCTGTTCAGCTTGCTTACCTTGCTTTACTAATTCCCTCCCACGAAAACCTCAGGAAAGGCTTTTGCTGGTACTCTCCCCTCACTCCCTCTGCCCCTTGACCAGCCCTGGTGTGTCCCCATGTGGCCCTACCTGCTGATTCTAGGGATCTGTGAGTATAAACTTGACAGCCATGTTCGTCTCTGTGTGTCTTATCATAGCCAATAAAACAAATCTTGCGTACACGTTAAAATAGTGATACATGGATCACGAGGTCAGGAGATGGAGACCATCCTGGCTAACACGTATTTAAAAAAAAAAAAAAAAAAAAGATAGTGATACAATACTTGTAAAGTGCCAGCAGAACACCTGCTAGGCACTAGGCAAAAGGGACTGCTGGGAGGAATTTTAGGAGGAATGTCTGAAGGTAGTGTGAAGGATGAATGGGAGGTGGAGATGGGGAGATGGGTTAGAAAGATATTGTGGGCTGGGTGTGGTGGCTCATGCATGTAATCCCAGCACTTTGGGAGGCTGAGGTGGGCGGATCACGAAGTCAGGAGATCAAGACCATCCTGGCCAACATGGTGAAACCCTGTCTCTACTAAAAATACAAAAATCAGCTGGGCGTGGTGGTGTGCACTTGTAATCCCAGCTACTTGGGAGGCTGAGGCAGGAGAATCGCTTGAACCCGGGAGGCAGACGTTGCAGTGAGCTGAGACTGCACCATACACTCCAGCCTGGCGACAGAGTGAGATCCTGTCTCCAAAAAAAAAAAAAAAAAAAAAAAAAGGAAAAACAAAAGATATTGTGATAGTCCAGGACTAAGTCTGACTGGGCCTAGCTTGGCACTATGCAAATAGAAAGGGACCAATAGTTGTTGAAAATATTTGTGATACAAAATTAAGAGGATTTGACAGTTTTGTCAGTGTTGCAAGTTGGAAACTTATTTATTTATCTGAAATTGTTGTAATAAGACCATCTCTGCATCATGGTTGAAAAAGCAGCAAATGCAGCAGGAAAAAAGTTCTGAAAGAAGAAATTTTGCAGTCGAAATTTACCCAGCAAACTGCAACATTTTACATCGCCCCTTTATTTACTTACTAAAGACGTTTTGAAAACGAACGCCATCATCTAATCATTTACCATCGACTGGCCCTGTTCATACAGCAATTTCTATTTGGAAAAAGTTGATTTGATCGATCACATGCCCTTGGAAAATAGGGGTGTCTACAAAAGACCTACCCTGGCTTAGACTCTTTAAGGGAAAAAAGGAAAAAGAATCTCAACCATTTTAAGATCATCGATGGTTTATAAAATTTTCAATGCTTAGTTATTTAAAGAAAATTTAATTAAAATATATTTAGGAAGTATAAAGTTTGCTAATATGCTCAAAGAACTTTAAAAAATGACCAAAGATCATCCTGGCTAATACGGTGAAACCCCGTCTCTACTAAAAACACAATGAGCCGGGCGTGGTCCTGGGCGCCTGTAGTCCCAGCTACTCGGGAGGCTGAGGCAGGAGAATGGTGTGAACCTGGGAGGCGGAGCTTGCAGTGAGCCGAGATCGCGCCACACTCCAGCCTGGGCGACAGAGTAAGACTCCGTCTCAAAAAAAAAAAAAAAAAAAAAAAAGGAGAAAGACCAAAGATATATAAACATTATTGTAATTAATAGGTTAAAAAAAATAAAAAAACTGTCTCTGCCTTAAATGCAGCCTTGCTGCTTTGTTCAGTGACTTCTTGGATGGCATCAGAGAAGTCCTCCTTGCTTGACTCTAGTCCAAATAAATGTCTTTTTGGATGAGGCCAGAACTCCCAGGTAGCAGGTTAAGGAAGATATTGCAAGAGTTAAGAGGTGCTGTAGAGATTATTCAGCTCCGCAGTTCCTAAAGTGTATTCATGTGGTGTTCATCCACACCACAGTTATGAATTAGCTGTTACGTGAAATATGTTTTCATATTTTTAGAGATGGGGAAATGACAGGTTAACTAAAATTAAGCCATTTTACTTATTGCAGAACTTTTCAGAGCCTTTAATACTGTAGTAGGACTCTGTTAATGGAAATTATTGTATTCAGTGTTTCCCTAACTCATTTGTTCACGGAACCTTTTTTTTATTTTTTCAGAGCTTCTTATGAATCTATTTTTTCATGGGACGCTTTTTGGGAAATGCTGTGGTGACCTAACATTCTGATGTATAACACTGATGGCAATCAAGATTTTTGTGGGTGGTGTTGATTGTTCTCCTGAAACTCATAAGTAGAACAGTGTACAATTTCAAGATCAGTTTGCCCAGGCTCTGTTTTGCTTTCAGTCTCTTGTATACAAAAAGTTTAAAAAGATATGACTTGTACCCAGACGTCATCTACACAGCGCCTGTCATCCTGTGGAATGACTCATCCCTTGAAAATGGTGGATAGTGCTTTTTACCTTGGTAATGAATAATGATCCTTGTTTCATTTACAAAGGTGAGACCTCAAAGACCTGCCTTCCTAAAAATAGTATCACCTATGAGGCCACTGCCTTTCCTTGAAGGTTGGCTTCCATGGGTCAGGCCTTCACTAATGCTGTAGTGAAGTGCTTCAGGGATAGTGAAGGAGGGAGGTCTCAGAGGAGTGGAAATTGGGCTAAGTGACCTCTGTTGCTCCTTCCAACTCAACAGTCATGAGTCTTTTCCCCAGTCAGTGAAACCTGTTCTAGAATCTTCTTAAATCCTTTTGATCATTAAATGAGTTTATGACCTTACATTTTTAAGAAAAATTTAAGCAGAATTTGTTTCTAGCACAAATCTTTTTCCTTCAAAGAAGAGAGCTTATTCCTCTCTTATCAGCTATGTAGCTACAGTACTTGTATTGGTAATTTTACTGTATTGTTTTTATTTCAATAGGTTTTTGGGGAACGGGTGGTGTTTGGTTACATGAATAAGTTCTTTAGTGGTGATTTCTGAGATTTTGGTGCACCCATCAACCGAGCAGTGTACACTACCCAGTGCGTAGTCTTTTATTCCTCACCCACCTCCCACCCTTTCCCCCAAGTCCCCAAAGTCCTTCGTATCCTTCTTATGCCTTTGTATCCTCATAGCTTAGCTCCCACTTATGAGTGAGAATATATGATGTTTGGTTTTCCATTCCTGAGTCACTTCACTTAGAATAATGGTCTACAATTTCATCCACGTTGCTGGGAATGCCATTATTTCATTCCTTTTTAAGGCTGAGTAGTATTCCATGTTGTATATCACATTTTCTTTATTCACTCATTGATCAGTGGGCATTTGGTCCGGTTCCATATTTTTGCAATTGCAAATTGGGCTGCTATAAATTTGCATGTGCAAGTATCTTTTTCGTATAATGACTTCTTTTCCTCTGAGTAGATATCCAGGAGTGGGATTGCTTATTGGTGATTTTAATTTGCATGTAGTTGATGTATGAGTACTTGCTGTAGCTAGCTGTTAGGATACCCTACAACTCAGCACTTGTTTTTAAGCAAAAAGTAGTAAAAACTTTAAAGAAATGTTACAGTTAAAATTATATATGTATATATGTTATATATATACATATAAATATGTGTGTATATAAATACAGTTAAAATATAAATATATATATATATATACACACACAAAGGGTTTGGGGCACTCATCCCTCATGCAGTTGAAAATTTATGTGTAGGTCTTGACTCCCTGAAAACTTTACTAATAGACTACTGTTTACCTGAAGTCTTACTGATAACATATATAGTCAATTAATACATATTTTGTATGTTATATGTGTTATATACTGTATTCTTATAATAAAACTGGAGAAAATATTAAGAAAATCATAAAGAAGAGAAAATATAGAGAGGGGTTGGTCTTGCTGTCTCAGGTGTGGCAGAGGTGGAAGAAAATCCATCTATAAATGAACTCATGTTGTCTGAGGGCATGTGTGTCTGTGTGTGTGTGTGTGTTGTGTGCACTTATATAGATACACCCCATAATATACAGATTCTAATGAATATTTCTTTTTGTTTTTCATCTTGTAGGAATCATTTATGTAATATGCTTACTTAGTACTTTGTTTTTGTTAATTTTCCTATTTATTATTTGATGCATAGATTCCATATGCTTGTATATATATTATGAAACATGTTAAGAAGAAAGCTATGAACCTGTACACAAATTTAGAACCAAAACATTACCGATTCTATTGAAGCCACGTGTATTTCCTTCCCAAACCCAGTCTCTTTCTGTTTTTCAGAGATAACCATCATTAAAAATTTTGTATTTATAATTCTCTTGCTTTCTTTTCACTTTATTACATATACATTTATCCTTTCCCAATAAGGTGTTTAATGGTGTTTGCTTCTGAGCTTTATGAAAATGGTTATCATAATTTAAGTAATCTTTTTGTTATTTTTTTTCCAATCTACATTGTACCTCTAAGAGTCACTCATGTTGTTTGGGTAAACTTTATTTTATTGCTCTTTATTACCATATGATATGGCATTATGTAAATATATTCCAATTTCTTTATTCTCCTCTTGATGGCCATTTTTTGGATGCTGGTCCACTTACTAGTGATAGTGAAATCAACTTAATGAGTATGGTGGAAAAGATTAGCGTGCATCAGATGTAGAGGAAATATTGTTCTGTTAAAAGGTGTTTCATTTGGGTACTTAGTTTCATTGTCAAATATACAAAATAATGACATTGTTTTCTACAATGCTTTTAACAAGTTATCCTTATAATAGTGGGTTCTCATTACTCCATATCTCCACCAGTTGGAATTGTCAGACTTCTACATTTTTACCAAAATAGTAGATATAAAATGGTAACGCTTTGTGGTTTTAATTTGTATATTCCTCATTACTAATGAAGTTGACCAAGCTTTTATATATCAGTAATCATTACAATTTCCTCCTTTAAAAAGTGTTAATCTTTAGCTCATTTTCTTTAGAGTTGATTTTTTTTTTGCCGTTATATTTTCTTATATATGTCTTTTTTCTAGTGTCTTTCTTTTTATTGTTTTTTCAACCACCATGACAATTAATTTTAATGTAAATATGTCTTTTAATTGTTTCTCTTATGGTTAGTGTTTCTTATTTTTATTTTCTGTGATGTCATTCAATGGTCTAAAGTATAAGATATTCTATATTTTTTTCCCTAGGCGTTTTAATGTCTCACCTTTTACATTTACATCTTTAATTCATTGGTGTTTGACTTTTGTGTGGAAACCCTATTTCTTTATTTTTTCTCATATGGACAAACAGTTGACGCAGCACTACCAATTAAATAAGTCATGTCTCCTCTCCCTCTCCCCCAATCTTAGATAACACCCTTTTTATCTGTCATTTTTTTCCATTTTTGTGGGTTTGTTCCTGAACACTCTCTTCTGTTTCAGTGACCGATGCAAACATTTATATAATGCTTTCTTAATTACTGTGACTTCAGTAAGTTTCAGTATGTGGTCACTGAAGCTCCCTCAACTTATTCTACTTAAGGATAATCGTAGTTTTTCTTAAGCCTTTGCATTTTATTTATTTATCATACACATTTTATTTATTTATCTTGTTGTTGTTTGTTTGTTTTGAGACAGAATATCTCTCTGTTGCCCACGCTGGAGTACAGTGGTATGATCATAACTCACTGTAGCCTTGTACGCCTGGGCTCAAGAGATCTTCCTGCCTCAGCCTCTTGAGCAGCTGGGACTATAGGCGTGCATCTCCACACCCAGTTATGTTTTCATTTTTTGTAAGACAACGTCTCACTATGTTGTCTAGGCTGGTCTTGACCTCTTGGCCTTCGGTGATCCTCCTGCCTCAGCCTCCCAAAGTGCCAGGATTATGGTCCTGTGCCAAACCTTCCAGATAAATTTTAGATTCTACTTGTTAAATTATTTTTTTTAATTCTTATTGAGATATTTAATTGAAGCTGCACTGCTGTGAAGAGAACTGACATGTTTTCAAAATTAATTCTTCCCATTCATATATACACTGTGTATCTCCCTTTACCTGGCTTCATTCATGTCTTTTACTAATTTTAAAATTTTTCCCTATAAAGACATTGCTCATCTTTTGTTAAACTTATTTCAAATTTCTTTGCTGTATGGAATGAGTTTTTAAATTAGACTTTTGAGTATGTACTGGTTATATTAATTTTGTTATATTGATCTTGTATCTAGCCATCTTTCTCAAGTTTTATTATTTATAATAATTTCGATAGATTACTTTGGATTATCTTTGTGAACAAACATATAATCTTCAAATGTCAGTATAGGTTCTTCCTTTTTAGTTTTAAAATCTTCTATTTTAGTTGCTTACTGGGCTGGGTAGACAGTAATAGTAGGAATCCTTGCCTTACTCGTGATTATAAAGAGTATGGTTTTATTTTTTTATTTTATATTTTATTTTATTTTATTTTACTTTATTGTATATTTTATTTTATTTTATTCACCCTCTCTCCAAGGGCATGTTTTTAACATTTCCAGTAAGAATAATGTTTTATAGGTGCTTTTTAAAAATTAAGCTAAGGATTTTCCCTGTTATATTTTTCATTAACAGACATTGAGTTTTATTAAATACTTTGTCTGCATTTTTGAGATAGTCTTATTTTGCCCTTTAATTTGTTCATGTGATGAATTATACTTGCAGGTTGCTAAAGTCAAACCATTCTTACATTCTCTAGTAATTAATCAAACTTTTTCATAAGGTGCTAATTTTTTTTAGGACTTTTGTGTCATTAATACATGAGGACGGTCTATAATTTTCTTTATACTGTCTTTTTCTAATTGTGGTATCCAGTTATGCTTGTCTCTCAGAATGAGTTGCACTGTGTTACTTCTTTTTCTATTCTTTTTCGTAATAGTATATTAGGCATATTAAGAATTTATATTCTTTGTATAGGTTTAGAAAGAAATATTTCTTGAAAATTTACCTGTAGAACATCTTGGTCTACTGTTTTCTTTTTGGAATGATGTTTAATTACTGGTTTAATTTCTTTGATATTTATAGAACGATTCAGACTTCCTCTGTATTCTTTAGTAAATTTTGTCTTGCTTTTGTTTTTCTAAATGGTCATTTTGTCTAAGTTTTTTTTTTTTTTTTTTTAAAGTTTATCACAAATGTTACCTTTCAAATCTCTGGAGCTTTTCTGTTTTTATTTCCTGTTATTATTTACCTGTTTCTTTTTCATTTTTTTTCTGAGTAAATCTTGTAGAAGCTTGCCATTTTGTTAGTTTTTTTTTTTTTTCAAAGAATTAACCGATATGATTTTTTCTATATTACTAGTTTCTTCTTTTTATGGTTTTTTCTTCTAATTTCTTGAAGTTTATTCTGCTTACAGTTATACTTCTTAAATATTTTGAGCCTCTCTAAGAAATTGAATTTCTGTATTTTTTTCTAAATATCATTTTGCTACCAAACAAATTTGATAGACAGTATTTTCATTGTCTTTCAACTCTAAATATTTTAAATTCCTAACAGTAATTCTTTTTGACCTGTTATCTATTTAGAAGTGCTTAAAAGATCCAAATTTGTTTACTGTTAATTTAAACTTGTTATTTATTTGAATTTAAATTACACTGGGGTCACAGAACGTCATCTTTGTGACTTCTGTCCTTTGATATTTGTTGAGATGTGCTTTACAAGTTTATAAGTGGTTAATCTTTGGAAATAAATTATTGTGTGCATAAATCAATCTAATAAATCTTGTTATCTTATCCTTTTCAAATCCTCTATGTCCACTTTATTTCTGCCTTACTTCTCTAACTGAAAAAGGAATAATGACATCTGTTGTGGTAAAATTTCCAGGGCTTCCCTGAGCTTCTGTCAGTTTGATTTTTATATTGTGTGATTCTTATCAGGTACCACCAAGTTCAGAATTCTCTTAACTTCTTGATGAGTTAAACTTTTCTAACATTATATTGCTGTCCTCTGTCTTTCATAATGTTTTTTCTCCCTCAAAGTCTATTAGATTAATTTGAAATAGCCTGGTATGTGTTTTTATTTCTCTTTTGATCTCCCTGATTGATTGTGTTTTAGATACAACTTTTTAGATTGTTTGTGTTTTAGATGCAACTTTTTATTGTTAGCACAGAGCTAGATTTTTTATATCTAAGCTGAACATCTTTTGCTTTTAACTAGAATATTTAGTTTACTTATGTTTTGTGATATTTTTGAGTTTGTGTTTACTCTTTCACTTTGTGCTTTCTATTTTTTCTATATTGCTTTATGCAGCACCATTTTTAATTATGTTTTCAATCATTAAGTTTTTATTGTTTGTTACTTTAGAAGATATATACTCTATTTCCACTCTTTCAGTGGTATCCTTGTAATGTTTATTGTATTTTAGTTTAACGAAATCTGTGCTAAGAGCTTAGAACACTTAACTTCAACCATTTCACCTTCTTGATTCACATATTGTCTTGTATCTCAGTTCCATCTTCAAAGTTTCTTTTTTTACTTTTAAAATTTACATGAAATAAAATTTACTTTTTTGGTAGACTCTTATTTGTTTTAACATAGGCATAGATTTATGTAACCTCCACCACAAACGAATTACAGAACAATTCTGTTACCTCAGAAAGTTCCCTCATGCAGCATCTTTGCAGGCAAACCCTCCCCACCCCCATCTACATCACCCACTGCGCTGCTTTCCATCCCTATGGTTTAGCTTTTCCAGGGTGCCTTATAAATGGAATCATTCAGTACATATGCAGCCTTTGGGGATTGGCTTTTTACACTGGGCATAATGGTTTGACATCTATCCATGTTGTAGCATGTATCAATGGTCCATTCCTCTATCTTGCTAAGCTTTTTTTGTTGTTGTTGTTTGTTTTTTGTTTTTTTTTGAGACGGAGTTTCACTGTGTCGCCCAGGCTGGAGTGCAATGGCACAATCTCAGCTCACTGCAACCTCTGCCTCCTGGGTTCAAGCGATTCTTCTGCCTCACCCTCCCGAGTAGCTGAGACTAGACACGTGCCACCATGCCCAGCTAATTTTTGTATTTTTAGTAGAGATGGGGTTTCACCATATTGTCCAGGCTGGTCTCGAACTCCTGACCTCGTGATCTGCCCACCTCGGCCTCCCAGAGTGCTGGGATTACAGGCATGAGCCATCACGCCCAGCACCTGCTGAGCATATTCTGTCATATACGCCTATTCTCTAGTTTATCCATTCACCTGTTGAAGGGCATTTGAGTTGCTTCCAGATTTTTAGTATTACAAATAAAGCTCTGTGAACATTCACAAAGTAGGGGTGTGTGTGTGGGTGTGTGTGTAAAATAAATGTTCTTTTCTCTAGAGTGGCTTTGCTGGGTCATATGGCAAGTGTATGTTCAAGTTTATGACAAATTGCCAAAGTGTTTTCTACATTGGCTGTACCATTTTTCTGTGCCCAACTCCCAGCAATGTGTGAGAGTTCCAGTTATTCCATATTGTCCAGTACTTGAAGTGTGTGTGTGTGTGTGTGTTTGTTGTCACTCAAATACTAGTATCTCATTTTCTCTTAATTTGCATTGTCTTAGGGGCTAATAATGTTGAACCATCTTTTCTTGTGCTTATTTTCCACTTATCTGTCTTCACTGGTAAAGTTTGTATTCAGATTTCTAGCCCACTTTAAATAGGATTTTTTTTTATTGTTAAGTTTCAGAGTTCTTTGCATGTTCTGTATACAATTCTTATATATGTGAGTTACAAATAATTTCTCTCTCTTTCTGAGCTGTCTTTTCCATCTTTTAACAGTGTCTTTCACAGTACAAAAGCTTTTAGTTTTAAAGAATTCTAATGTATCATGTTTTTTCTGTTGTGAATCATGATTTTGATGTCTTAACAATCCATTGTCTAAACCAAGGTCGCAGATATTTTCTTCTGTTTCCTGTAAATATTTTATAACTTTTTTATGGAAGTGTATGATCTATTATAAATTAATTTTTGTAAATGATGTACAAATGGGCCAGCGTTCATAGTTTTGCCTATTTATGTGTTCTGTCGCAATTTGGTAGACTATCCTTCCTCCATTGAATTGCCTTTGTACCTTTTTCAGAGATCCCTGATTATATCTGTCTAGGTCTGTTTTGTATATTCCTTATTCTGTTCCACTGATCTGGGTTTCTTTCTTTTTCCCAAGACCATATTCTCTTGATTGATTACTTAATTTTATACTAAATCTTAAAATTGGATCATGTGAGTCCTACTTTTCTTTCTAGAAAACTTATTTCATTTGTATTGTCATATCAATTTTAGAACCAATTTGTCTATAACTATAATCTTGTTAAGATTTTGATTGGGATTGCATTTAATCTGTGATCAGTTTGGGGAGAATTGATAACTTTGACATGTACAAATACCACGGACATGCTTTTTCTCTCTATTTAGATCTGCTTTTATTTATTTCATATGCATTTTGTACCTTTCTGCCTACAAATTCTGTACTTTTTAATGGGTTAACACCTAAGTGTTTTTAAAGAAACTGCCAGTGGTATATTTTATTTCAGTATTCATGTGTTCATTATTAGTAAGTACAATTTATTTTTATGTGTTTATCTCATATCATGCAATCTTGCAGAAACCATTTATTAGTTTTTGTAGGTTCCTTGGCATTTTCTACATAGACTATTTTATCATCTGCAAATAGAGACATTTTTATTTGTCCCTCTCATATCTACATGCTCTTTATCTTTTCTTGTCTTATTACACTAAGTTAAACTTTCAGGACCATGATGAATGAGTGGTAAGAGCAAATGCACTTGGCTTGATTCCTGTTTTGGAGGAAAGCATGTAGTCTTTCAAAAGTATAGATTTTTTCATAGATGTTATTTATCGAGTTGAGGAAGTTTCCCTCTACCCCTGGTTTTCTGAGACTTTTTTTTTTTTTTGCCAGGAATGGATTTTGAATCTTGTCAAATGCTTTTTCTACATCAATTGCTATGATCATGTGGTTTTTCTTCCTTAATCTTTTAATACAGTGAGTGGATTACACTGATTGATATTTGAATGTTGAACCAACTTTCTGTCCTTGGAATAAACCCCACTTGTTTTGTTATTCATAATGGTGAATTAGTCATAATGGTGAAAACTTATTTTTATACATGGCTGAATTCTATTTGCATTGACTGATAGATTGATTGACGGATTGACAGGGCCTTGCTCTGCTCTCCAGGCTGGAGTACAAAGGAGTGATCATGGCTCACATGGAACCTTGACCTCCTGGTCTCCAGCGATCCTCCCACCTCAGCCACCCTAGTAGCTAGGACTGCAGGCATGTAGTGCCACGCCTGGCTAATTTTTTCTCTCTCTCCTTTTGTTTTTGTAAAGTTGAGGTTTTATTATGTTATGCTGGCTGGTCTCAAACTCCTATCCTCAAGTGATCCTCCACCTTGGTCTCCCGAAATGTTGGGATTACAGACGGGAGTCACCATGCCCAGCCTATTTACTTTTATTTTGTTAAGGACTTTTACAGCCATATTCATGGAGTGATATTGGTCTATAATTAGTTTTTGTCATGTTTTGATATCAAAGTAATATTAGATTCATAAAATGTATTAAGAAGCGTTCTTTCATTTTCTGGAAGAGATTGTTTAGAATAGGTGATATTTCTTTTTAAAACATTTGGTAGAATTATCTAGTGAAACCTTCTGTGCCTAAAGATTTTTGCAGGGAAGTTTTTAAAGTACAAATTCAAATTTTTATAGCCATAGAGAATATTCAAATGATCTATTTCATATTATGTATATTGCGGTCATTTTGTTTTTGTTTTTTTTAGGAATTAGTCCATTTCATCGAAGTTGTCGAATTTGTGTGTGTAGGTTTTTTCAAAGGCATCCTTTTGATTTCTACAGGGTATGTAGTGATATTCCCTGCTTCATTCCTATTGTTGATAATGTTCTTTTCAATCTTGCTAGAGATTTTTAAAACTTTATTGATCTTTTCAAAGAACCAGCTCTTTAATCGAGTTTCTTTAGTTTTTTTTTGTTGTTGTTCTTGTTAAAGTCATTATTTTCTTCCCTTATGCTTATAATTTCCTTCCTTCTGCTTGCTTTGGACTTCATTTGGTCTTTTTTCTAGGTTGTTGGAGTAGGATCTTTTATTGACTTGGGACTGTTCTTCTTTTCTAATGTATAGATTTAATGGTATAATTTTTTTTCCAGCACAACTTTGGTTGTGCCCAACATTTTTATATGTTATGTTTTTATTTCATTCAGTTTAATTTTTAAACATCTTCCTTGAGACCCTCCATGGATTATTTAAAAGTTGTTTAGTTTCCACGTGTTTGAAAATTTTCTTCTTATCCTGCTGTTACTGATTTCTCATTTGACTCCATTGTGGCCACAGAACAAACTGCATGTGACTTGCATTCTTTCAAATTAGTTGAGGTTTGTTTTGTAGTTCCAGATGTTGTCTATCTTAGTATATGTTCCGTGAAACTGGAAAAGAACATGTATTTTGCTCATGTTGGGTGGAGTGTCCTGTAGGTATCAATTAGATCTTATTGGTTAATGGAGGTGTTGTATTTTTTGTATATTGTTGCTGATTTTTTAAATTTAGTTCTATTAATTGTTGAGAGAGAAGGTGTTGAAGTTTCCAACTATAGTTGTGTATTTGTCTATTTCTCCTTTTCATTCTATCAGTTTTTTGCTTCATATATTTTATAACTCTGTTTTTTGGTGGATATACATTTGGGATTGTTGTGTCTTAGGGCTTGACCTTTTTATCATTATTTCATGCTCCTCTTTATCTCTGGTAATTTTCTTTGTTCTGAAATTGTCTTTATCTGACATTAATGTAGATACTTCTGCCTTTTTGGATTAAAGCTTCCATTATGTCTTTTCCAATTTTTTATTTTCATGCTGCTGGTATAATTTATTTGAAATTAGATTCTTGTAGACACCATATTTTAAAATCCATTCTTCTAGTTCTTATCTTTTAATTGGTATATTTAGGCTGTTCACATTTAATGTAATTATAGACATGTTAAACATAAATCTGCCATTTTTATTTTTTTGTTTTCTGTTCTTTCTGTTTTTCATTTCTTGCTTTTATTTTTCTTGTATTTGTATGAGTTAATTTATCATTTTTGAGAATTTCATTGATGTATTTCTTGTGTTTGTCTTGTTCCATTTCGTGCTCTAACAGAATGCCACAGTCTGAGTAATTTATAATAAACTGAAATTTTATTTTCTCAGAGTTCTGGAGGCTGGGAAGTCCAACAACAAGGGGCTAGCATCTGGTGAAGGCCTTCTTCAAACATTATAACATGGCAGAAGGGAACACATGGATGAGAGAGCAAGAGGGGACCAACCTTGTCCTTTTATAAGAAACCCACTTCTGTGATAATGAACCCACTCCCACAATAACAGCATTAATCTGAACACTTCCCATTAGATCCCACTTCTCAGCACCACTGCATTGGGAATCCAGTTTCCAACACAGGAACTTCAGGAGACACATTCAACTTATAGCATTCTGCCTCTGACCCCCAAAATTCATGTCCTTCTACCATGAAAAACACATTTGCTCCATCCCAATAGCCCCAGAATCTTAACTGGTTCCAAAACCACCTCAAAAGTCCAGAATCTCATCTAGATCAGATATTGGTGAGATTCAAGGCACAATTCATCCTGAGGCAAACTTCTTTTAGCTGTGAGCTTGTGAAATCAAAACAAGTTATCTACTTTAAAAAACCGTGGAGGGAAAGGCATGGGATAAATGTTCCTATCTCAAAAGGCAGAAATAGGCAAGAAGAAAGGGATAATTGGTTCCAAGTCCAGTACCCAATAGGGAAAATGTTAAATCTTAAAGCTGGAGAATGTTTTTTTACCCCATGTATACCTTTTGAGCACATGGGTGGAGGTTTTGACCTCAAAGCCTTGAGCAGTCCTGTTTTCACGTTTTTGCTGGGCTCAACCTGTGCGAGCTCTTCCAGACTGGGGCTATGTTCTGGTAGCTCTACAGTTCTGGGGTTTGGGGGCAGCCCTGTCCCCATGTCTCCACTAGTGGGTACACTTTGCAGTGGTTTTGACCCCACAGTTCTGCTGGGCATCACCCTAATAGGGTCTCTCGGTAGTGGTTCCACTCTTGTGACATGTCTCTTGTGACTTGTCTCTGCCTGGATCCCTAGGCTGTCTGATACATCCTTTGAAATCTAGGTGGATGTAACATTGTGCCCGGGCTCCAAAAATTTATACCTCCACAGCTTATGAACTCTGTGCACCAGCAGAGTTAGCACTATATGGATACCACCAAGCTTACCACTTATGCTCTCTCGAGAGCAGCAGCCCAGACTGCACTTGGGGTTACTTGAATCACAGCTGGTATAACCAAGGAGCACTGCACGGGAATGCAGGGAGCAGAGTACCTGGGCAGTGAACCCGTGGAAGGCATCTTGAGCTAGTCTAATGAAACCATTCTGCCCTCCTAGAGCTCTGGGCCTGTAATGGGAGGAACAGCCTCAAAGATCTCTGAAATATCTTGCAGGTCATTCTGTCATTGCCTTGATGAATAGCACCTGGCTTCCTTCTATCCACGCTAAGCCCTTTCTCATAGGGGACACTTGGGACGTTTTTGTGTTCCAAATGGTTACGTTCTGCTTCTCTTTTAATCATAAATTCCACCTTTAAATATTTTCTCTCCTCTTGCATCTTACTGTATGCAGTTAAAGGAAGCCATGCAGATTCTTCAATATTTTGCTTAGAAATTTCTTCCACCAGATATCCTAGTTCATCACTCTTAAGTTCCGTCTTCATTAAAACCCTTGGGGATGGACATAGTTCAGTCAAGTTCTGTATAACTTTGTAAAAAGGATGGCCTTTACTTCAGTTTCTAATAAGATATTTTTCATTCTCATATAGACCTCATCAGAGTGGTCTTTACTGTCCATATTTTTACCCACATTGTGGTCATTAATATCTAAGTAATCTCTAAGAAGTTTTACCCTTCATACAGCTCTTCTCTTCTGAGCCCTCACCAGAATCACCCTTAACTCTTTGTTCACAGCAATGCAGGCTTTTTCTAACCCGCTTTTCCAGACTCTTCTAGTCTGTGTCCACTATCTAGTTCCAAAGCTTTTTCCACATTTTCAGGTATTTGTTATAGTGGTACCTCACTCTCTGGTACCAATTTTCTTTGTGCTGCCTTAAGCGAATACCATGGTCTCTAATTTGTAATAAAACAGAAATTTATTGGCCACAGTTCTGGAGGCTGGGAAGTTTGAGATGGAAGAGCTAGCGTCTGGCAAGGTCCTTCTTGCTACATTATAACATGATTGAAGTCATCACATGGGCAGGAGAGAGCAAGAGGGAGCTCACCTTGTCCTTTTGTAAGAAACCCACCCTCATGATAATGAACACACTACCACAATGACAGTATTAATTCATTGAGGGTTGTGTCCCTGTGACCCGTATACCTCCCGTTAGGCTCCACCTTTCAGCACCGCTGCTTTAGAGATCAAGGTTTCATCATAGGAACTTTGTGGAACACATCCAAACCATAGCAGTATTGTTGAGGTGGCTGTAGATGTTACATACAATATACATAACTTACCATAGTCTACTACTGTCATCATTTTACCAGTTTGAGTGATAGCTTCCCCAGTTCTGGTATTTAGAGTTTCCTTCTTTTATCATGTTTGGGTTTTTTTTTTTTTTTTTTTTTTTTTTTGAGAGGGAGTCTCACTCTTGTCACCTAGGCTGGAGTGCAGTGGCATGATCTTGGCTCACTGCAACCTCTGCCTCCCAGGTTCAAGCAATTCTCCTGCCTCAGCCTCCCAAGTAGCTGGGATTACAGGCGCACACCACCACACCTGGCTAATTTTTTGTACTTTTAGCAGAGATGGGGTTTCACCATGTTGGCCAGGCTAGTCTCGAACTTCTGACTGCAGGTGATCCACCTGCCTCGGCCTCCCAAAGTGCTGGGATTATAGGTGTGAGCCACCGCGCCCAGACTTTGGGTTGATTTTGGATAACTTTCTTTAGCAATAGGAAGCCTGCCGATGATAAATTCTGTTAACTTTTGTATATCTGAGATTGTCTTGATTTCCCCTTCATTCCTGAAGCATATTTTCATTAGCTAAAGGGTTCTAGGCTGACAGTTTCTTTCTTTCAACCCTGGAAAAATGATGTGCCACTTTCTTTCAGTCTCCATTTTTCTTGAGAAATCTGCTGTCATTCTAATTGCTTTTCCTCCATTGTTAAGGTATCATTTCTTGCACCTTGGTTTCAAGATTTGTCTTTAGTTCTTAGAAGTTTGACCATGATGTGTCTTGGTGAGGATTTCTTTATGTTTATCCTCTTTGGGGTTTGTTCAGCTTTTCAAATATGTAGGTTTGTGTCTTTTGCCACATTTGGGGCATTTTTAGCCTTATTTCTTTTGAGTATTTTTTAGCCTATCTTTTTTTAACTTTTTTATCATGGCCAACTTAGTCTAATATAGCTACCATTTTTTCCCCTCTTCTTTTGGGACTCTGATGACATAAAATATTTGATCTTTTGTTATAGGCCCACAGGTCCCTGGGGCTTTTTTTGTTTGTTGATTTGTTTGGTCTATTTTTGCCGTGTTGTTCAGATTGGAAAATGTCTATTATGCTTCCTCCAGTTCACTGATTCTTTCATCTACCCCCTTCATTCTGCTGTTGAACCCATCAACTTTTTTTTTAATTAGATGGTTATATTTTTCAGATCTAAAATTTTTCTTTTTTATATCTTCTATTTTCTTTCTGAGACTTCCTATTTCTTTCATGCATGTTTATTACTACACATTGAAGCTTTTTTTTTTTTTTTTTTTTTTTTGGAGACAGAGTCTCCCTCTGTAGCCCAGGCTGGAGTGCAGTGGCGCCATCTCGGCTCACTGCAGGCTCCGCCTCCTGGGTTCACGCCATTCTCCTGCCTCAGCCTCCTGAGTAGCTGGGACTACAGGCACCCACCACCACACCCGGCTAATTTTTTATATTTTTAGTAGAGATGGAGTTTCACTGTGGTCTCGATCTCCTGACCTCGTGATCCGCCCACCTCAGCCTCCTAAAGTGCTGGGATTACAAGCGTGAGCCACCGCGCCCGGCCACATTGAAGCATTTTAATGATGAATACTTTAATTGGAATCTATTGTCTTTTTTTCTTTCAGTTTGAGTTTTTTTTTTTTTTTTCTCTTCTTGGTGTGATGAGTAATTGAAGTCTGGATATTATGGCTATTATATTATGCGACTCTGGATCTGATTTAAACTTTGTCTTGGAGCTGGCTTCCTCTGATGCTGCTCTAGCAGGGGGAGCAGGAGTCCTGCTTTGTTTCTGATGAGTTGGGGTAGAAGTCCAGGTTCTCCACTTGGCTGGCCTTCACTGACCCTTCAAAGATGGAGGTGCTCCTTGTTAATACTGGGTAGGTGTGGGAGTTCTGGTTCTCTACTGGGCCTCCACTGATACCTCAGTGGCTGGTGGCGGGGTGGTTATGAGTGTCTGATTGTTGCTCCCTACTTGGCTTTCACTAATACTGCAGAAGGGAGTGGCCTCATTACTGCTGGGCATTGGCAAGAGTCCTGTCTGTCCACTAGGACTCCTGTGACATCACCCCAATGGGAAGGCGAAGAGAAGCTTCATTATCACCACATGGGCGTGGGTGTCCAGGTGACCATGTGATTTCCACTGCTCCTGCAGCAGAGGAAGATGGACTTTGTCAGTTGCCTAGTAGTGATAGATGCTCCCACTCCCTAGGGATGGATGCTGTCTTTATGTGTCTCAGTGTTCTCTGATGCTCCCACACTGATGAGGGGCACGGGCTTGGGTGCTTGTTACAGCCTGGCAGGGGTAGAAGTCAGGGCTCCCTACTCGGCTTTTGTTGGCGTGGGTGGAATACGACACAATTCTTTTATGTGGTGTTGGCTGCAGTGAGCAGTTTTCTAAAAAGTGTCTGTCTTGCTCAGCTGTTCCTTTCTTGGTCCTTTGTCTACAGAGACCAGGCTTTTGTTGGGGTTTGTTTTGTCTGAGCCTGTTGGTGTTTTAGGTGTTGCTGTTGCTAGTTTCTTAAGCTCCAAGGCTGAGACATGTGAAGGACAACAGTTTTACCATGTTATTCTGAAGGTTCCCAGCCAGTATGCCTTCCTTCTCCTTTTCGGGGTCTTGTGTTTCTACACTATCGTAGGTTTTTCGTTGTGTGAGTGGGAAGAATTGCTACAATACATTCACTCCTTCTTCGTGGAAGCAGAAGTCCTACTGCTTATTTTTTAATATGTCATTTGTTCTTTGATATTTTATACATGCATTGCAGTCTTTGATCATTGCAATAGTCGAAATTCTTTAGACTTCTCATATGTCGTTCCTTCTTTCTCTGTACTCTTAAATCTTGATGATTTGTTTTCATGTAAATTTGCTGTGTTTGCGTGTGAGAGAGAGAGTGTGTGTGTGCATGTTGTTAGAGAAAGTGAGAGTGAGAGAGAGAGAGAGAGAGAGAGAGAGAGAGCATTGAATTAGAATGCTCTGTTCCTGAGAGAATTAGCACTCTCCTCTAACATGAGGCAGGCGGTGCTAACGGGTTAGTTGGGTCCAATTCCTCCAATATCCAGGTTGTCTCAATGTAGAAGTTTCAGGTTCAAGCCCTCCATTTTCTTGTGGACCTAACACTTGGTTGCCAGACCATGGTGGTGGCATTTGCATTAGTTGCCAGGATTCAACACTGTCTCTGTGTTTGTTGTTAATTGATCCTTTCTCAGATTTCTGCTACATTAGCTTACTTATTTGGGGGAGGCCAAGGGTTATGGCTGGAGAAACCTTAATTCTGATGCTTAAAATATGTATGTGTCTGGGAACAAAGGCATACATTTGTTGTCATGAATCCAGGTTCCAATCTATAGCGGGAAAGTCTTCAGGGCATCTGATTTGCTGTGTTTGCTGATATGTTGGGTTTTTAAGTTTCCTAGTAAATTCTAGTTTTATCTGTGCTCTTCTTAAATGTTTCTGCTACTCATGTCTCTGTTTTTCTGGTACCGCCTTAATTGAAGAGATTGGGGAGTAATTATGAGGCTCTGTTGTTAGTTTTCTTACTGATATATTTCTCAATGTTCTTTTTAGGGCTGAAAAGACGGAAGTTTTGAGTGAAGACCTTCTTCAGGTAAGGCGGCCATTGACACCGGCTCACAGATACCAGAGATATACGGGAAGCTGAGGCAGGAGAATTGCTTGAACCCAGGAGGTAGAGGTTGCAGCTAGCCAGGATCGCGCCACTACACTCCAGCCTGGCGACAGAGCGAGACTCCATCTCATTAAAAAAACAAAACAACAAAAAAAAAAAACCCAAAAAACTAAGCCATCCCCAATGCAGTTCAAACTGCTCTAGCTGCTCCTTACAAACTGTTGGGAGAAAAGTTTTTTTATCTTTTAGGACTGTACTTTGCATGATGAATACTGGTTTGGGTTAAGCTCTTTCAGGAGAGGTTTAAAGTCATTTCACCACGGTTAGCCCAAGGGTCCTGGAGTCTGTGATCCCTGCCCCTCCAGTTCTCCAGCTTTAAAAGTGATCTCTCATTGTGGTTTTGATTTGCATTTCTCTGATGGCCAGTGATGATGAGCATTTTTTCATGTGTCTGTTGGCCGCATAAATGTCTTCTTTTGAGACGTGTCTGTTCCTATCCTTTGCCCACTTTTTGATGGGGTTGTTTGATTTTTTCTTGTAAGTTTGTTTAAGTTCTTTGTTAGAATGGCAATCATTAAAAAGTCAAAGAAACAACAGGTGCTGGAGAGGATGTGGAGAAATAGGAACACTTTTACACTGTTGGTGGGACTGTAAACCAGTTCAACCATTGTGGAAAACAGTGTGGCGATTCCTCAAGGATCTAGAACTAGAAATACCATTTGACCCAGCCATCCCATTACTGGGTATATACCCAAAGGATTATAAATCATGCAGCTATAAAGACACATAGATGTATGTTAATTTAAAAAAGTAAAAGGAACTCGGCAAACTTAACCTCCGCCTGTTTACCAAAAACATCACCTCTAGCATTGCTAGTATTAGAGGCACTGCCTGCCCAGTGACACATGTTCAACGGCTGCGGTACCCTGACTGTGCAAAGGTAGCTTAATCACTTGTTCTTTAAATAGGGACTTGCATGAATGGCATCACGAGGGTTTAACTGTCTCTTACTTTCAACCAGTGAAATTGACCTGCCCATGAAGAGGCAGACATGAAATAATAAGACGAGAAGACCCTATGGAGCTTTAATTTACATACATCTATGTGTCTTTATAACATGTATGTTTATTATGGCACTATTCACAATAGCAAAGACTTGGAACCAACCCAAATGTCCGTCAATGATAGACTGGATTAAGAAAATGTAGCACATATACACCATGGAATACTATGCAGCCATAAAAAAGGATGAGTTCATGTCCTTTGTAGGGACGTGGATGAAGCTGGAAACCATCATTCTGAGCAACCTATCGCAAGAACAGAACCAAACACCGCATGTTCTCACTCATAGGTGGGAATTGAACAATGAGAACACTTGGACACAGGATGGGGAACATCACACACCAGGCCTGTCATGGGGTGGGGGGTGGGGGGAGGGATAGCTTTAGGAGATATACCTAGTGTAAATGACGAGTTAATGGGTGCAGCACACCAACATGGCACATGTATACATAGGTAACAAACCTGCGCATTGTGCACATGTACCCTAGAACTTAAAGTATAATAATAATAAAAAAAAGAAAACTGCCTCTCCGGGAGTGCTTATCTTCATGGAAACATGAGTTGTGATTGTCCCCACCCACAATCCCTCCTCCCCTGACCTTGCGCTCTCTCAGTGGCACCACCCGCTCTTCTCTCTGCAGGTGGAGAAGCGTCTGGAGCTGGTGAAACAGGTGTCCCACAGCACGCACAAGAAGCTCACCGCATGTCTGCAGGGCCAGCAAGGGGCAGAGGCTGACAAGCGCTCCGTAAGTGCCCTCCCAGCCCCGGGGAGCTGAAATCTTGCCTACTGAGGACAACGGTCCTACTCCTGTGACCCCCCTGGATGTAGCTGTTTATGTAGCTGCTTACGTGCCTGAGAATTGACTCAGCAGCTCTAGCTGCCTGTTTTCTGTTTTCTGTGGATTGACAACCCTCCCTACTGTTCTCGCTCTTTAGCCCAGCCTGAAGCATCCCCTGCCCTCCCCAGGCAAGGTGAGGTCCTCTCCCTGTCCTCCCCAGATTGGAGCAATTGGGAAGACGGGCGTGCATGAGATCTCACCTCTAGGGAAGTTTTATCCTTGATGGATATCTGAACCCCGATTCAGCTCATTCATAGATTGCATTTGCCTCAATAGCATCTTAAGATCTCTTGGAAAAAAAGTATATTGTGGTTTTAGAGGTTACAAGTGACCTATAAAGGCCCTTGAAAATTGTGTTCGCTATAATGAGACACAATAAAAAGAGCCTGCTAAGTAAAGCTTCTCTAATGCCTTTGTCTATAAGCCACATTAGAAATAGCAGGCATTGTATAATGCGATTCCGTTTCAACAGTCCTGGGCATGAGCAGCCTCTGTAGGTTTACCTTCCTCTTGACCCCATGCCTCTCAGCCCCACCAAAGATTAAAAGATATTCTTAGACATTCACTTGGCTTTATTACAAGGGATATGCAATCTAGGCTTTCTTCCTTCTTCCTTGAGTTTATAATCTACACGATTGGTATCTTTTAGACTTTTTTCTTTTTTTTTGACTTGCGGTTATTGCTGACTTCCACATCCCCTTGGTCCCCCGATACCCTCGGCTTATGTTAGCCTCATTTCTGTTGGACTGTCATGTAATGTGCCACAATACTTCTTCCCAGCAACTGCTGCAGTGCAAAAACCTGCTCTGCTTGCCCTACCAGTCATTTCTTTCTTTTTTCCAAGCCCTGGTTTCTTCTTTCTTAATATTCCCAGCAGGAATCATTTGTGTGTGTATAAATAAAACCTTCACAGCTCTGAAAAATATCTATAGAAATAATTCTGTACGTATCAGGAATTCAGCAAGGGGAACTGTCTGAAGGGAGAGTTTGCAAAACGACTTTGGGCATGAAACCCTTTTATCAAACCCATATCTAATGGGGGACTCCAGGAACGGTTCCGGATGGGGATGCTGGAGCCAAGCCTGCCTTTCATCTGTGTCCTTTTTTTGTTGTTGTTCCAAGAGGCACCATTTTTAAAATAACTGGTCCAAAGTACAGTATGTTTTGGTATCGAGAGTATCATCTGAATGTTACCACCAGAGGCTTGAATTTGGCCTTTGGTGTTGGTAAGCGGATTAGTACTAACATTATTTTTCTGGGATCAGATGAATTTACCTGGATTGGTGACGTTTTCACTGAATTGAGAATCCCCAGTAAGGGGACATTTGGGTCCCTGAGTGATCTGATGTATAGTTCGTGGATAGAACATTTGAGGTATGCCAAAGGCAGATCAGGAGATGATTGCCAAGGAGAGAGAGTTATTCATGCTTCCCAAGAGAAGGGGACAGGCCACATCACCCAGAGGGCCACAGGGGAAGCTCCAGGGTTGGTCAGGAGGTAAAAGAGAGGACCGTGGGCCAGAGCCTTTGTTGTGGTGTCTGCAGCAGATATAGGATTGATTAGTTTGAATTATTAAGGACTATTTCTAGTTGTCTGGGACCTGACCTCCCAGTCGGGTAATTAGGGCAGATGGACAGTGGCCTGGAGTATGAGAGCCCCTTAGAGGAGGTTGTTGAAATGTGAACTCTAGATTAAGCTTGCATTTAAAAAGCATTCTGTGGGTGAGTTGTTTACTATTTCTAGGAATTGCCTAGTCTGGGAGGGGCAGTCCCTTCAGGATCAGCAAGGGTCCAAGATGTTGTCAAAGCATCTGAATACAGAAAATAAAAAAAATGGTTAATAACTATACTGCTTCCTAGAGACTTGAGAAAAAGGCACATAATTGCCTCACTTAACAAAATGTCTGATGTAGCCAGTTCCAAGGTTTATTTAGCAGCTTTGGGTCAGCATCTATGTGACGCTTGGGCCTCCATTTACAACTGTAATGTGGCTGCTGCAGCTCCATGCATCACATCTTCACATAACCACATCACAGGCAGGAAGTGGGAGGGCGCTAAGACCATGAATTAATTTCATGTATGTTTCTCTAGCGGCAAGGGAGGCTGAGAAGGTGAATATGTATCCAAGATAAATGGGTTTGCTGTGACTGGCCATGATTCACCAACTAGGACATACTCTATCTGGCTTCTCTTACTAGAGAAGACACACAGTGGTTATTATCAGGCTCTGAAGGCTGCAGTCACGTGCATGCAGTGATAAACGTGTAAACTGGGAGAAGTCTGCAGGGGAAGTAGGTGCCCAAGCACTTACAGGTCAGTGATTTCACTCTATGGATTTTTTTTTTCTTAAAGACAGAGTCTTGCTCTGTCGCCCAGACTGGAGTGCAGTGGCGCAATCTTGGCTCACTGCAACCTCCACCTCCCAGGTTCAAGTGATTTTCCTGCCTCACCCTACCGAGTAGCTGGGAACTACAGGTGCGTGCCACCATGCCCATCTAATTTTTGTATTTTTGGTAGAGACAAGGTTTCACCATGTTGGCCAGGATGGTCTTGATCTCTTGACCTCGTGATCTGCCCGCCTAGCCCTCCCAAAGTGCTGGGATTATAGATGTGAGCCACTGTGCCCAGCCTCACTGCATGGATTTTAAGTGCTTGATTTTGTCAATGATTTCTTATGCTGATCCATCTTTCCTTGTCATCATATGACTGAATAAATGGTCTGAAAGTCAAAGAGCCATTTAAAATATGAAACAATCAAAGAACTGTGGGAAAAAATTTCCAAACTCATTTTTTTTTCAGTTTTTCTCTAAACACATGAAGAGATGTGATAGGAAACATGACATTTATAAATCACCTCAAATAGTGAGATGCATATCCAGTTCTTTGTCATGATTAAGTAGAGAGAGATGTCAAGATCGGAGCAATTGGTGAGAAGGAAAAGAAATAAAATGAAAAGGATCAGGTAAAGGGAAGGTGGGGTGGGAGGGAGGGAGTGAATGAACAGACGCTGTCTTGGGAGTTAAATGTTGTGAGAGGGTCCAGAGATGGACAATCACAGGGAGAGTGTGGGTCTTGGAATCTCAGGTTCAGAAGAGACTTTATGGGGATCCATGCAATATTCTGCTTTTTATTTGAGCACATGTAAGTTGCTACTTGAGCACATGTAAGTTGCTTTTTGTTATTTCTCTTTTAACAAGCTCAGTAGCTCTTTAGTTGTGTGTTCCAACTCCTAAACTTTTGTCATACCACTTTTAAAAGTTTTACCCTGAAAGCTGTGGCTGCCAGCCAGATGTGGATAGGCATACAAATGGGATTTTGTTGACGTTATCTCAGTGAACAGAGAGAACATTATTGTCTTGTGGGTACTGAGTACAACTGGATTCCTTATGTGGGATGAAGAATAGAAAGCATATGAATTACCTTTCCATGTTGCCATCTTTTTTTATTTTTATTTTTATTTTTTTTTTGAGATGGAGCCTTGCTCTGTCGCCCAGGCTGGAGTGCAGTAGCGCCATCTCGGCTCACTGCAATCTCTGCCTCCTGAGTTCAAGCGATTCTCCTGCCTCAGCCTCCCGAGTAGCTGCGATTACAGACGTCCACCTCCACACCCAGCTAATTTTTGTATTTTTAGTAGAGACAGGGTTTCACCATATTGGCCAAGCTGGTCTCGAACTCCTGACCTCGTGATCTGCCCACCTCAGCCGCCCAAAGTGTTGGGATTACAGGCGTGAGCCACCACGCCCGGCCTCCATGTTGCCATCTTTAGTCCTGGATAATAACTAGTTAGTTCCTAGGTTTCCAGGACTCTTAATATAATGAAGATGTTTAGTTTTTTGAAGTCCTTACATTTCTCATTAGGAAGTCATGCCCAACAAATAAAGTGCTACCGTGTGAAAGTGTTTCTCCACCTTATTCAGCAAATATTTAGAAAGCACCAAGTCTGCCATGCAAGGCGGTGTGTATGCTAAGTGCTGAGTCAGCTGAGCAGGATTTCTGTGCTCCAGAAGCTCACCACCCAAGGGGAGACAGGCATCATACTCACAGTGCATTTGCTACTCAGACCATGTCTTAGTGCTGAGAAGAAGCGCTTGCTAGGAATTAAATAGTGGGAGGTTTCCGTGAGCAAGTGGCCGTTAAGGACAGGTAAAAGGTAGCAGCACCAAAAGGGGTAAACACACTTCTCAGACAGGGAGCAAGATGTGCTGGGTTCTGAGAGATAGGAAAAGTTTAGCTGTAGTTTTATTTTTATTTTTATTTCTTGAGACGAAGTTTCACTCTTGTTGCCTAGGTTGGAGTGCAATGGCACGATCTCGGCTCACTGCAACCTCCGCTTCTCGGGTTCAAGCAGTTCTCCTGCCTCAGCCTCCCAAGTAGCTGAGATTACAGGCATGTGCCACCACACCCAGCTAATTTTTGTATTTTTAGTAGAGACAGGGTTTCACCATGTTGACCAGGCTGGTATCGAACTCCTGACCTCAGGTGATCTACTCACCTCAGCCTCCCAAAGTGCTGGGATTACAGGTGTGAGCCACCACACCTGGCCAAGTTTGGCATTTTTGAGAAAAATAAAGGTGGCCAGAGTGACCAGACTGTAGAGAATGGGGAAGATGTGGCATGGGGCGGGACTGCAGAGGACGGGATCACGCCTTGTAGGGCATGGTGAGGGTTTGGACTTTATCCCTAAGAGTAGAGGAAAGCCAACATTTTAACAGGGAGAGACATGATCGGATTTGTTGAAAATTGTATGAATAAAGGACTCACGGGTGGGACCATGGCAGAAGTGAGGCCAGTTACACAGAGATGGGAACAATTTCAGTGAGATGCAATGAGGACCTGAAAAGGGAGAAAAATCAGTGTCCATGGTAGATCCTGGAGGTAGAGTATCAGGGCTTGATAACTGAGTGGATGTGGCCATATGAAGAGGAGAGAGGGGTTTCATGGTCTCTACCCCAAGTGACTGTTGAATCCATTGGAGCTGCTGAGATCACCTCGGGAGAAAATGCAGGTGAGAAGACAAATGGCTTTTGAATCAGGAACCCCAGGAACTGCAGCATTTCACACTCTACCAGGAGGAGGACCCAGCAAAGAGGGCAGAACAGTAGAGAATGGTACTGTAAATCCATGCACTTGCTCATCTAAATCCCAGACATCATTCTTTATTCTCTCCTTTCCATATGCCCCATGTCTAGGCTGTCAGTAAGCCCTGCTGACTCTTCCTCCAGAGAATTTCCATTTGGCTTCAACATTTACCACCCTAGTCTAAGCAGCTGTCAGTTCTTTCTGAACACAGTGACTCCTATCACGTCTTCCACCCTAAACCCTTCCCTCCTGCTTCCTCTTCCCTTCTCTGCAACCGCAGGAACCAGTGTTTGAATTGGAAATCCAGTCACGTCACCCTCCTGCCTAATCCTGCTCCGGGATTCCCATTGTAGAATAAAATCTGAACTCCTTATCTTGGCCCTTGGACACTATGTGTCTTCTACCTGCATCTCTGAGCTTGGCTCTGGGCTTCCTTCCCCTCTGTCATCGTTCTTCAGCTGTGCTCACCTGGTACTGAGCATGCCTAGCTCACTCTCCGCTTCAGCCATTGTGCTTTCTCTATCGTCCGTAGGGAATGCTCTTATCCAGCATTTCAAGCCAGCAACCTGTTCAGTTCTCAGCTCAGATGTCACCTTTTCAGGAGGCTTTCTTGACCACCTAATGTGTCTGCTTCCTCACTCACCCTAATCCCATCTCCGTATTTTATTTTCTTTATAGCACACATTAGTATCTGAAATCACTGTGATCATTTCCATCATTGTGATGGGACCAGGGATCTTGTGTCCCCATCAGTTCTGTTCTCCGTGCCTAAGAAAGAACCTGCCACGACAGGACAATGATACAAGTAGATGTGTGTCGTGAATGGATGGTCTGTGAATATTTTAGGCACAGAACTTGCCTACCACGCTAGCATGCCCTTCCTCTTCTGTAACAGGCAATTCTGAGGTTAAGCTCTGCAATCTGACCACCGAAGGGTGAAGCCCAATTCTGTCGCTTCCTAAGTTAACCTGAGCTTGGGCAAGTTCATTACCTCATAAGCCTTAGCTTCTTCACTTGGAAAATGGTCAGAATCATAACAATTCCCTACCCAGCAGAGTTGTTTGAGAGGTCAGTGAGGTAAAGCATGTGTATGCCTTGCACAATGTTAACTTAAGTAAATATTAAAGAAGTGTAACCTGGTGCTGTTAGCAGTGGCCCACTGTTAGGCTGGAGTGGCTGTTAAGAACCATTGAGACCAGAGCATCAAGCCTGGGCTGTATGTCTTGTTGGGGCTGAACCACAGAAGAGCTGGTTGCCTGGGCCTGGAATTAGAGGACAGTAGACAACAATTTTCAGAGATAGGGAATATATGAGAGAGAGAGAGAGAGAAAGAGAGAGAGAGACAGAGAGAGACAAAGAGAGAGAAAGAAAGAGAGAGAGAGAAAGAGAGAAAGAGAGAGAGAGAGAAAGAGAAAGAGAGAGAGAAAGAGAGAGAAAGAGAAAGAGAGAGAGAGAGAGAGTGTGTGTGTGTGTGTGTGTAGGAATGGGGTGGATATTAGAATGAGGCTTATTGTCTGGGTCATCCTACAAACTGTGTTGCTTATGCCCAAGATAATTTTAGAGAGAATAGTTAACTCAGACATGTCAGATTGACTATATATTGAAACCCTGGGACAGTCTGTCTTTCCTTCCCTTAATTCTTAAGGTTCTATCTGAACTCTAGAGCTAGGGAAAAAAATTATTTTCATAGCTCCTCTTTGTCTCTGAAAGTCACTGGCCAGCATGAAGTTTGCTAAGATCTTTTTACCTGGACACTAATATTTACCAGGGATCGGGACTGGCTGTGTCAGTATGGATCCTTGGTACTGGAGGGAAAATGATTTTGGGAGCTTTTCTAGATCTTTCAGCAATTTAATTCTTCTAAGACTGGATATCCTTTTTTAAGAAAATTTAATTTATTTCAATAGGTTTTTGGGGAACAGGTGGTGTTGGTTACATGAATAAGTTCTTTAGTGGTGATTTCTGATATTTTGGTGCACCCATCACCTGAGTAGTGTACACTGTACCCAATGTGTACTCTTTTATCCCTCACCCCCTCCCACCCTTTCCCCTGAGTCCCCAGAGTCCGTTGTATCATTCTTATGCCTTTGTATAAGATTGGGTGTCACTATACTTGAAATGGGGGCGACCAAAGTGTGAGGGAGAAAGCAAACAGTGTCTCAGTTAGAAGCAATCTTAGGTTATATGAGATTACTACAATGCCTGCCATTTCTTGAGCTGTTAATGTTCCTTCACCTTAGGGAATCTTTTTAGAAATAGAAATCATTTGTAGTCTGTTGTGGATTACAGTTCATTAACTTCTTCTTACGTACTGTCTTTGATTATGGGGTTACACTTGCCCCCTTTTGTTATGAAAGTAATATCATCTTAACGCATTCCTTTCTTTTGTCATTTGGTGACGTCCTTGTAATTTCTAGATTTTTTTTTTTTTTTTTTTTTTTTAAATTTGAGACAGAGTCTTGTTCTGTTGCCCAGGGTGGAGTGCAGTGGTGCGATCTCAGCTCACTGCAACCACCGCCTCCTGGGTTGAAGCGATTCTCCTGCCTCAGCCTCCCGAGTAGCTGGGATTACAGGTGCATGCTGCCACACCCAGCTAATTTTTTGTATTTTTAGTAGAGGTGGGGCTTCACCATGTTAGCCAGGATGGTCTTAATCTGCTGACCTCATGATCCGCCTGCCTTGGCCTCCCAAAGCGCTGGGATTACAGGTGTGAGCCACGGCGCCTGGCCAATTTCTTGATTCTTAAAGCATCTACACAAATAAAAACTCATGTTGATTTTCACTAACTTACCCCCACCTTGGAATCCAGGCTCTCAAATTCACCTTAACATCTCTCCTAGAGTGACAGTTACACCATTGATAGGGTACTTGAGTAAATACATTTTCTCATCTTCATTCAATGATCTGTGTAGCCATTAAAATAAAAGAACAAGACAGTTCCATATGTAATGATAGGAAATGATATGAAAGGTATCTATCTCTATGTGAAAAGGAAAGCAAGGCACAGAGTGGTGTGTAAATTGAGTATGCTAACGTGGGGAGAAATACTAAAAGCAGACGCACACATGTATGTATAATTGAATCTGCTTAGAATATTTATGAAAGGATACACAAAATCTGGTCACTGTCACGGTCTCTGGTGAGGGGAATGAGGTGGTTGAGGGATGAGTGAGTGTGGGAGAGACTTTTTACTATAAATCTTCTGGCATCTTTTAGTTTTATTTATTTATTTTTTTGAGACGGAGTCTCACTCTGTCACCCAGGCTGAAGTGCAGTGGCACGATCTCGGCTCACTGCAACTTCTGTCCTCCCAGGTTCTAGCAATTCCCCTGCCTCAGCCTCCCAAGTAGCTGGGACTACAGGGGTGTACCACCACCCATGGCTAATTTTTTTTGTATTTTTAGTAGAGATGGGGTTTCACCATATTGGCCAGGCTGGTCTCAAACTCCTGACCTCATGATCCACCCGCCTCGGCCTCCCAAAGTGCTGGGATTACAGGCGAATTAATTCTTTTACTATAAGAGATATGATAGAGAATTGAGAAAGGGCAGGAGGGAAAGGTTATGCTCCTTGTTAAAATTAAAAAGCACATCCGTTGAGAATTCACTTAATTCTGTCGTCTCTGCTACCTAAGAGGATCTCAAAATCATTAGTCCAGGTGTTAAATGACTCAAAATGAGAAAATGTAGCTTCCTTGGCTCAGGAGCAGGGTGCCTCCAGCCCTGTAACTCCAAACTGTGTTTTCCAGTCGCACTTTGCAGAACGGTTGCTTGGCTGTCCCCTTTCCATCCTCCCTCCAGAAGTCCAATCAACCTCATGTTCCTCCAGTGGCTGGTCTTGTCTTGTTGATCTTGACCTTCATTCATTTGGTCACCCTTGGGCACAGTTTTCTGTTCTACTCACTGACAGGATAATCTGGCTAGTCTTTTTCCATAGTTGGAAAAACTCTACTTACCTTCTGGTAGATGTATTTCTTCAAAGGATGTCAACTCTTGGACTGTCAGAAGTCCCCTTTACTATAGGCAAATCCTCTCTGTCCAATTTCAAAAAGATTCGAAAACGCTGAAGTCTTGCCCTGATGGCAGGTCACAGGACTGTGAATGTTTAACACAAACCAAAATGGTCTTTTTATGTGAGCTCATCAGTCCTATGATTGTACCATCTGACATTCAAGACGAAGCGTCTTCACTGACTTGTCACTGGGACATTGTAGACACTTGCAAATTAAACCTGGTTTCTCAAGCATGGCACTATTGACATTTTGAGCCTAGTAATTCTTTGTTGGAGGAGACCGTTCTGTGCATTGTAGGATGTTTAGCAACGTCCCTGGCCTCTACCCATCAGATGCCAATAGCATCTCCCATGCGGTACCAATCAGAAATGTCTCCAGATGTTGCCAAATGACCCCAGCGGGACAAAAATCACCCCTGGTTGAGAACCAATACCATAAGCTATGCCCTCTCTGTGAGGCTACAACTGGAATATTATGCCTGCTTCTCTGAAAAACACACTCTGTTTGTCTACACTTACATAACACTTCTGTGACCACATGTGTGGGGGGATTTTCTCCACACACCAAGCCGTTCTCCAACTCTCTGAACACCAGCTGTGTGTCTTGCAATTTATTCTGACACTGTATACCTGGAGTTAGTGTCAGATCTCACAGGTTAAGGACTCAGTCCTACAAGACTGCCCCTACTTAGCATGTCAGTTGCAAATCTAGCCTTCTGCTGTTTCTGATCAACCAGCTATAAATTAGGGGTTCTGCAACCCCCTCCTCAGGTTTGATAATTTGCTAAAATGGCTTGGAGAACTCAGGGAAACACTTTAGTTGTATTTATCAGTTAGGATATTATAAAGGATACAAATGAACAACCAGATGGAAAGAGTAACCTTAGGGCAAGGTATGATGATGTTTATTGTTTATCTTCACCATTAGAAGTAAGTTCTGTGGCTGGGTGTGGTGGCTCACACCTGATATCCCAGCACTTTGGGAGGCCAAAGCAGGAGGATTGCTTGAGCCAAGGAGTTCGAGATCAGCCTGGGAAACATAGTGAGACACCATCTCTACAAAAAATTTAGAAATAAAATTAGCCAGGCGTCGGGGTGCGTGCCTGTAGTTCTAGTTGCTTGGGAAGCTGAGGCAGGAGGATTGCTTGGGCCCAGGAGCTGGAGGCTTCAGTGAGCTATGATTGCAACACCGTACTCCAGCCTGGGTGATAGGGCAAGACCTTGTATCGAAAAACAAAACAAAACAAACAACAAAACAAAAGAAAAGAAAAGAAAGAAGGAAGAAGAAAAGAGAAAGAAAAGAGAAAAGAAAAATGTTCCATGAGAACAGTGTCTAGTTTTATTCATCACTGGTGTGGTCCTGCCCTGCATAAATGTTGGATTAGTAAATGAATTATAAGTGGAAACTCTCTGTGTGTTAACACCAGGAGGCTCTGGGCTGGGTGTAGTTCAGTCACTTTCTATTTGAAGAACTACCTTTGTAGCCATGTAGACTGGAAGACCTGAGAAGGTGCTAGTGGTTCTTACCTTGTTTTTGTTCTGTCTGTGTACTGGCTGATCTTAGTTCAGAAAGGAGAGAACTCTTTGATACTTAGCATGGGGAACAGGTTATGCTAAACTCCTATCACAGCTTGTCTGTCCCTCCCTGTAACATAAAATGTAGCACTTAAAAGTGTACAGTGGTTTTAACAGGCTATTTACCACCACTATCTAGTTCCAGAATGTTTCCATCATCCCCAAAGGAAACCACATACCCTTTAAGCAGTCCTTCCCCATTTTACTCACCCCTGCAGTCCTGTGACAAGCACTAATCTACTTTCTATCTCTGTGAATTTGCTTATTCTGGATATTTCATTAAATAGAGTTACACAATATGTGTCCTTTTGTGTCTAGGTTATTTCATTTAGCATGATGTCTTCAGGATTCATCCATATTATAGCATGCAGCATTCCCTTTTTCATGGCTGCATAATGTTCCATTGTATGGACATACCACATTTTGTTTATCCATTTATTCATTGGTGGACATTTGAGTTGTTCCCCCCTTTTGGCCGTTGTGAATAGTGTTGCTCTTCACATTTGTGTACCTCTTTTTTGAACATCTGTTTTCAGTTACTTTGGATATATACCCAGGAGTGGAATTGCTATACCATGTGATAATTCTGCTTAACTTATTGAGATACTAAGTACACTTTCACAGTGCTGCACCAGTTTAAACTTCCACTAGTAATGCATGAAGGTTTATGCTCACCAATCCTTATTTTTTTTGTTTTGTTAAGTATTAATATTATTATAGCCATTTTAGTGAGTGTAAAGTGAGACCTTGATTGGGGTTTCCCTAATGACTAATGAGGTTAATTATCTTTTCATGTGCTCTTCAGCCATCTATCTTTTTTGGAGTGTGTCTTTATTTTGGTGCTTACTCTTTCTGGGTTGTAATTGCATGTGAACACTTTTCTCTCTCTTTTTTGACCATAGCTGCCTCATTTATTTATTTATTTATTTTGGAGACGGAGTTTCAGTCTTGTTGCCCAGGCTGGAGTGCAATGGCACAATCTTGGCTCACTGCAACCTCTGCCTCCCAGGTTTAAGCCATTCTGCTGCCTCAGCCTCCCGAGTAGCTGGAATCACAGGCATGCGCCACCACACCCAGTTAATTTTCATATTATTAGTAGAGACAGGGTTTCACCGTGTTGGCCAGGCTGGTCTCGAACTCCTGACCTCAGGTGATTTCCCCACTTCAGCCTCCCAAAGTGCTGGGATTACAGGCGTGAGCCACCGCACCCAGTCACTGCCTCATTTTTAAAATAAGGCAAATACACTTTTTAAGAGATATATTATTTTTGGAAATTAAGGCATTGCTCAAATCTTTGTTAACATCATTTTAAATTTTTCTCATTTTTCCTTCTTGCTGTCCTACCTCATTTTAAAATGCAGCATGTTAGCCTTAGGCTTATTTCCCAAAGTGGCAAATACAATTCAGTTCTCGTTTTCTGAATTTTGACGTCTCTAAGTCTAACCCATCATGGTACACTATGAATTTCTAGGTTTAAACCTATTTTAAAGTCAGCTTGTTTCATAGCTGATAAAATACCTCGGCAAGTATTTGACTTCTTGCTGTTTTAGATGCAACAGATGAATATGGAAAGTAGCTTTCATTACACCATTTGCTTTCTTTTCAGAAAAAGTTGCCTTTGACAACACTGGCTCAGTGTCTGATGGAGGGGTCAGCTATCCTGGGAGATGACACACTTCTTGGGTAAGGTGACACCTTGCGTGGGTTGGCGCCAAATCTAGGTAAGTCCCCATCTATGCAAAGGGGACTAGACCCTCTCAGGGAAGCACCTGAATTCTCACTGGGGACTTCGGTGGAAAAAGACGAAAATGTTACCAGTGGGAAATCAGAACTCTTGGCTCTGAAGTCGTATTGTCTGTGCAGTGAGGCAAGGCCCAAGTAGAGAGATTAACATGAAACTGGTGAAGGACAATTGAAATCCCTCGGGCCCTAGCAGAAGCAAATATGAAACCTCTCAATTCAAATGTCAGAACTTACAAGATTCTCAGAAAAGCAGCCCTTGCTCATGTTGAGCTTACAACAAAACAAACTGAAAATAGAATCGTCATGAGAGAGCATCAGCAGACACAATCAGTAGGAGAGTCCGTACCCTGAGAACTAAAAATAATAGAACTGTATGGAAGAAAATAAAAAATAATTGTTTAAATGGAAATTTTAAAATTAAAAAAACAGAATCCTTGACAAGAGAATCAAACAATATTAAAAAAGAATAGGCAGGATTGAAGGCCAACCAAAGAGAACTTTCCAAAATTATGCTGAAAATGTTAAATGATCTTTAGTCGAAAGAAACTGAAGATTATACACAAATAAAGAATCACTGAACTTGAAAACAGATGTAGAGCCGCCACCCAGAATGAAGAGAATGAAGTGCAGAGATAAGGACGTAGGCATTCTTAAACTGAGAAACATGGGTGATAGAATGCAAAAGCTTAACATTCCATCTAGTGGGCATTCCTGAGGAAGAAAATAGGGAGAAGGGGAAGTTTGTGGTTGAATTTTTCTTTTCCAGATTTAAAGAAAAACATGTCTTTAGGTTTAAGGAGCACAAAATGATTTGATGGAGATCAACAAGAAAAAAATTCGTCCCTGGACATATTGTAGTAAGACCACAACAAGATCATCAACAAAAAAGAGAAAAATATAAAATTGACCAGAGGAAAAGAAGATCATTACTATAAAATAGCAATTAAACTGATAACAAACTATGTATTCGTCAGCCACAGTGAACGCCAGGAGATAATGGAGTAATATCTTCAAGTATTGAGTGAAAATATAAGAAACTTAGTATTCTATGATAAAATAGGAAAGAGTAAGGATATTTTCAGGCAAAGATTTGAAGAAGATACTACCTACATATTCTCACTGAAAGGGCTAGTTAAGGCTATATGAAATAGATTACATCTCTTTCACAGAAATAGAAGAAAGATGAGAAGTACAAGTACCAAGGTAGGAAAAAAATTGTGTTGTAGGAGAGGAAACTTTTTTTTTTCTCTCGAACCATCTTAGGTTCTTTGGTTGGGCCCTGAAAATTAGATTGACAAAAGGTAGATTAACAAGAGAAAAGCAAATAGATTTTATTAAAATGTGTAGCACATACACGTGGAAGAACTCAGGAATTAGTAGATCAAAGGATAGTTAGAACATGGACTTACGTAGACTTTTTTTTTTTTTTTTTGGAAATAGATTCTTGCTCTGTCACCCAGGCTGGAGTTCAATGGCACAATCTCGGCTCACTGAAACCTCTGCCTCCCGGGTGCAAGTGATTCTCCTGCCTCCACCTCCCAAATAGCTGGGATTATAGGCGAGCACCACCACGCCCAGCTAATTTTTGTATTTTTAGTAGAGATGGGGTTTCACCATGCTGGCCAGGCTGGTCATGAACTCCTGACCTCAACTGATCCACCCGCCTTGGCCTCCCAAAGTACTGGGATTACAGGCATGCTTATGTAGCATTTTAACAAAGAACAATGTTTTTTAGAGATGTGACAAGACAAAAGAGAAGGACTTTAAGTTTCTGTGGTGACAGAATCAGTATTTCAAGCTCCTGTATTGTTTGAAAGGAGGATAAAGTTATTACATTTAAATTTAATGTCCAAATAGTAAAAAAATAAATTTAGTGTCAAATATGCATGTTAGAAAAGTAAGACTAACCACAAAAAGAATAGAAATAAGATAATATAACTTTCAAACTAACAAAGGATAAAAAGGATAATTAAAAAAAAATACATAGAAGGCACTACAAGAGAAAAAAAAACAAAACAAAAAACAAAAAAGAACACACATAATAATTGGAAAACAGAAAATAAGGGTGGTAGCAATCATTGCATATATCTCTGCAATCGTAAGAGATATAAATGGAATAAACTCAACTGTTCAAAGAAAATTTCAGGTGGACAGACATGAAATCCTGTTGTATGGTATTTCCAAGAGTCATGCATATAATATAATGACACAGCAAGGTTGGAAGTAAAGATGACAGATTGAACATGCATCTGATTTTCTCTCCTTCCAAAATCCACTAAAACTACAATATGGAGATTTTTTTTTTTCTTAAAAGACATAAACCCACAATGGCAGGAAAAAGCAGAAAGACAACAGCAACACAGTTTTGTGAGCTGTAAAGCATATGACTGGGAACTAACCTGTCAAGTCCCCAAAAGCTGACTCCCAAGCCAGAAGTAGATATGCAAAGATCCCATGTAAATTACATCAGGTAATGCTTAGAGTCGTCAAGAACTAGCACCAGGGATCTCTGGAATAGTGGGTCTTTGGGGGTGGAGTGGGTGCTGAAACCCATGAACGTGGTTGAAAGCTTTTCCGTTACCACTTGGATCACTAAACCCTGCCCCATCCACACGTCTAGGTGGCTGTCATCCCCCCTCTCCCACCTGGGCAGAATTCTCTAGAGGGGATAAGAGAGCATCTCTAGAATGGGGGACTCTCGGTGCAGTGGAGTGTATGGGTACCATTCAGTAAAGAAGAGGCTTGAGTGATCTAATGTGTACTGGATGTGGATGCTGGTACTCCTCAGCCCTCTTCTTCCAGTCATGCAGCCCCCAGGCCTTTATCCTCTAAGCAGGAAATTCGAAGAGGCTTCTCTGGGGAATCAGATTAGTCCAAAAGGAAGGACCTAAAGATCTGAGGACGTTGGAGAGGGTCAGTGCCTCAATAAGTGACCCAACCAGATCTTTCTACAGATGAATTCACATACTCTGAGCTTTTTAGTCTCTGCTCTTAAATATAGAGAGGCACCAAAGATCATCAGACATCTGAGGAAATTCTCTAACCTGAAAGCTGGAGACCAAAACAATGGGGTGGATAAAATGCAGCTTGGAAGAAACAGAGATTGTGGAGGGGAGGAAAAAATGTTAGGAGAACAATCACTTATGTTTTCAAGTGGTAAGGGAAGATAATATGTCCATGAAATGAAAAACAGAATGTTAATGCAAAATGTTTATGGGCAAGAAATACCCTGAGACCAAAAGCAAGCTTGCAGAAATGAAAAAGTATGACAGAAGATCTGAAATTCTCAGTAGGAGGTTTAGAAGATAAATATGAAGAAATCATCCAGATAAGCAAGAAGACAAAGACACAGACAATAGAAAAAATTAGAAAATTCGAGGACCAATCCAGGAAGTCTTATGCCCGAATAACAGGAGTTCTTAGAAAAGGAGAGGAAGATATAATAATAAATAATCCAACAGCATTTTCCAGACCTTGAGGACATGAGTTTCTATACTGAAAAGGCCCGTTGAGCTCCCAATACAATGGGAAGAATTAAGTTTATGTCACAGAGCTCACCATCATGTATACTGGTGACAAAAGATTCTACAACCTTCTAGAGAGAAAACATGTCACATTCAGAGGATCAGAAATGTGAATGCTTCCAGACTGAGCAAAAGCAGCAATGGCAGATAGAAGATTCTTAAGCAGTGCCTTCAGGATTCTGCTTCTGAAGGAAGCATGCTCAGCCTAGGAGTTCAATATTCTGCCCAAGTGTCAATCAGTGAGAGGTTAGAGGAGAATGCCATGACATACGTGGCAAAAAAATTGACTTCCCATCTATTCTTTCTCAGCAAGCTAAAGCAAGACAGCAAGATGTGTCCTTGGTGAGGGAGAGACCAAAAGAGAGGTAGACCCAAGATAACAGAATGCCCAGCATAAGACAGAGGAAGAGAATCCCAGGGAATGGTGAAGAAAGATGCCAGGAAGACAGATGTGCCTTAGGGATAGAGGAAAACTCAGTCCGCATTGAGACAGGTCCAGGAGGGATTAATTCAAGAAGATCAAATTCATTTACATGATGTATGGTTCAATATTTTTTTGGTAATGTTTTTAATATATAACCGAAGAAACAAAATTAGCACACAAAACTCATAAATTTGGTGTTTATCACTGCTTAGGATGAGGTTTAATTTTTTTTAAGTAAGTTAAGCAAATTTTGGTTCAATATCTTGACAGACAAATTAGGAAAGTGGCGAAGTATTTTGAATTCAATTGGGTACATAGAAAACAAGCAAGCCAAACAAGGCAATTATTAATTCCAGGGAGAACAAATAAGAGTGCGGGGAAAACCAGTAATTATAGTATACTACCCAGATTAACTCCAAATAATATGAAGTCAAAGTGTAATATAAATAATAAGCATCTATTAATATAAATAAAGGGAAGGAGGGGAAATGGAAACATAGCTAAATTCTCATTTTCTGTGATGTCAATAGCTAATATTTAAATTTTTTAAATTAGTATTAGAAATATGGAATAAATACCAGAAAACCAGATATGAGACACCATTAAGCTGGGCATAGTGGCTCACGCCTGTAATCCTAACACTTTGGGAGGCCAAAGTGGGTGGATTACCTGAGGTCAGGAGTTCAAGAGCAGCCTGGCCAACATGGTGAAACCTCATCTCTACTGAAATACAAAAAGTTAGCCAGGTGCAGTGGCACGCACCTGTAATCCCAGCCACTCGGGAGGCTGAGGCACAAGAATCGCTTGAACCCGGGAGGCGGAGGTTGCGGTGAGCCGAGATCGTGTCACTGCACTCCAGCCTGGGTGATAGAGCAAGATTTCGTCTCTGAAAAAAAGACATCATTAAAAAGATGCAAGGATAAAAAGTACACCTGGGCGCTGACATTTGCGGCAGATAGGAAAAAGAGTGAAAATCTTCATTCACACACCTATGTATATGAAGTTCCTACAAATAAATAGATCCTAAAACAAAAATAGCCAAGGAATATGAACAGGCACTTCACGGGACAGGGATATTCAGTCTTACTAGCAGTCAAGGAATGTAAATTAAAATCAGAAGGAGATAATAATTTGTACCCACTAGTTTGGCAGAAATTAAGACACCTACCAAGATCAAGAGTTGGCAAGGGTATAGAGCAATGGGAACTCCCATTTGTGCTAGTGAAATTTTCACACATGCAAAAAGAGACAGCACAAGCATATTTACTGAAGCGCTGCATGTAATAGCGAAAAACTTGTTTGTGGGACAGCTTGACATAATGGTGGTATATTCATAGAACAGAATTCTCCATTGCAAAATGATCTAAATCTACATGTACCAACATGGGTAAGCTCCAAACATAATGATAAAATAAAAACGCAAGGCTGCCTGTAGTCCCAGCACTTGGGGAGGCCGATGTGGGTGGATCACCTGAGGTCAGGAGTTCGAGACCAGCCTGGCCAACATGATGACACTCCATCTCTACTAAAAATACAAAAAATTAGCTGGGCTTGGTGGCAGCCTCCTGTAATCCCAGCTACTTGGGAGGCTGAGGCAGGAGAATGGCTTGCACGTGGGAGACGGAGGTTGCAGTGAGCTGAGATCGTGCCACTGCACTCCAGCCTGGGCGACATGAGTGAAACTCCATCTCAAAAAAAAAAAAAAAAAAAACAAGAAAAAGCAAGTAGCATCAGGATATGTTCAGTGTAAAACCATGCATGTAGACTGAACTAAGCAAAGCAGCAGTATTAATATTGTATGGGGACACATACATGTAGAGTAAAAATGTGAAAATATCAACAGGAAAGGAATATCTTCACTTTAAAAAAGCTGTTACCTCTGCTCATACTTTGCTGAATTGTAAAAACTGATTTTGTTTGTTTGTTTGTTTGAGGCAGGGTCTCTCTCTGTCACTCAGGCTAGAGTGCAGTGGCGCTATCTCGGCTCACTGCAGCCTCTGCCTCCCAGGTACAAGCAATTCTCATGCCTCAGCCTCCCAAGAAGCTGGGACTACAGGCATGCACCATCACGCCTGGCTCAGTTTGGTATTTTCAGTACAGACGGGGTTTCACTATGTTGCCCAGGATGGTTTGTAAAACCTTTTTACTTGAGTTTCAGTTAACGTGGGTGCCAGACAATGAGAGAATGGTCTGTATACAAGTTGGGTAGAAATTAACATCTTTGAAATAGCATATTGTGTCATCTGGGAAGATGGCATTCAGGTCTTTCTGTCATTTGCTCATTATTAATCCACTTTTGGAATTTTTTTTTTCATTGGATAATTGTCTATATATCCCTGTACTAATTACAGTTTCATGGCTTAGGAGTCAGGATTTTCTTTCTATCAGAACCTATTGCAATTGAGTTTTTGCTGTGTATTTGAAGGTGATGGTTTGTTACCAGGCAGATTTTAGCTATCCAGTGCTCTTCTCAGAGAGAGAAGCATCTGTTTCTCAGCATGACTATTTTTAGGCATGTGAATTCGACATGTGTACCTGTTTTCTCCATGTGTCTCTTGTGTTTCCCCACATGTCCCCTTGTGCCCCAGGCACACCGTGAGTGACACCTTTTGGAAGCATTGATTATTTCAGAAATGCAGAGAGCTGGAGCAGGTTGGCCCAGGGGGAGCCCTGGAGATCAACCAGCTTATTAACACTGACTTGCAAACCTTGACAAGTAAGCTAGGAGGTGAGGAGAGGGTAACGCCAGTGAAATGTTGTCTTCAAGAGTATTCACTATTTGTTTCCCCCTTGGATTACAGGAAGATGCTGAAACTCTGTGGAGAGACAGAGGACAAGCTGGCCCAGGAGCTGATACATTTTGAATTGCAAGTTGAGAGAGACGTGATTGAGCCCCTGTTTTTGCTGGCCGAGGTAAGCAGCAGGAGTGAGGCCGGGCCCGAGTGAGCAAGGAGGTACCGAATAGGAGCCTCTCAGTCATTGTATTTCCAGCTTTCTACTTCTGTCCCTTAACCTTCTCCCCGATGTTGTTTTTCATCAGGGATTCTTAACCAACCACACGGTCAAGATTCCCAAATATGTCGTTTCAGCATTTGCTACCCCTTCTCCCACCCATCCTCTTCCCTGCAGGCATTCCTAGAAGTAAGGTGGAAAGCTGGCAGTTTACCCGCTTCCCCACCCACAGCCTCGACTGTCTTCACCCCCACCCTCCACCCATCTCAAGTCTTCAGTGATGTGAACAGCAGCCACTCCTTACTAGGATTCTGGGGGACCAGGCGTAAGAGACTCTCTGAAGCCTCTTGCAGTTTATGTTTTTTTTTTTTTTTTTTTTGAGATGGAGTCTCGCTCTGTCTCCCAGGCTGGAGTGCAGTGGCATGATCATGGTTCAGTGCAACATCTGCCTCCCGGGTTCAAGTGATTTTCCTGCCTCAAGCCTCCAGAGTAGCTGGGATTACAGGCACCCGCCACCATGCCCGGCTAATTATTGTATTTTTAGTAGAGATGGGATTTCACCATGTTGGCCAGGCTGGTCTGGAACTCCTGACCTCAGGTGATCCACCCGCCTTGGCCTCCCAAAGTGCTGGGATTATAGGCGTGAGCCATCGCACCCAGCCGCAGTTTATGTTTATACAGATTCCTTCTCTTTGCACTTTAAAAGACACTCAATTAAACTGTTAATTATTATTAATAATCAATGATTAATTAATTAGTAATTATTAATAACAATTTTACAATTATTTTTAATTGGTCATCTGTTAATAGATTGAGCATCTCAAACCTGAAACACTCCAAAATCTGAAGTGTTTTGAGTACCGACATGATTCTCAAAGGAAATGCTCATTAGAGCATTTTGGATTTCACATATTCGGATTTGCGATGCGCAACCAGTAAATATAATGCAAATATGCCAAAATCCAGACAACTCCCAATCCCAAACATTTCTGGTCCCAAGCATTTCAGATAAGAGACACTCCACCTGTATAAAATCTAACCAGCGCTATCCCCTAGAACCCTGTATGAGTCAGGGTTCTCCAGAGAGACAGAACCAATAGGATATATGAAAGAGGGTTCTCCCCTATTAGGGGGAGTTGGCTCACATAATCACAGAGCGGGAGAGCTCCCATGATAGACCATCTGTAGGCCAGGGAACCAGAGAAGCCAGTAGCATGGCTCAGTCCAGACACCTCAGAACCCAAAACTCAGTCCAGGACCTCGGAAGCTGATGGTGCAACCCCGAATATGAGGTGGAAAGCCATAGAGACCCCCATTAAATGCCAGAGAACCTGGAGTCCAATGAGGGGGAAAGGTATCTCACTACGGGAGAGAGGGAGGGAGAGAGAGGGCAGAGAGAGAATCCTCCTACCACCTGTGTGTTTCAGCTAATTGGATGGCCCCGCCCCATTGCGGGTGGGTCTTCCTCCCAGCCTGCTGATTCACACATTGGTCTCTTTTGGAAACACCCTCTCAGCCACACCCAGAAACAATGCTTCACCAGCCTTTGAGGCATCCATCAGTCCAACCAAGTTGACACCTAAAATTAACCCTCGCAGACTCCCTACCATGGTGGAAATATTCTCAGTCTGTGCCGTTTGATAGCCACTGGCCTTAAGTGGTTTTTGCGCACTAGTGCGATTCAGGAACTCAATTGCTTAGTTTCGTTAATTTAAATTTAGAATTTCATAGCCACGTGTGGCTAGAGGCTACTGTATTAAACTGCATTGCCCTAGACCCTGTCTGGCTTCCTCTCTGAATCACATCCAGCACCTCCACGTCCCCTGACATTCTTTCTGGGACAGAGGTGTGGGCCAGTAAT